>NC_044402.1:86998271-87316271 GCF_006542625.1 Nomascus leucogenys
TTCTTTTTGGTTAGAAGTTCCACTTCCTATATGTAACACTGGATTTTCAAAGAATTGGCTGAATTCTTAACTAATGTACCCATGTGAAATACCATTTAAAAATACATATATACATCAAGCTATGTTCAATAACCTTTTTACCTATGCATTTTTCATTTTTATATGACTTACTTTTCAAAAGTTTGTTATGCCATTTTTGGTAGTCAAGAAAGATTTCCTATTGGAGATAATATGTAAGTAATTATAAGATTCTCAGACATGTTTATAAAATCTTTTTAACTCATATTGTTTATGGTGATAATAGAAAGATAAATGCCTTTCAAGAGACCTGTGTACTAGTCTCAGCAACACCTTTTATTGATTTTATGACAATGGCCAAGTCCTCTCTGAGGCATCTTTTTCTCATAACAATATATACTTATATAGCATATATAGTCATATGAAAAAGACAAAATTTTATTTCAAACTCTGGAGCCAGAATCCTTTTTAGAATAAGAACATTTTAAACTTAGTTTTTCATTCAAAATTTTGAGTCTTGCAATGTAAGTTCCAAACATGGTCTGAAAAAAAAAAGCCAAAACAAAGAGAAGTCTTTGTTACTCAGTATGAAAACTGAGAAAGATGTAGACATGGCCTTGGCCCAGAAGGAAGACACAGGGGCCTAGGAATGAGGACAAGAAAAGCAAAGAAGGTCTGGTGGCAAGGAGTGCACACAACAGAATGGCAGGCCAGGAGGCTGAGAAGGAGACACAGTCAACGCGGTGTTCCCATGGTAGGAATGGCTGAGGGCTGTAAATATGTCTACTATTCAACTGTAAGTGGTTAGCTGGTCTCCGCTGCATTACTCTGAAATATTACCCTCCACCATCACCATCAGACTTTCTACAGAATTCTGTTACATGCAACCACCATGCATTCAGGTTCCTTTGTGGAATAAATGTAAAAGGGGCTATATTCCATTTTTCAGTTTGGATGAAGTATGTGCAAGGTTGAGTAAATAAACCGGATGCAGAAGGTGAGGTGCCAGTGAGATTGCGAACTTAACGTTGGCTTAAGCCCCTCTGAGAATTCTTGGAACACTGGCAACAATCCTGGCAATAGTGGGAATTAGGTACAGCCCACACGCAATCTCAGATGTGCAAGTAACATCACATTATTTACATTAAAATCAACTTGATCTGACTCAGTATCCTTATTATTCCTGCACAACCCCATACATTTCTGTGGGTTTGCTCCTTCCAAGCAGAGAAATACCTGCTAAATCTGGAAGTCCCTGCATTTAGGGTTTTGTGTCCATAGCCTAGTACCTTGCTATCACATTTGACAATGAGACATGTGTCCCAGAGGAGAAGAGATATTGAAGGCAGTGAAAGAGAAAAGCAAGGTCAAAAATGTTGATGCCAGAGGAGCTTCTTCTTTTTTCCACTGCACTTGGCACACTAATTCTATTGATGATTAAATTAATGAATAAATGAATTCCTAATATTAAAAACAGAAAAATTTGGTTCAGAGTGGAGCAGTAATGGAGAAAAAGTTTTACCATTTATTTTTGCAGCTATGGCAATATAAAGTTGGAAGAGACTTTAGAATCTATCAAATCTGATTGTTTAACCTCTGTATCAATACCATCTATAACTATGCTGTCCAATTTGGGAGCCATTAGATACATGTGGCAATGAAAAATTTTTTTAAGTTGAAATTTAATTTTTCCATCATACTAGTCACATTTCAAGAGCTCAAGAGCCACATATGGGTAATGCAAGTGTTCAGACAATATAGATATGGAACATTTTCATCATTGCAGGAAGTTATAGTAGACAACACATATTTATTACATGCCTATCAAATGATCACCTAGCCTTAGTTTTCATTCTTCTTAATAAATGTCCTTTACTATTGCATTTCAGGCCAGCCATATTGTTAGGTTGTCCTTGAAGTTTCTTCCATATATTTATCCTAGATATTTTAGACATATGAACAAGATTTATTCTGTATAGAGAGTACTTCACTAAAGTAACTGTTTAGAAATTTTGTTAATAATAAAGATAGTGTAAACTGAAATAGTTAGAACAACTAGACAGAATAAAAAAGTTTCTTAAGGACTCTCTTACAACCAAAGAATAGAATTAATTCATGTAACCATCTCCATACTAGTAATTTAGTCAAAACTCAGAAGAAAAGAAATCCAACTGTAGAATGCTTTATGCTTCACAAAATGCTGAAATGCATAAAACCTTTAATTTTTTATCTCTATGTGCTAAATCTAATGCTATTATGCAATTAAGAGTTATGTATCTAACATCTTAGTGAACATCATCATTTTCTATTAAACCCAAATATATCCATAAAGACCGAAAGGTGAAAATCTTTAGTCTTCAAGTTTTAGAGGAAGTAAGGGTGGAGATTTTAGAAAACCTCCCCTGAACAAAATTAGTGATGGCACCAGACCATCTGAAAATTAGAGTATTGCTCACAGTGACTTAATTCATACTTGTTTTATTAATGTCAACAATTGGAGGAGCTTCCATGGAGCATATAAACTTTTAAAGACCCGAAACAGTGAACTGACTCATCTTTCTGTACATAATAATAACCTTGTATCATCAAGAAAACTACCTGACAATGTTTCTCTTTTAGCTACCCTTCTCTTTTAGAGTGGTCAGTATATTTAGCATAATTTCTATCCAACTAGGTTAAGAATAAAAATTTTTGGCACTCAAAATTTAAATCTCTGTTTGAGGAATTAAGGTGAGTATATCAGTTAAGATTAGGTTAGTCAAGGTATAACTGAAAATCCAAGTCATAACAGCTTAACAAAGATAAAGGTATATTTTTCTATTGCATAATACAGGTTTACAGTTCAAAACTGGTATGATGGGTCCATGGTTATGAGAAAAACAAACTTTCTGTTCTATAATTCTTAGTTCATGAACTATATTACCAAGTATGGCTTCATGTTCACAATGTGGCTGCTGCAGCTCTGACTATCACATCCATGTCTTAGGCAGCAGTTATACAGAAATTGAAGAACAAAAAAGGCTCCTTGTGATAGTTAAGATAGCCCCTCCTAAAAGAACTTTCCTACAAGCTCCGCCTGACAACTTCTACTGACATATCTTGTCCATCTGTAGGAAGCTGGAAATGGTTTCTTTTTTTTCCAGCTAGACCATTGTTGCCACCACACAATATAGGGGTTTTATTACCA
Source organism: Nomascus leucogenys (assembly GCF_006542625.1). Taxonomy (NCBI): domain Eukaryota; kingdom Metazoa; phylum Chordata; class Mammalia; order Primates; family Hylobatidae; genus Nomascus; species Nomascus leucogenys. Next base: position 87,001,477 of record NC_044402.1, read on the forward strand.
AACAAGAAGCAGGCAATGAATATTGGATAGCTAGCTAGCAGTCTCTGTCTGAATAAGTGAATTATCCTTTCTTTGTGCTAAACTTACATTGTTGCACAGGCCATACTGTATATACTTACTTATACTGAAAACAGAATTGTGTAGCAATAGACAGCATAGGATGTAATTAGGGTGATCCTTTGTTCCAATTTGCCCTGGAGAGTTCCAGTACATAGCTGTTGTATCAATATAATTATTATCAGTGTTTCTATTACTCTCTAAAGTGTCTCAGTTCGACAATAAATTGCATGGTCACCTTAGCTATTATAAACTGGCTAGAACATCTCTAATACTTCCTAGCTCTGTGACCTTAGCAAATTACTAACTTTTATAAACTCATTGTATTAGTTATCTATTACTGAATAACAAATTTTACACCCCAAATATATTGGCTCAAAACAACAAACATTACCTCAGTTTCCATGGGTCAGTAATTAAAGAGCTACTTAGATAGATGGTCCTGGCTCAGGGTCTCACTTGAGATTTAGAGGCTGGCAGGAGCTGCTATCATCTAAGGGCCTAATTGGGAAGCAGGATCCACTCTGAAAATTATTCGTTCACATGGCGGTTGGGAGGAGGCCTCAGGTCCTCACCATGTGGGTTTCTCTATAAGGCAGCTTGTGTGTCCTCACAACATGGCAGCTGGCTTCCCCTCCAAGAGAGAACAAAAGGAAGCTTCAGTGCCTTTTATGCCCTAGTCAACAAAGTCCCACAGTCACTTCCTCTTTATTCTATTCACTAAAAGCAGTTCACTAAGTCCAGCTGACACTCCAGGGGGGACTATAGGCACTTGGCAACATGCCTGGGTAATTTTTTTATTTTTTGTAGAGATGGGGATTTGCCATATTGACCAGGCTGGTCTCAAACTCCTTGGCTCAAGCGATCTGCCCACCTTGGCCTCCCAAAGGGCTGGATTACAGGTGTGAGCTAACACACCTGGTCATGATTTCTATTTTGGTGCTTTGAATCTCAGTTTTATATATCTTCTATCATAGATTGTACCAACTCTGAAAGATAAGTTTGAAAAAGGAGTCTTATGGAAATAGGACCACAAGGAAGGTGCTCAATAAATGTATAACTCCTGGAGGAAGTATGACTGGATATTTAAAATGTAAGTTTGACTCTAGTAGAAACAATAAGTTTTAATATATATTTATGACATATATATGTATATGTATACATATATGTATAGAAAGAGAGCAAAAGAGAGACAGAGTATTGCTCTGTTGCCTAGGCTGGAGTGCAGTGATGTGATCACAGTTCACTGTAACCTAAAGCTTCTGGGCTCAAGCGATCCTCCTGCCAAGTTTGTAGAAATGGGGTCTCGTTATGTTGCCCTGGCTGGTCTCAAATGTCTGGCCTCATGCCATCCTCTGCCACGGCTTCCTAGAGTGTTGTGATTACAGGCATGATCTTCCTTGCTTGGCCAATGTATGTTTTCTTAATCTACTCATTAACTTTCTCTTCACACTTGAGTTTATATAGTGATGTCATTGAGCTCTTGCTGTGCTGCCCAGGCTGGTCTCAATCTCCTGGGCTCAGGTGATCCTCCCACTTCAACCTTGCAAAGAACTGGAAATATGTTAGTTATTATTAAGTCTCTGGACAATGGAATTAATTCCTAAGGTCCTGTAAGCTCCGAGAATACAAAGACAATAAGGTATGGTTCCCAGTGAGTCTTCCTAGGAGACATGGGTTCTTGCTATGCTGCCCAGGCTTGTCAGAATCTCCTGGGCTCAGGTGATTCTCCCACTTCGGCCTTGCAAAACAGTGGGGATATGTTAGTTATTATTAAGTTCCTGGACAATGGAATTAATTCCTAAGGTCCATAAGCTCTTTGAGGATACAAAGACAATAAGGTGTGGTTCCTAAGAGAAGTCTTTCTTGGAGACAGGCTGATGCCTAATACAAGCAATGAAAGAAGAGTAGGAAACAGCCACTTTGAGGACACTGTGTATGTTTGTATATAACAGAAGGATGGGGGCTTGTGGAAAATGGTTACAGGGAGGACTAATGTTGCCCAGGAAGATGGAGCCCTCTGAGCAAAGATGGCACTCTGGAGAAATGTTAAGTAATTTAATATGGCTAAAGCTCCTTTGTGAGGTGGGAGGTGTTAAGAAGTGGGAGTTGAGAGCATGACAATGCATAAGATCACCCTGAGGAGAAATGCAGTGATTCAAGAACAGAGACTTGGGGAATCCTAGCATTGAAGGGGTAGTTTTGGAAACATGGCCCAGAAAGGTGACAAGTTTACTGCCTGCCTTCTCTTCTTTCCCATTCACCCAAAGAGCAGAAGTGCTGGCCAGAATCTTTTCTGATAGAGATCAGATAGGAAACAGCAGCACTGGGAGTGGAGGTGGTTATGGGAGTGAAGAGAGAACAAGTCAATCTCCCTAATAAACAGGCAAGAGAGGAGTGACAGGAGTGAGTTAAACAAGCAAACAGCAACAAAAATTCCAGGGCAGGGTTTAGTGGGTTAAAGCCACCAGAGAAATGGAGAGTAGAAGCAGATTTCTGAAGTTCCCATGGGTTATTATCTGAATCTCCTTCGAGGTTCTTTGAGACAGACAAAATTTGAAATTCCTCTTAAATTATGGACTAAGTTCCTTTGTTTGCAGAGACAGAGCTGCGTGAAGCCCTGATTTGATTATGGTTATTGAAGGACCTGTTGGACAGACACTAGGGGAACTAAGAGAGTGTAATAATAGTCATAAAAATTTACGGCAGGAGAATTGCTTGAACTCAGGACGCGGAGGTTGCAGTGAGCTGAAATGGCGCCACTGCACTCCAGCCTGGCGACAGAGTGACACTTTGTCTCAAAAAAAAAAAAAATTATTATTGCTACCATGCTAAACTATTAGGCGTAAAAGTATTAATGGCAACCAGAACTGTTCAATTCTAAGAGATAGACGTAGTATTATTTCCCTTTCCCTTTCATAGATAAGAAAACTGAGGCACAGATTGGTTGGATTGATTTCCGCAGGGTCATACAACTAGTAGTTGGCAAAGCCAGGAATGGAACCCAGGCGCTTTATTTTACAGAAACCACTGGAATCAAGATTTTTACTAAAGTATAGGGTAGTAGAGGATAAAATTCAAAGTACAAATTCTTTTTACTATCTAATATTTTGTTTTCTAAGAAAAGGATTATATTCAATGAATACTTAATGTATACACAGTTCTCCTTTTAAGTTGGAAAACTGTTATAATGTAGTTTAAAGAGCAGTGTCATGGGGTGGGGGAGGGGCATTACCATTCTTTCATAGACTAAAACATTCTTTTCTCTCTCCCATGCACATACTACCAGGTGCAATGTGGATTTTGAATCAGCACTAGCTGAATTGACATGTTCTATAATACAATTTGCAAGGCACTGTGTGAGTGGCTGCTCAAGCATGGTCACACAAAGAGATGCCTGCATTTATAACGCCAAGTTTCTAAAGCTGCTGGGTTAGTCTGCTTCATAGTTTCCTAATTGAAATGTATGTTTGCTTTCTTTTGTTGTTAGACAGTCTCGCTCTGTCACCCAGGCTGGAGCACAGTGGCCCACAATACCACAATATCTTGGCTCACTGCAGCCTCCGCCTCCCGGGTTCAAGCAATTCTCCTGCCTCAGTCTCCTGAGTAGCTGAGATTACAGGCACACACCACCACACCTGGTTACTTTTTTTTTTTTTTTTTTTTTGAGATGGAGTCTCATTCTGTCATCCAGGCTTAAGTGCAGTGGCGCGATCTTGGCTCACTGCAACCTCTGCTTCCCAGGTTCAAGTGCTTCTCCTGCCTAAGCCTCCCAAGTAGCTGGGATTACAGGTGCCTGCCACTGCACCCCGCTAATTTTTGTATTTTTAGTAGAGATAGGCTTTCACCATCTTGGCCAGGCTGGTCTTGAACTCCTGACATCGTGATCCACCCACTTCGGCCTCCCAAAGTGCTGGGATTACAGGTGTGAGTGAGCCACCGCGCCCGGCCAATTTGTGTATTTTTAGTAGAGACGGGGTTTCACTGTGTTGGCCAGGCTGGTCTTGAACTGCTGACGTCAGGTGATCCACCCACCTCAGCCTCCCAAAATGCTGGGATTACAGGCATGAGCCACAGTGCCTGGCCTGTTTGCTTTTTTTAAAAAACCAAATTCCTTGATTTTCAAGACTGCTCATTCAAAATAAACTCATAAAGAATGGTTCAAGAATAAGTGCTTTCAGTAATTTGTAGCCCTATTTGGGGGTGTGTTGTTCACTCAAGTTTTGGTGGATGTACATGTGTAGTCATTTCGTGGGCTTCTTCTTTTCCCTGGTCCTCTCACATTTCTTCACTCCACCCTGGTCTGTCAGACCCCTGTCCTGGGATCAGAAGTTGAGGAGTGGGAGACTTACTGGATCTAGCCAGAGTTTAAACTCTTCTGTCTTCCTTACCTGGATGGATTCCCAGGTAGACTGGTTGTCATGTTTTTAAGATATAAAAGACCCTTTGGGCTTATGCATACATATCCATAGCCTCTTTGGTGTATTAGGAAAGAAGACGAGAAATAAGCTGTATTTGCATTTATGTGTAAGGATTTGTGTAGGATTTCCTCTCTCAATCAGTAATTTCTTTTAGGCAGATGCTAGACCATGCCCTGCAAAACATGCCAAAGGTTTTTTTTGCTGCATATCTGTTAGTCAAATTTTAAAATAGAAATATTTAATGCAATTTTTTTTTTAGATGGAGTCTCACTCTGTGGCCCAGGCTGGAGGGCAGTGGCACCATCTCAGCTTACTGCAGCCTCCCTGAACTCCCGGGTTCAAGCAATTCTCCCGCCTCAGCCTCCTGAGTAGCTGGGACTGCAGGCGCATGCCGCCACACCCGGCTAAGTTTTTGTATTTTAGTAGAGACGGGATTTCACCGTGTTGCCCAGGCTGGTCTGGAACTCCTGAGCTCAGGCAATTTGCAGGCTTCAGCCTCCCAAAGTGCTAGGATTATAGGCATGAGCCACCACGCCCGGCCTTTTTTTTTTTTTTTTTTTTAAACGCAGGGTCTTGTTCTGTCACTCAGGCTGAAGTGCAGTGGCAGGCTCATGACTCATCATAACCTGGAACTCCTGAGCCTCAGCGATCTATCTACCTGCCTTAGCCTCCGGCATACCTAGGACTACAGGCATGCACCACACTCCCAGCTAATTTTTAAATTTTTGTAGAGATGAGGTCTCCCTATGTTCCCCTGAAACTCCCGGTCTCAAGCAATCCTCCTGCCTCAGTCTCCCAAAGTGCTGAGATTACCAGCATGAGCACCTGGACCTGGTCCAATAAATATTATAAATTCGAATTAGGCATTTCACTTCCATTTATATACATATCCTTTTACAGGATTATTTGATAGTTATTAATGTATATTGTGATTGAGTTTTAATAGTTACTTTGGGAAAACAGAAATTACTGTTCCAGTACTTACTTGTAAGTTGTTAAAGTCCACACAATGCGCTTAAACTTTATCTTGTTCAACAGATTCTGTAGCACATGAAACACTTGAAATATGGAAGAGTCACTTCTCTGGGCACTTTGCTCATTTCGTCTGCTATTCATTCACTGATTCGACATTTTATGATCGATTACTATCTGCTTGGCAAGGTGCTAGAAACAGGAATACTAAGAAAAAGGTCAAGGTTCCTGTCCTCAAGGCCCTCTCTCTCAGTCCAGTGTTGTCAAGGCTTGATGGAACACACCAGTGGCAAACAAGCACGACGGGCCTTATTTCACCGGTGTGCGGTCCTTCTTCCAGCTCGGAAATTATGTCTATCCAAACATCCTAAATCAACAAATCAGTTTTTCTAAATCATACAACTGCAGCTAACAAACTGGGAATAAGGCTTCGATTATTCTGACTTGATTTAAAACGATGACTGCTGATTCTTTGCCCTGCGAATCCTTTCTTTGACTACTAAGTTAAGCTTTACACACCTCACTTGCAAGAGGCTATGCTGGCTTTCTGGAAATCCGTAATTAAGTTCAGTGTTTGTGGGATGGAGTGTAATTAACGACCATTAATTACAGAGTTTCATTCGTGAGAACTTGCCAGGCTAAGTAGCAGAAACACGAGAAACTGATAAAAAGCTTTCCTCGTTTTTAAACAAAAGTCGCACGGAAGTTCCCGGCGGGACAAGGGAACGTGGGCTGTCCTTGCTACTCCCGTGGACGCGGGTGGATTGGGACGCTGGACCGTGTCTCCCCGCCCCCGCCCCTCCTCCGGTGCTCAGCCTGAGGCCTTCGTCCAGGAGCGCTGCCGCTGACCCAGGCTCAGGAGCTGAGGGCTCCGGCACAGACGCCCAGGTCTCGGGACAGGCGGCGACTGCACTCACGGAAGTGCGCTGAGCTCTCCCCTGTAGAAGGGCGCCTCTCCTCCCCCACTTCCTCCTCCAGCTCCACGGCAGCCTCCCGGGCCGGCTCCTCCTCCTTCCAGGTCTCCTCCCAGTGCCGCCGCGGCTCTCAGGCCCGAGGTGCGGCGCTCACCCCGGCAGTCCCCAGCCTGAGACGCTGCGTGGAGCGTTGGAGCCGGAGGGAAGCAAGGGGCCGTCTGCGCTGCTGTCCCCGCCCCGTGCGCTCTGCGCCCCTAGTCCCTGGCGGTCGCTCCGAAGCTCAGCCCTCTTCCCTGCCCCGGAGCTGTCCCGGGCTAGCCGAGAAGAGAGCGGCCGGCAAGTTCGGGCGCGCGCAGACGGCGGGCCGCGGGCACTGGGCGCCTCGGTGGGGCGGGGGGAGGTGGCTACCGCTCCCGGCTTGGCGTCCCGCGCGCACTTCGGCGATGGCTTCTCCGCCGCGGCGACGGCTGCGCCTCGGTCCCCGCGGCCTCCCGCTTCTTCTCTCGGGACTCCTGCTACCTCTGTGCCGCGCCTTCAACCTAGACGTGGACAGTCCTGCCGAATACTCTGGCCCCGAGGGAAGTTACTTCGGCTTCGCGGTGGATTTCTTCGTGCCCAGCGCGTCTTCGTAAGTGGCCGCACTTGGAACTGGAGCCGGCCCCCTCCCCCACCGCGCGCACCCACCCAGCGTTTCTCCATTGGGATTGATTTCTGAGAGATCCCGGCGTCTGTCTGTCTCACCCATCTTACCCCTCAGAGTGGTTTATGTCCTGGGTGGAGGAAATATTTGGGGAAATGAACTCCCCTTGGTACCCATCACCCAGTTACACCCCGCTCCTCACCTCTTAAAATTGGTTAGGGGCAGCGGGAGAGCTTTGAAGCCGACCTGTACTTAAAAATCGGGGAAAGTGGGAAATCAACAAAGGCTGGTCTTGCCGGACTCCCCGCCTCCTGTGCCAATGTCGAGGATTTGGTCAATATCATCCCCGAACTTCTTTTTCTCCTCTACCAGTTAGGCTTCTTGGTAGCCTTTTTCTGCTTTACAGGCTTAACGCCTGTCCTTTTCAGTCTCCCTAAACAAGCCCTCCCCCACTCTTTCCGCCTCTGTCTGATTCTGTTTCTCCTCACTCCTTTTGCAGACATTCTGATGACTTAAAATGACCATACTGTCATATTGAATTCATTGTGTCTTATCTCTGGGACTGTCAGACATTTGCACATTTGAAGTTGAACAGATGAATTGAATGTGTCATCTGTTCTTTTTATAGTGATTCACTATTTAGGTCATTGTTCAGAAGGAACCAAGGGTGTTTGCTGAGTTTTCACTCACTGCAGGTCATTTGAATACTGCAGTATTTAATAATTCAGTTATGTTTTCAAGTTGCCAACGTTCCGCGTTGCAAGGGCCGTCAGGATTTCTAACAGTTATTGCCATTATTGTGTTAGAAATTGTCTCCGACTTTACTGAATGCTGACGTCATTCTCACCACCCCACCCCCATGTTAGCGTTAGGAGTACCGTTTTAATGAGTGTTGTCTGTTTTTTTAATGATGTTTAAATCTTGTTTTCAAGAGAGAAACTGTTCTTAGGGTGCCTTCTAAACGCTTAGACATTGTAACAACATATTTTTGTTTCCATATTTTCTGTGTAAGATATCCCTTCGGGGTGAAGTGGAGGATAATTTTGACGGTTAGTACGTGGATAGGACCATCTTCCACTACACACATGCCTAATTTGAGGGTGATCTTAATGTTTTTCTATGACTGTTAGGACACTCAGCAGAATTTAGCCTTAGTGTTTTTCTGAACGTTACTGAATATCATTCATTTTGGTAACAACCTTTGCAGCAGTACATAGATTGGATGCGGTTAATGGAAACTTTGTTAGTGGAGACATTATTTTATGTAGCAAGCTTAGTTTTATTTGATGTTAGCAGTTACAGTGCTTTCTGTGAGACCTGGAGCACAGATTTTCCAACATGATAAAAATAATCATTATTTAGGCAACATTTACCAATTTCACATTCCATTTAGTCATTTTAGTCAGCATTATCTTTTTATTTATTGTTTTTAACCACAGGGGTGAATACCAAATGTTATCTTTAAACATTTTTGTTTCCAGATACTTTCAAGTGTATACCTTTATGAGACAGAACATTTTAGTTGCTCCCAAGGGTTCAATTTTAGATATAATTTGTACAGAAATTCTAATGATTTTGAAAATATATGTCTTCAGTCAAAAATCAGCATTTAAATACTTCAGGCCAGGCGCGGTGGCTCACGCCTGTAATCCCAGCACCTTAGGAGGCCAAGACGGGCGGATTGTCTGAGCTCAGGAATTTGAGACCAACCTGGGCAACATGGTGAAACCCCGTCACTACAAAAAAATACAAAAATTAACCGGGCATGGTGGTGCACACCTGTAATCCCAGCTCTGCGGGAGGCTGAGATGAGAGGATTGCTTGGAAAGTGGAGGTTGCAGTGAGTGGAGATTGTGCCACCACACTCCGGCCTGGGTGACAGAGACTGTCTCCGAAACAAAAACAAAATCAAAAACAAAAACAAAAAACAACAACAAAATACTTTAAAGTTGATGGCAGTGTTTTACAGATGTTACTGTTAATTCTTCAGCAATGCTCTGAGTTTAGTGTAAGATAAATGAGGGGCTGATAAAGTGGTTTTTGTTTTTTTTTTTTTTCATGGAAAATGCAGTAATGTTGAACTATTCATGATATTTGCTACGGCTGATTACAAGCCAGGGTGACTAATCTTTGGCCAGTCATTATAATCAGTGAATATGTTATGACCTCACAGGTTTACATGACTTCACTCATAGACCTTTAATGATAAAGTAAAATTAAACTTGGGTTTGGTTTCATATAATATTTTGAAATATTCATCAGCAACTTTGTTACTGATAGACTAGAGAGCTCTAGGTATAGGTAACTTAAAAAATGGAAACCAACCTTGAGTTTTTTTTCTTGGTTTTTTTAAACAAAACATATATAAACAAAGGTTTTTACTTACTGAGCTTTTCAGATTTAACAAAAATTTATGTAAAATTATGCTGAATTTCTAAAAGGGCATTTTAAATTTAACAAGCATTGGAATCCAAGGTACATGGGATGCCATTTCCAATATTACCAGTTGGATTTATTGTTATTTGGTATTACCATAAACTTTTAAAAGAAAAAAAGCCACATAATGAAAAAGTATTTGTCAATTCAAGGGCGCCTTTCTTCTGAGGGTAGAAGGATTCGTGAGGAGCAGTGGTTGTGACGTCCACTCCTGTTGCTTTTTCCAGTTTTGGTGTCCACATACCTTGGGGAAGCTGTAGAATTATTTTATGCCTAATTTTTCTCTTTATAGAAAATTATTATTGAATTATCTGCATAGTTCATAATTTTGTTGTGAAAATTAATGAATCAATATTTATTAAAGGGAAGGACAAAGTACTAAGCAAAATATTAAGGCGGCCCCTCAAAAAATCACCTCAGAAATGAGTCAGGTTAGAAGTAAAAATTCACAAAAGTAGTGATTTTCAAAATTATGAAAAATAAAACATTCGCATACATTTTTTTTCTATAAGCATTTATTTATGCTATGTTGTAAAACTTACATAAAATTTAAAGATTGTATGCAGGCTAATAATTAAAGTCATACTTTTCTTGTGGAGACTCATTGGAAAAATTAAAAATTACATCCTAGGTTTAATTATAATGATGACATCTTATTTTGGTAAGCATATTTTATAATTTGCTAAGCACTTATATCTCATTTCATTCTATAGCCCACACCGCTGGGGGGAAGTAAGGGGAAGCAGATATACTCATTCTTACAGATGAGGAGGAAACGGAGGCAGAACCGTTTGCAGTCTAGTTATTTGAGTAGGTCGGTGTGAGTAGAGGGTAAGGAAGGGAGGGATCCGAAGACAGGGTGTAAAATTCAAATCCCACTTTTTTTAATTCAAATATTGAATTTTTAAAGAAAATAACTGAACAATTTTAAAATTCATTCTTCAAATATATGTTATACAGTTATCATTTTATGTATTTCTTTATTTTAAAATAATGCTATAACGAATAACACTGGATTCTTGCCTTTTCCCCCATTAAACGCTAATGGAGCCTTATCTTACAGCTGGCAATGTGTAGATGTGTGTGCCTTAGAAGCAGAAGGTCCTTCAATGGTTCTCAGTCCTAACTTCATGTTTGCAATATCTGGAAAGCCTTTTAAATAAAACTCCTGCCCTGCCTGTATCTTAAATCTAAAAGTAGATCTCTGACTTGATATTCCAGTGGCCTGGCCTGTGAATCATTTCTCATTGACTAGCCTGTCTTAACTCAATTTGACTAAAAAGGAACTCTTCACCAAGAGATGTTAGTTGCACCTCTGTTTCTATTAACAGTGGCATCATTTTCTCTGTCACCTTGGAAATACTTTCATATTCCTCCCTCTATTTTTCTGTGTTTCTCCTACTTCACCACCTTAATATCAGTCAGTGATTAGTCAACAGGCAGAAGCTCCTAGAAATTCTTCCTTTTTAAGGTTTTCTTGATTCCATCTCTGCTTTCTACTCCTTATTTCAGTGTAGTTATGACAAGCGTGGTCAGTGGCACTCAGGTCCTCCCCCATCCCTCTGCCCATCATTTGGCTCTTAAACCTGCAGAACATCTTGTCTGTTTCTATTCATTTTATCTTTCTGTAACATCCTTTTTCATCCTGGTATTCTGTTGCAAAAATTTTCATAATAAAGCTTCCGTTGCCAGCAAGAAAGTCCAAACCGCTTAACGTGGATTAAGGTCACTTGCAATCCGTCCCAACCTGTGTGTATTTTTAAAACTTTATGTACCATTTCTACTCTTACCATTTTAACCGTTTTCACAACACTTTACAAAATGATGCCAGCTCATTTTTTATAAACTTCAGAGTAGCTCTGACTATATTGGTTGATTTTTCTCATCATAAATAATATACATGTATATTAGGGAACATAAAATTAGACCCTAATTTTGTTATTTAGAAAGCAAATCCTATTTTGATTACTTCTGATTAAGGATATATAATGTTTTATAGAGCATTATGAAAGACAAGGGAAAATGTGGAAATTGTAGTTACTGCTTCTGTTTTACATCATGTAGTTGTTGACTGGCATTTTTGTTTTTCTTTTGATTCAAAAAAGCATTTTTTAAAAAATGAAAAGTAAATCTGAAACTGGAATTGTAGCTTTGAAATAACATTCAGTACTATTTCATACACATTTATTTCTATATACATGTATGGTAGTTTTTCAGAAGTTCCTTTTGGTGAATGCTCATTGGTCAACTCAGAGTCAGCTAAATATATTAAACATGCTTTATCTTAGAAAGGTCAGTGCTGAAAGCAGACAAACAAGTTAGTTTATTTGGAGGGTTTGAAAAATGGACTTGTCATTGTTTGGCAGGTTGCCCCTCCTTGATTGTCAAGGTCACGTTCCGTGAATCAACTGCCCTTCAAGTGCACTTTGGATAGGGAGTGCATCCAGAGGCCATCCTCCTGATTGGTTCCTCTGAGCCTCTTGACTGCCTCCCTCTCACTGCCTCCTCTGATACCTCTCCCTCCCTCTCTCTCTCTCTTTTTCTGTCTCTTGTCCTTCTGCTCTTTTTCCTTTCCTCTATCTCTTTTCCTCCTTTCCATCCATCTTTCTGTCCTCTCTCCCAAACTCAATCCTTTATATTTTAGCACTTCTTGGCATGGATGTAAACCTTAATTTTGAAGTCCCAGAGAGTTATTTAATGGCAATGTTTCCAGTCATTGAAAAAAAATGTTGAGGATGGGGATTCTGATGATGTTCTTGGACACACTTTTTGGAGGGAAATGGAGTCTATCAAGAGAGAGTTGCAGGCATAGGAAATTAAGTCACTCAGCTACAGATTTACACTGCTAATCAGTGAAAACTCTTGTCAACCTTGCCTCACCATGTGTATTCTCCCCACCTCTCCACCATTGATAAGAAATATTTAAGCCGGGTTTTCTACCCTTCTTTCTCTTTTTCCCCTTCATTTGAGTTAATCACTTGACCATTAATGGCCCTTTGAAAAAACTGAGGAAAGAAAAGCCCTTTTAAAGACAGAATTTAAGTTTTACATTTTCTACTCTTTTAGGGAATAACTTATTAATGGCATCAATTGTTTTCAGGACCAAGATGATAATTAAATCCCATCATCTTGTTTTTCGTGGTGTTTCAGATTTTCTAAGTTTGCATTTATTTATTATCACCTTCAGAAAATTTCTTTTTAAAGTAATGACAGTGGGCATTGTTATCTCCATTCAATAGAAAAGGGAACAGAGATTCAGTTACTCCTTCAATTGATTTGCAGTGTTTGTAAATTTTAATTCCAAACTGTTTCCATTGGATAGTGCTGCTTAGATCACAAGCATTTTTTTTCTGGTCTGTCAGTTCTCTTACCCTAATTAAGCTGTTGTACACATTCATTAGTCATTCTTAGATGAAATTCAAGTAACAATTATTTTTATGGAGTGTTTTATTAACTTTGTTTTTTGTAGTATGTGTTGCCTTTTTTTGTTTTTTTTTTTTTTGAGATGGAGTCTCGCTCTGTTGCCCAGGCTAGAGTGCAGTGGCACGATCTTGGCTTGCTGCAACCTTCGCCTCCTGGATTCAAGCAATTTCTGGCTAACTTTTGTATTTTTAGTAGAGATGGGGTTTCACCATGTTGGCCAGGCTGGTTTTGAACTCCTGACCTCAAGTGATCTGCCTGCCTTGGCTTCTCAAAGTGCTAGGATTACAGGCATGAGCCACTGTGCCTGGCCTGTGTTGCTTTTTATTCCTTAATTTTTTTATATAGCATCTTTTATCACCTTGTACCCAGTTTTCTATGCAAGTATTTCTTTTTCACTACACAACTTCCTCATAAGACTTTAATATATGTCTAAGGTCATTTTACTTTCTCCATCTCTTCATTGTTCTCTTTAAAAAACTTAAATATCTTAATGATAACTTTAATATCGAGATGGCATTTTGGATGAAAAACTTCATTCATCAGCTTTTTTCCCTCACAAATTTAGCATGTAGATATTGACACATTCCTTTTATATTATTCTGCCATTTTGTAGTATTTCACCAGTATGCAAGTCTGCACATGAAGGTATGCTTAGGAAAACTTAATGAACATCCATATTTGTACAACTGATTACCATCATTTCAGCCTGTAATGTGCAGATAGCCTGATGAAAAGCAACAGGCTTGTTCCTGGTCTTATTCAAGGAACTCAAGCTATGTGCTGCCAATAGAGTGGTGTTTGCATTCAGAGAACTCTCCTACTGAGTTCTTTTTCTCTGTCTTTGTTGAAGGCCTTCTAATAACTCTGAGCTCTCTCTGTCTTACAGTGCCAAGTAAAGAAAGTATCTGAAACCCAAAATTAAGTAGAAATGTTACATAAGGAAATTGTTTTAAGGGTAATTTAAATAATTGGATGTTTAATGGACGATGCTTTCTGCATTTTTGAGGGGTTCAGACATAGTGGAAATGACTCATTTGTATATGGCTACTTTAAGATTGAGACACAGCTATTGAATTTACTTTGCTACTCCACTGTCCATTTAAACTTTTCTTGAGTTCTTATAATGTGGCAGGTGCAAAAGATGAATTAGACTACCCTACGTTCAAAGAAGCAATTTATCATAAGGTAGGCAGAATAGTTTTGACCAAAAAGTTATAAAATACATTGTAAAACAGGGGTCCCCAACCCTCGGGCCATGAACCAGTACCGGTCCATAGCCTGTTAGGGACCATGCTGCACAGCAGGAAGTGAGCAGCAGGAGAGTGAGCATTACCACCTGAGCTCTGCCTCCTGGCAGATCAGCGGTAGCATTAGATTCTCATAGGAGCAAACCCTATTGTGTGAACCCTGTTGTGAAGTGTGCATGCAAGGGATCTAGGTTAGATACTTCTTATGAGAACCTAATGCCTGATGATCCAAGTTGGACAGTTTCATCCTGAAAGCATCCCCCTCTATGTCCAGGGAAGAAAAGGTTGGGGACCACTGCTGTGAGCTACTATTTGAAGACAACCCAGAAGTGATTTTTGCTTGTAGGTTTGCAGGCAAAGCTTGAGAACCAGTTCTCCTATCCTGATGTAGAACCTGGTATTATCTACAACACTAAGAACGTGTACATACCTGTGCTTGTATTACTCTCATTAGGACTACTGTGGCAATGTCCCAAGCAAGCACTATTCAAGATATTGACCCTGAAAAGCAAACTTACCTGAACTGTTCTTTTGTTCTAGTATGCACTCAAAAATCATTTAATTCTGATGAAAAGGGGTAGTTGTGTGATTTTGGGGTCAAATTTTAGACCTGTAGAAAAAAAATTGTATATGTAATAAATTTACATATTATAATTTATACACACACCCACAGACACAGACACACACACACACACACACAGACTTTCACTGTGTTAACCAACTCTGCTCTAGAAAAAGAACCGATGGGGTTTTGATGACGAGCTGGCCCTTAGTTGTGGGAGGTGGGGACTCCCTTCCTCGTAGCCTTTTTTTTTTTTTTTTTTTTTTTTTGAGACAGAGTTTTCCTCTGTTGCCCATACTGGACTGCAGTGGTGCAATCTTGGCTCACTGTCAACCTCCACCTCCCAGGTTCAAGTGATTCTCCTGCCTCAGCCTCCCAAGTAGCTGGGATTACAGGCTCATGCCACCACGCCTGGCTAATTTTTTATATTTTTAGTAGAGATGGGGTTTTGCCATGTTGGTCTCAAACTCCTGACCTCAAGTGATCTGTCCGCCTCAGCCGCCCAAAGTGTTGGGATTACAGACATGAGCCACTGTGTCCAACCTCTTTTTTTCTTATGAAAGATTTTTGCTGAATGAAAACTAAGTTCATTTTCTACCCAGAATCATTTTGCTGTGATGGGAGAGAGCCAACAATGGTGTTTTACTGATGCCAAATATGACTGCATCAAGCTCTATTAAACAGGGCGTGGTTTGGTTGG
This sequence comes from Nomascus leucogenys, assembly GCF_006542625.1. Taxonomy (NCBI): domain Eukaryota; kingdom Metazoa; phylum Chordata; class Mammalia; order Primates; family Hylobatidae; genus Nomascus; species Nomascus leucogenys. The sequence continues at coordinate 87,016,849 of NC_044402.1, forward strand.
GAGTTACATCTTTATTTTGAATTTGTGGATTTTTAAGATAAGTGTCAGAAAGCAGGATTTTTTGTAACCCTGCAATTCGTACAGCTAGCTTTTGTCTAGTGTAGATGAGATTTGGCAGCTACTACCCAGAATAAGAAACTGATTTTAAAAGTTCAAGTGAATGCATTCCATATTTAAGATGTACATTCGTTCTAATTTCACAAAAAGGTGAAAAGCAATTGTAAATGTTTCCTTTGCCAGAATAATTTAAGTGACTTAGTATTTAATGAAACAAAATGATTATGGTGATAGCATTTTAGGACTGTTTTTGTCTGCCTGTATCCTGTTTTATTTTCTCCTATATTTCAATCAGTTTCTTGAGAAGAAAGACGAAAATCTTTTTTACTTTATCTTCTTTCTCTTCTTGACTCCTAAATGTTGTTGTCCCTGAGAACTCGCTCATTGCCCCTCTTCTTTCGACGCTTCCCCTGGCTGAATAACCCCATCTGTGTTCTGATACAGCATACTGTCTCTGGCAGGGCTTCACACTACAACTGGATGACTCAAAGATATCTCAGACAAATGTATTAATAATTGAATTCATGGTTTTTCTGTAAATCTAATTTTATTTTATTTCTTGAGACAGGGACTCATTGTTTCACCCAGGCTGTCTGCTTACTTTGTAGCACTTGTAATCACAGCTCATTGCAGCCTCAACCTCCTGGGCTCAAGCCATCCTCCTATCTCAGGACCCCAGCTCCACCCCCAAAGTTGGGACCACAGGCGCATGCCACCACACCCAGTGAATTATTTTATTCTTTGTAGAGATGGGGGTCTTACTATGTTGCCTAGGCTAGTCTTGAACTCCTGTAAGTACTTAATCTGCCTTCTGCTTCTCTGCTCTCTAGGCTTTTCTCCCATCAATGCACTCAAGAAGGAAACCTAGGTGGCATTCTTGAATGTCTTTTCTCTCATATTCAGGCCTCCAGCGATTGCTGTTCTACTCCAGATGTTTTTTTCCATCTGTCACCTATCTTTCCACCCACCCTCCTACTGCAGATCACGCTCACCTGCTCCCTGAGCTGCGGCCAGTCCTTTGCTTTCCTTGTTCCATTTTTTTCTCTCTCTCCCTTAATGCTTTCCCCATAAGGCATAACATTTAGTTTTCTTTAGTAGATGATTTCATTCTTCTCCTTAAAAAACTCAGTGGCTTCAAATGAACCTTGGGATAAAATACAAGGTTTAACCATGGCCAAAAGGCCCTGTTTGACTTAGTTATTGCCAGGTTCCTTGACCTTATCTTGTGCCACTCCAGGCTTGCCCTCTCCTTCAGCCATACCTTTCTTTGTAGCTCCTGGAGATTCAATTCTTTCTTGCCAGGATCTTTCTACCTCTGCCTCACATATTCCCTCCATCTCTTCATTCCATTCCCTCATCCCCACCCCCAACTCCCCTCCATCCTCAATACACAAATGCTCCTAGGCACCCTCCTTCTGATCCTGTACATCTTAATGTTGTAGTGAATTCCTTAGAAACAACTTCTCTGTCTACTTTATCTAAAAGAGAACTTTCTTCCCCATTCTTTAAAGATGATTTCATTAGAGAGACTTCCCTTTACCTAGAGGAAATCTTTCCCCTCTCATCCTTAGAGATAACTGCTCTGTCTAAAGAAGGTCTCCTCTCCATATTCCCAAAAATTTCTCTCAGCTAATTGTTTGCTTACTTGGTAGGACTTGTAATAGTAATTTATTTGTTGGCTAGTTTATTGCCTCTACGGGAATGTAAACTAAATTCCTCCATTAAGAGCAGGAACTAGCCAAGCACAGTGGCTCACGCCTGTAATCCCAGCACTTTGGGAGGCCAAGGCAGGCAGATCACTGGAGGTCAGGAGTTCGAGACCAGCCTGACCAACATGGTGAAACCTCGTTTCTACTAAAAATACAAAAATTAGCCAGGCATGGTGGTGGGTGGCTGTAATCCCAGTTACTCAAGAGACTGAGGCAGGAGAATCGCTTGAACCGGGGAGGCGGAGGATACAGTGAGCCAAGATCACGCCATTGCATTCTAGCCTGGGTGACAAGAGCAAGACTCTGTCTTAAAAAAAAAAAAAAAAAAAAAAGGCAGGAACCAAGGTTGTTTTATTCATCTGGTATCTCTAGCACTTAGGACCTTGCTTTATGTAGAGGAAACGCTCAATTGATATCTTCTATGAATGAGTAGAAAACAACAAAAGAAAAGATCTCTTTAGAATTAAAAATTTTACTCCTGATTATTGTGTCTTTAGTTTATTGTACCTTAATGACAAAGAAATTGAATGGTGGTCCTAATCTTTGACCAATAATTGATTAGATTAGTCTTGTGATAAGAAATTTTTTATTAAATAGTCAACTATTAAAAAAATTAAGCCTAGGCAATGTAGTGAGACCCCACACCTACAAAAAATTTAAAAAAAAATTAGCATGGTGGCATATGCTTGTAGTTCTACCTACTCAGGAGGCTGAGGTAGGAGGATCGCTTGAGCCAGGAGTTGGAGGTTGCAGTGAGTTGTGATTGTGCCACTGCACTCCAGCCTGGGTGACAGAGCAAAACCCTGTCTCTTAAAACAAAAATAGAATAAAATAAAAATTACAGCAATATTTCTAATGCAAGATAATTTTTCTAAATGGGAAAATAATAATATTTATAATTGTACTTTGGAATAATTTACTTAGAATATATTTTTTTGCTCAACATTCAGAATATAGAAAATGCATAGTAATTCTCTCTCACACACACACACGCGCACCCACACACACACACCAGAACACCAAAACAAAACTTTCCTGCCTCTAGGCAGCATACATTTTTAACAGCTTTACTGAGATGTGTGACATACAATAAACTGTACATATTTAAAGTGTATGATTGACCTGCAAATAAACTATATCAAATAATGTATGCATGCAAGAGAGTACCAAATGAATAATGAAGATTATGCCCTCAGTGAATAGTAAATGGTTTTAAAAAATATTTGTAGATAATATCAAGAGAATGATTGCTCCTCATAAATCAGAAGATATTGCTTACACTTTGTTTCATTTAAACTTTGGTCTGCCCCTTTTGTATTTTAGCCGGATGTTTCTTCTCGTGGGAGCTCCCAAAGCAAACACCACCCAGCCTGGGATTGTGGAAGGAGGGCAAGTCCTCAAATGTGACTGGTCTTCTACCCGCCGGTGCCAGCCAATTGAATTTGATGCAACAGGTAAATCTTGATGCACAGTTTTCTTTTCATTGATTTCATTTGATTTTTTTTTTTGCAATTGGTTTAGTTTAAATGTAGCCATTTAATACAATAGTATAGATAAGCACCTCAGCTCCACAGGGAAAATTATATAAAGACAAACGATTTATTATATGATTTTTTCCTACAATTTTTGTGGTAGATGAAAGTATTAAAAGTACGTTGTATTTCCATTGGTTCAGTTGTCTTCTGCCGTAAACTGATAGTATCAACCCACAGAAATTTGGGGTAAACCTGTTAGGATGTTTTTGTACCTTTTCTGAGAATAGGGGGCTCATAGGTACAGAAAGGCATTCTGCTGCTTCTCTGTCAACCAAATTGAAGCATGACTCACTGATTATTGTAGAAGATCAAATCTCTGATCATCAATATATCCAAGCCTTGGGCTGTGCTATAAAAAGCAGTTGAGGAGGCTGGGCGTAGTGGCTCACACCTGTAATCCCAGCACTTTGGGATGCTGAGGCGGGCAGATCACGAGGTCAGGAGTTCCGGACCAGCCTGACCAACATGGTGAAACCCCATCTCTACTAAAAATAGAAAAATTAGCTGGGCATGGTGGCACACATCTGTAATCCCAGCTACTTAGGAGGCTGAGGCAGGAGAATCTCTTGAACCTGGGAGGTGGAGGTTGCAGGGAGCTGAGATTGCGCCACTGCACTCTAGCCTGGGTGACAGAGGGAGACTCCATCTTAGAAAAAAAAAAAAAGCAGTGGAGGAATCTTTTGCATTCGGGTAGACTTAGGTGATGTAAACAACACTTACCAAGACTTTGTTGGGACAATTATGTATTATGGTTCTGATAACAGGAGAATTTTATTTTAGAGATAATTTTCAGTGTCAGGATTGTGGTAGCAAGGAGAAAAATAGCATGTGTAAGATGAGAAATAAGTTTTACATTTTTGCCAGTGAAATAAAATATGCAGAATTCTGTACACATTTATATTGGTATATTTATATATATTTGTGAAATCTTAGATGATCCTTAAGGAAATAGTGTGACATTCTTCTAGTATGATAGTCTTACAAAATTTTTTATTGATTCTGATTTGCTGGCTTTGACAGAGTGCTTTAAGATAAACCTGCACAAAATTAATCCTTTTTTCCATATTGTTATTTCCTGCCAGTACTAAAATATATTGATTCTGGGAAATATATCAGTGAAACAGGAATCTTGATGTGGACTGTTCCGTTTGACATTGTGATCTGTGCCAAAATGATTGTTAGTCATTAAGCCAGCTGTTAATGGGAACCAGATCACATGCACATGTTTTCAGGGTTTTTTTTTTCCATTTGAAATTATCTACGTTAAACTGTGTTGTTGTATTTTTCCATATATGGCTAATAGTTGGAAAACAAGAGTTTTTAAAAAGGCCCAATTTTACCGTAAATGGAGAAATACCTGTGACTCAGAATATGATAGTTTTAGGGCATTTATTGTCTAACAAAATATGAGAACTAATAAAACGAAACCACAGTTTAGATTTTGGTAGGTCGAACTGTTCAGATGTTTCTGTACTTAACACCATAGGTTTTTGTGTGTTGCAAGATAATTTATTGCTTCAGATAATTTTTTGTTTATTGAAAATAATATATGCACATGGTAAAACGAATTTTAAACAGTCTCAAAGGGTGTATAATGAAACATACAACTCACATCAGTCTTCTCAGAAGCAATCACTTCTTTTTTTTTTTCTTTTTGAGATAGGGTCTCACTCTGTCACTCGGGCTGGAGTGCAGTGATGTGATCACGGCTTATTGCAGCCTCCACCTCCCAGGCTCAAGTGATCTTCCCACCTCAGCCCCACAGGGAGTTGGGACTACAGAGATGTGCCACCAGCCCGGCTAGTTTTTATGTATTTTTTTTTTTAAAGAGATGGGGTTTTGCCATATTGCCCAGGCTGGTCTCAAAACATCTGGGCTCAAGCAGTCTGCCCCCCTCAGTCTCCCAAAGTCCTGAGACTACAGGTGTGGCCCACTGTGCCCAGCTTGAGGCAATTACTCTTAACAGTTTCTTTTATCCTTCTAGAATTTTCTTATTTCTATATATGTATACATCCTTGAAAAAAAGGCAACTCAAAAATCTGATGCCAGCCAGGCGCGGTGGCTCACGCTTGTAATCCCAGCACTTTGGGAGGCCGAGGCGGGCGGATCACGAGGTCAGGAGATGGAGACCACAGTGAAACCCCGTCTCTACTAAAAATACAAAAAATTAGCTGGGCGTGGTGGCGTGCGCCTGTAGTCCCAGCTACTCGGAGAGGCTGAGGCAGGAGAATGGCGTGAACCTGGGAGGCGGAGCTTGCAGTGAGCGGAGACTGCGCCACTGCACTCCAGCCTGGGCGACAGAGTGAGACTCCGTCTCAAAAAAAAAAAAAAAAAAAAAAAAATCTGATGCCTCCCTGCACCTAACAATAGAAATCTCTTGTAGATCTTTCCTTATCGGCATATGAATTTACCTCATATTTTGTAAATCACTGATACTATTCTATTGTATATGTGTACTTAATTTGCTTAAATTATATTTTCTACTAGTGGATACTTCGGTTATTTCCAGTCTTTTATGATGAACACTGCTGTAGTGAAAATGTTATACACAAGTATTTGTAGAAATATGTGATATCTGTATGATAAAGGAGATTTTGGGATCAAAATATATGTATATTTAAAGTTTTGTTAGGTATTATATACTTACCCTCACAGAAGTTTACACCCCTCCAGTTATGTTTTGAAGCCCATGGCAACCTCATTTATTACCCTATTTTTAAATCCTTGTCAATTTTATAGGAGGAAATAGTATCTGTTATGTTAATTTGCATTTCTTTAATTAACAGTAAGACTGAGTGTCTTCATATTTGTTTGTAAGCCTTCAGTAACCCTTTTCCTGTGGGCTATTTTTAGTATATTTGCACGTATTTTCTGTTAATTTGTGATTTTTAAAAAATGAATCTCAGTTTATGGCACTCCATCCTTTCCGTGTTTAGGCCAGAATCTGGAGCCATGTTTGACATTGAACCTGTCAGTAGGTCAAAATTTAACTGCTTCTTATCAGTCCACTGCTAATATCCTGGTCCAAGCCACCATTGTCTCCCACCTGGACTATTGCCCTAGATTTTTGAATTAGGGCACTGCCAGGAACGAGATGGCACACTTAAATTGGGGTAATTTGACTCTTTACAGAGGACTGTGCAGGTACGTGGGGATTGATCGTATATCAGCAGTAGTTAAAATGTGACCTCTAGGCCTGAAGGCAGTGATTACCAGAATCTGAAGACAGAATACTAGGTGTAGAGAGCCACATGATAGGAGCTGTGGCTTTTTTCAGAGGGCGGGAGCCAGCCCAAAATGACCAGGGGATTAAAACAATGAGCTCACTCTGCTTCCTCCCTTTGATTCTCTGTGCTGTGCTGTGCCTCATAAACAGTAGGCACATTCCCACCTCACCCTTGCCTGGGCTGTGTTTCCTGCCTGGAAAATTCTTTCCCTAAATATCCACTGAGTATCTGCTTCACCATCATTTTGAGAATTGCTCAAATATTATCTTCTTAGTGATGACCATCTTATTTAAAATTCCAACTCCCCCTTCCCACCTTGTACTTCCATCCTCTTCTCTGTTTTTCCCAGTAATGCTTACATTGTTATATGTTATTTATTTGTTTTTAGTGAATGTCTCTTTCCCTCAATTAGAATGTAAGTTCCATGAGGCCAGTTTTCTATCTTTGTTCATTGCTGAAACTCCAGAGCCTAGAACATTGTCTGGTGCCCCGCACAAGTTAGTGCTGAATAAATTGAAGAGATGAATGTACGATAAGAGGTTTTTGTATAGTAAGGAAATAACTAAAGTCCTTTAGTTGTCGTAGATGTACATATATATATAAATATATTTATATGTGTAATACATATATTCTTATGTATATGTATATCTTTTGTCCCCGTTTATGATATTTCTGTAATCCTTTTGTATAACTTCTGAGACCTCCCCAGTGGAAAAAAAATTAAGACTTCATTTTTTTATATTAGTATTTTTATTCAAATGGTATTTATTTGAATGTAAGAGGACGACACAGATTTAAATAATCCAGTCAAGAAAATGTATATCTAAAACAGCCACATTAAACTATATGGTATTGAGTTTCAAGGAAGAAATGCTTGTAGCTTATCACATCCTGCTAAACTTTATGTCTCTCTCCCAAGGAACTCTTCATCCCATCTTAGCCCAAACATATAAGCATCCCTACAATACAAATGTCTTCTTTTTTTTATTATCTCAAGGGAGACAGAAGCTGAGCAGATATGTGGGATTTCTGAAGGCAGCATCCCTGGGGCTCAAACCCCGGTTCTGCCAGTTACCAGCTGATGTTGCACGAGTTACTGTTAGGTTACTCTCATCTCCCTGGTGCAGTATTCTCATCAACCTGCTCCATGGGTGTGGATTACACCGCATGAGTTAATGTACATATAGGTGAAGACTTTTAAAGTGCTTAGGACAGGGATTGGCATGTTGAAATGGCTCAGTAAACATGAGCTGTTTCATGTCGCTATTCCTCCCTTTTGCCTTCTTAGAGACCCTTCCTATTCCTTCATTTGCTTCTGTATCCCTGCTGCATTACCCCTTTTCCTTTCTTCCCTAACTTTGAAGTGTGTTTAAAGTTTTTTTACCTGAAAAACCAATCAAAAACTGTTTTCCCTTAAACATGTATCTTTTCGTAGTCACATCTTTCTCTCTTCTTTCCTTTACAAATCCATGGTTTTTGAATACATATTGTGTCTTCATCACTTGCCGTGCTTCAACCCAATAGAATCACTGTCGGGTTGTGGCACCGACCCAACCCAGCAGTGATTCTAACTGTGATTGTTGACAGCAGCCTATTTGCCAGCTTCAGTGGATGCTTCTGGTCCCTCATCTCTTTGGACTGCTCGTTTACAATTCACCCCATTGGCCATTCCCTCCTTAAAGTTTCTGCTCTTTGTCTGCTTGAAATGATCACATCCTTTTATCCCTCCTAAACTTCTTGACACTATTGTGGACTTTCCTCTTTGACTCTTTTTCATCACTCCATTATTTGTTAAACCTCCTGGTGTCATGAAAAGGAATAGGCCTTGTAGTTAGACAGACATGGGCTCAAATCTAGGCTCTGTCGTTTTTGCTAACATTACCTTGGGAAAATTACCTGCCATTCTACATTGTATAATACATTCCAGGGGTGATCACGAAGAGTATAAATTGGTTAGTTTATTTACTTTATTGTGTTTCTGAGCCCAGAACAGATTTAGGTGCTTAAAAGTGCCCTGTCCTCATGTTTTTAATATTTGGGAAGTAATTTAGTTTATGAAATAGTCTCAAGAAGATTAGCTGTAATTATATGATGTGGGAGATATTACAACACTTTGTCATTATTCGCATTTTTTAAAACTTCTGGGAAGACCTTTGGTATGCCCATGTGACTTTTTCTGGGCCATAAAACATGAGCAGAATTGTGTCATTTATGGGTGGCAGGGTTTAAGAGCTGGGGCATTATTCTGCTCCTTCCCAGATGTCATAGGGAGAAGTGATAGTTGAAATGGTAGAACTTCTGTCAACCTGAGGCCTGTGGTAGGGAAAACATAAAGCTTAGACTCTTACTCATATGTGTGTGTACAAAAAAAAAAATCTACTGTTATTTTTAACTACTTGAGATTTGGGGGATGCTTGTTACTGTAGCATAATGGGAACTAAACTGAATAACACATATAGGGATATTAAAATGGAATATTATCAATAATCATCTGCTGGGAAATGGTTATTAAAACCGCTTTCTATTCTGCATGCCAGTTTGCTCTTCCTTTAAGTTTCTAGTCTGACTTACTGAGTATCTGAGTGACTAAATGACTAAGTATCATTGCTTATGCTAAAAATGGCCCCTGATGTTAAGTTGCATTTGGATTGGGAGAAACTATAAATAGACTAAGTACCTGATAGGGATATCATAGCTTTGGGGTTCCTTGAGTATAGTGACAAAACTGGCATGTGTTTTGTGGCGACTCTGGAAGCTATGGCTATGGAGTTGTTGCAAAAGATATCATTTCTGTGGGGGCAAGAGGCTTTGAAGCCAGAATGACTCCTGTGTCTACCAGGTTTTGTTTCTTCATATCTGAGCTGTCACCTGGCGGGGCAAAGAGAAGTACTCTGGACAGCTGGGTGGACAGCTGTATAGGAAAGTTCATGTAAGGATTCTCACCAAAGAGGTATGTCTGGTTCTGTCCTGCTGGAAAGCTGTGGTTCTGTCCTATATCCTTGTAAATAGATTGGTTCTTCATATGGCCTTTGATAGTTTTGTGAGTTTTAAAGTTTAGTTGAGCCTTAGGAAGCCCCAGATGATTGTTGCATCCACATTTGAAGTTTGTAATTGTATGAAATACTCTAGGCTGGTTGCTGCATAGTCTGTTTCTCCTTTGAAAAAATAGAATAGTAACTATATTCCTTCCTACGAAAAAGAACAAACCTCAGCTAGCTCTAGAATCACAATAAAAATTTTACAGTGAAGTGCTTGGAGATACTATAAATGCTTGCTTGGCATTAAGTAATACTTTGTAAAATGGTCCTTTCCTCTCCCATTCACCTTTTAGGTCAGGTTCTGCCATACTGGCAGTCTTAGTGCACTGAGTCTTAGTGCACGGAGTACAGTTCTCTTTCTTTCTTAAGCTGAATTTTTTGTTGATTTTTTTTTTTCTTACTGATGTTATAGTATGTTTGTTTTCCTGAGTAGACTATAAGCTATCCAAAGGCAGGGAACACATTTATTTCCACTCACCATTTATTCCACTTCCATATGGTGGGTTGCCTGTGTGTATGTTCCATGCAAGTTTTGGGCTCTTCATGAAAAGTAATAGAAATAGACTCTAGCTAAATTTAACAGAACAAGAATTTATTGGAAGGATGTTGGTAACTTAACAGTTATCTGAAAAAATAGGCAGGAACCAAGAGAAGCTAACAAAAGAACAACTAGTGGATTTTACTGTTGCTGGAACTGCTATTGCTGAATGTGGAATAGCACCATGAGAATAATTTCTTATCCATCATGCCTCTTTGCATCATTTTCTAGAGATTTAAAACTTTTATAGTAGTGTCTGTTTGGGTGAGTCTAAGTCTCATATCTGTGAAAGACCTGGAAAGCCTGTCTTATCTTGCACAACTAAGAAGATTATGAGCTTGTAGAGGGAACTAAAAGGTATAGGATTGAAAGGGTGCCTTTTTCTTCTTTTGACTGGAAAACAGGGTAATAGGAAGGAAACATCCTTTGCAAATAACCCTTTTTATCTGTTGGGCTAATTAGTAATTCATGAACTAATTTTACTTTGTGTTTACCAGTGAGGTGCCTGGATATTAGATAGTATATCATTTATTAAAAGGCCATTTAACTGTTGCTTGTCACATGCATTAAGACATACACTAGTAGCCAATTAAGAAAATCTGGATTTTGCTTTTAAGGTATCATAACACAACTTTCTTAGCTTTTAAAGAAGACAGATGGACACTTTAGATGTGCTTTCTTTCCTATCCTGTAACATGATTTTGGTGGTTTGAGTTGGGGGTAAGAGTGAGGCTTTCAAAAATATATTTGAGAGATCAGTCTAAAAGTTATTTCACTGTAATTCTGAAAAGTAGACGCAAATAGATTCATACCAAAATAAAGGAGGCATAACTGGAAAGCATCTAACTTTGCCTGGGGACTTTGAAGAAGGCTTCCTAGATTAGTTAGTGACATTTGAGCTAGCTAATGAAAAATGAGGTGAAATTCCTTAGATGTCGAAGAGGGTTCCAGCTTGAGAAAACAGTATGTGTATGCTTAGTAAAAGAAGTTAGTGACTGATAATCATGTAATTCCATGTGCCCTACATATATGTATATGTATGTGGGCATAAGGGTTATACGTGTGTGGTGGTGGGGTTATGGTGTTGAGGACATGGTGAGGAATAAAACTGGAAGTAGCTGGGGAAAGATATAAATGAGTTTTTAAAAAGATACTCTAAAGGTCTAGCCAAATAAATTTACCATTAAATCTTAATGCATATAGAGTATTATATGAGAGATAGAAGGATCTAGAGCTCCATAGGGACATCTTGGATTCTTGGTTCCTTGTAGATTTCACATGAACATTGCAGATGAACTAATACTTTCAGTACCTGTTTTATTAATTTTCCTAGTCACTTTTTTGGTAAAATGATAAAAGTTACATGAAATAATGAATATTATCATATACATATATTCAAAATATTATAGACATGACTTTAAAAAATGTGGAGTTTCATGATACGAAGTTTAATTTAGTAGAAGGTACAATCCAGGATAGAAAAGTTACTCGCCGCTTTGATTTTTGAATAACATTTATGCTTTAGTGAGCCTTCAGGAGTAAAAGGAAACCTTAGTCCAAAATTTAGATTTGCAAAATTTATCTCCAAAACGTGCTACCCTGTTAATTTTCTTTTAAGATCTTGACTCTGGCTTGTCATCTTTATTTTCCTTTTTCCCCCAAATTTGCTTGATAGAATGTATAAAAGAGCCACAACTAAGGTGTTTTAAAAAGTTTCTTATTTTATATGTTTATGCAATGATTGAAATATTACAACTTGCTTTTGAAATAGCAGTTGCCCTCTTGGATTTGTAAACCTTTTCATCCAGTGACTCTTCATAATTTATAGATTTTAAGCAAGGTCTGCATAATGACAGAATAGTTTTTTTCCCCTAAATTGAAAGAATAATGTGAACTTTGATATGTTGTGGAATTAGTGAAAATGAAACAGTTATTTTGGGTATGACTTCTTTGTTTTAGTCTAAGATGATTGATAGGTGGAAAACTCACAAGTGGATGATTTAGTTTAGGGATTAATGCTCTATGTATTTTCAGCAGTAAAGTTATTCCAAACTATAATAGATTGCGATGCAAAACAATATTGAGACTATTCATGTAGTAAACCTAGACTGCTCATGTAGTCTGTTATCTGTTTTGCCTTCATGGCCGCATTAGTTTCCTGTTGCCATTGTCATAAGTTACCAAAGATAACACATCTATTATCTTTAGTTCTGGAGGTCAGATGTCCAAAATGGATTCACCGGGCTAAATCAAGGTGAGAAACTGTTTCCTTGCCATTTCCAGCTTGTAGAGCCATTGGCATTCTTTGTCTTGTGGTTCCTTCCCTTATCTTCAAAGCCAGCAATAGCTACCGGGGTCGTTCTCATACTGTATTACTTGAACATTGACCCTACTGCCCCCTCCCATCCTTGTGATTATAATGAGTCCACCCGGATAATCCAGACTTACATCTTATTTCAAGGTCCTTACTTTGATCACTTCTGCAAAGTCCTTTTTGCCTTACAAGGTCACATATTTATGTGTCAGTTTCTGGGAATTAGAAGTTGAATATCTCAGGGATATTATTCTGCCTACCACGGTGCCCTTTTATGTATTCTCTTTTTTAATTATTTGTTATTTTTCTCTTTAAAAAGGAGAGATGGGGTCTTGCTGTGTTAGACTAGGCTGGTCTCAAACTCCTGGCCTCAAGCGATCCTCCCAAAGTGCTAGGAGTACAGGTGTAAGCCACAGTTATTATTGGTTATACTGCAAGCTATGCTGAGGCAAGAACCATGCTTATATGAGTAGGCATTGCTGTCTCTCTTTTCTTTTTCCCTTGGCAGCTTTGGTTATAAAGAATGCAAACTAGATTTAGAAGATGCAGGCTCAGATTCAGACTCTGATATTTATTAACTGTGACCTTGGGCAAGCACCATCCACAATTTCCCCATTTGTCGAATAAGCATAATACCTACCTCTCAGGGTTGCCATGTAGATCAAATGAGGTAATGTCAGTCAGGCATGGTGGCCTGGTGGCTCATGCCTGTAATCCCAGCACTTCGGGAGGCAGAGGCAGGAGGATTGCATGAGTCCGGGAGTTTGAGACCAGCCTGGGCAACATAATGAGATCTGATTTTTTTTAAAAAAAGATAATGTCTATGAAGGTATTAGGTTGGTGCAAAAGTAATTGCGATTTTTGCCATTACTTTCAATGCTTTGTAAACAAGAAAGCATTATATAGGTGAAGAAAGGATTGTTTATGTAGTGCCCATACTAGAACTGTGGGGAACTAAATAAATATGGGAAAGGAAAGAAATAAAGATAATTGTGGATATTCTTAAATTGATTATAGCTTGGTTTGCATTTTAACTTCTGTTATTGTGACATTTGAGAAAATCCTCTTCTTATAACATGTTTTCCTTTTCTAGGGAAGCAGATGTTACTGACAGACTGATCCTTGGCCATGTTTCTTAGTAATGTGTTTTTTTTTCCTCCCAAAAAGATAGATTGCTAATGTGCATTGAGAAAAGAGACCATGTATCACTGCCCTATGAAAGTCTCTTTGCTTAGAAATGCAGGCTTACCTACCTGTTTAAGTTTTCTTTTCTTTTTTTTTTTTTTTTTTTAAAGGAGAAGCTCCTACCTTTATATTCCAAATACAGTGAATGGATGTCACCTACCACTAACCATTTCTGTCATACAGAAGGGCGGAGGTCGGATTACTCTTCTTCCTACCCGAAACAGCTTGCTGGAATGCTTGCCATTTGTTCCTAGAAGGGCCTGGCTGTAGGTTGAGAGCAAACCTTGGCTATGCCAGTTCTGTGGTCAAGAAAAGTGCTGTGGAGTATTTTCTGGGTATAACTAGGCTTTGTATTTAATAGAGAACATAAAACATTTATCTGTTTTCTAGCCTGTGCAGTACAATTTCCATCTCGTTGCAATTAAAACACTCAGGCAGACCCTAAACTAACCTCCTTTAAGTTTTACTTCCTCCTACTGATGAATTTTCTGTCTTCCAGAGTTGTGTCTAGGTATTTCTACAGTTGCAACTGTCCTGTAAACTAAAAAGTTAAAAAGAAAAGTAGTTTCCCTTCCCTTGTTAATACAAAACAAATTTATACTAAGGATTTTTTGAAAATAAAAATGTTTCTCCTGATATAATCTGTTATCCCCTGTTACAGAATTACACAGAGAGCTGGTAAGCACTTTAGAAATCTTTTAGTCTAATTACTTTATTACTAATTGACTGACAGTCATACAGTTAGTATTTTAATGTTTTCAGTATTTTACTGAAACCAAACTCACAAGCTCTTTTAAAGTCTCTTCCTTTCCCTGCTCACTTTGACCTGACTCAACCCATTCTTTAGGACTTAACATGGGATTGGCTTTTTATTTATTTATTTATTTTTTAAATTCCCAGTAAAAAGGTTTTGTCTTAAAATGTTAGATGCTTTCAGGATCATTTCCTTTTCATGACTAGAAGGAAACAAACCAGCATTGATAAAGCAGTGAGTGTTTTCAAAAGGCCTGTATTCTTTGTGCTGCACTCCAGCAGGACCACTGGAATTGCTCATGGAAGAAGAGGGAGATTTTGATTCTTTATTCACTGTAGTGGTAGTAACTAACTAACTCAATGAATACCAATCCCAGTGAAATGAGCTTCATTCCTGTTTTCCTCTGGTTCTGCTTTTCTGACTCTTTTTGTTTATTTTTGGGAAACAGCTGTATCTTATTTTATGTAAAAGATGTTTCTGGATAGTTCTATATAAATGAATAACACTTTTGCATGTCCATGGATTATGGTTGCAGAACTTATTTTTGTATATATAAATGATTTATTTTTCAAACACTTTGGATTTAGGGACCTTGGTCTCTTGGCCATTTTAAGTCAATACAGGTAAGCTTCAAGAGACATTTGAAGACACTTTGGAAGTTTATAAAGCAAATGATCCTTTCATTAATAGTACTAGTTCTAATATCTTACCACTACTTATTATTTGTCAGAGTCTCTTAAATAAATTAACAAACTGTATTTCCTTACTAAGTCAACGAAATCATTAACCACCAGTTTAGTCTTCAGTAGTATCTAGAATTTTTATTTTTTAATAGTTATCTTATGCAATATTCTACTCTAATAGTTTAATTCTATAACATAGAATAAAGTTTCCTAGGAAGGTTAATGCTTAAAAAAAGAAGGAAGAGGTTCCTAGAAACACTAATGCTTAAAGAAATAAGAGCTTGTGTGATTAAAATTTTTTCTTGAATTTTATGAACTAAAACTCCTTTACATGTAAGAGATGAAAATGTAAACATAAAGTTAATTAAGAAGGGATGTGGGAGCTTCAAACTAACCTTTTGTATATGAGGATTGAAGGATATTTATCCACACTACTTTTAAAAAAAAAAACATTTTATGAATAATGCATGGCCATTGATGAAAATATGAGAAAACCAGACCTACTTAAATCTCACCACTCAGGAAACCAGGGGCCATAGGATATACTTTTGTGTGTGTATTTGTGCATGTACCTTATGGCCTGTGTATATTCTGTGTGTGTGTGTGTCTGTGTATAAATATACAAAATACATAAAGTTATAATTTACTCTGTCTCCTATTCTGTTGGACATTCTGTTCGACATGCTTATTAGACTTAGTTCATATTACAAAAAGTTTTTTTAGTTAATTTTTAAAAATTAAATTTAGAAGTCATAGGAATGTGTGTTTCAGGATTTCTGATACATATTTGCCAAATAGGAGAATACTGACACAAGCAATCTTTGAACAAAATTTGATACTATCTTCCTTTGCCTGACAGGTGAAACATATATCTTGTTTTAATTCACATTTCTGTCATTTCTGGTAAGCTTGAGTCTTTTTTCATACGCTTATTAGCTCTTTCTGGGTTTTTAAATTTTGTTTTCTGTTATCCATTTTCATTTTTGATCTATTATATTATTCATTTTTATTCTTGGTCTATTACTCTTCTGACACATCTATTTTTAATTAATTTTGAAAAAGTCGTTTTATATATATATATATATATATACACGCATACATTTCTGTTCAATGCTACAGCTACTTTTTCTCCTGACAAATTTGTCCTTTTTAAAAACAGCTTTATTGAGATATAATTTACCATAACATTGACCTGTTTTAAGTGTATAATTCAATGAATTTTTACTATATTTATAGAGTTTTATAGCTATTACTATAGTCTAATTCCAGAGCATCTCCATTACCCTAAAAAGAAATGTGTCCAACATCGGTCTCTCCCCATTTGTACCTCCAGCCCTAAGCAGCTATTAATTTACTTTCTGTGTCTACATATTTTTGGTTTTGGATATTTTATATAAACAGAATTATATGATACATAGTTATTCATATTGTAGCATGTATCGGTGCCACATTCCATTTTTATTGCCTAACAGTATTCAACTGAATGAATAAACATTTTGTTTATACCAGTAGATGCACATTTGAGTGTTTTCTGCTTCTTGGCTATTATGAATAATGCTACTGTGAACATTCATGTGCTAATCTTTGTGTGGACATATGTTTCCTTTCTCTTGCATAGATGTCTAGGAGTGGAATTGCTGTGTCATATGGTAATCTATATTTGCCTTTTTTAAAAACTGTCAAACTACACTGTTATTAAAATTTTTGGTGATCATTTTCAACTGCAGAGCTTTTCTTCAGTAATGACCATTTTTAGCTGGCTATGGACATCTATTAAAATACATATCTCAAACTGTCCAAATAGTGTCAGGGTGAATAAAATTAAGACTGGCTTAAAATGTCAGTTGAAACCTTGCTAAGGCGTTATTAATATTTAGAATTTTTTGGTAGGTCAGAATAAAAACAGGTTTTGGGTCACATATTAAAAAAACAACAAAAAAAACTTTCAAACTATTTTCAAAAGTGGCTGTACCATTTTACATTTCTATTAGTAATGTATGTGGGTTTCAGTGTCTCCGTATCCTTATGGACACTCATATTCTGTCTTTTTTATATTATAATAACCATCCTAATGAGTGTGAAGCCATATTTTATTGTGGTTTTGATTTGCATTTACCCGATGATGAGTAATGTTGAACATCTTTTCTTGTGCTGACTGGCTGTTATTTCTTCTTTGGAGAAACATCTATTCAAATTCTTTGCTCATTTTTAATTTGGTTGTTTGTCTTACTGAGTTGTACGAGTTTTTTTTTTTTTCATATTATTTAGGATACAAGTTTTTAATCCAGTATTTGATAAGCAAGTAATTTCCCCAATTTTGAGGGTTGTCTTTCCACTTTTTAAATGGTGTTTTCGAAGCACAAAAGTTTTTAATTTTAATTGGCTAATATATCTACTCTTTTATCATTATGCTTTTGGTTTTTTAAATCATTGCCTAACCCAAGTTCATGAAGATTTACTTCCTTGTTTCCTTTTAAGAGTTTTATAGTTTTAGCTCTTACATTTAAAAATGTCTGTGATCTATTTTGAATTAATTTTCTGGTACGGTTTGAGGTATGGTTCCAAATTATTTTTTTTGCATATGCGTATCTAGTTGTCCCAGCATCATTTGTTGAAAAGACTGTTTCTTTGCCACTGAATTTGCTTGGCATCTTTGTCAAAAATCAGTTGACTGTGAATGTAAAGGTGCCTTTGATGTTAAAATGTACTATTTATGTACTACTAAAAATACTAAAAGTGTCACCATTATAAATATATCACTGTTGACTGTTGTACACATTCAGATTTTAGGCATGCTAATATCTGAATATTTGCAGCTCTGAGTCAATGATATACCTTATTTCAAAATAGCATTGGGTTACAAATAAATGCAAGATAACAGTAGCTGTCTGACCTCCAAATCATTTTCTCTCAAATGTCCGTTATAGTATTTATTGCTCTCTGAAAATAATTTATATATTATATATTACTTTTCTCCTTGAAAAGCAAGGACTTATCTGTCTCGTTTAATGCTGTATTACTAGCATATTGACATAGGAGGTACCCATGATTTATGATTTATTTAAATAAATTAATGGATAATCTCAGAGATTTCTTTCACTAACCTGTCCATTTTTACCTAATAAATAAGCATGCTTTATGGGGTATTTTTTTCAAGCAAATTTATTATAGGAAGTACAACTAAACAAGTGATGTTTGAAGTAAAAAGCTACTTAAGAAAGTCTGTGAATTGTCTATGAATGCAGGGTGGTATTGTTTTAATAGACTTTTTTTCTTTTTTTTTTTTTTTTGTTTGTTTTTTTTTAGCAAAAATAAGTTAGGGACCTGAATTATTTAATTTTTCATACAAGTCATAGTGATAAATAGGAACCAAGTGACTAAAATCACATTTAGCTTCAAAATGGAAGTTTACTCTCTTGCTTTTCTAATGCTTTAGCATTCTTGTTCACTTTGGCATTTTCACAAAAGGTGACATAATCTTGTTCCAAGGGATATTCTTTTGGCATGAAAAGAAGAAACAAAACATTTTGCTTAGGGTAAGAAGGTAATTGTGTCTTAAAAATCAGCACTGCCCATAATTGTCCAGCAAGTTGAGTGCCAAATGTGTTGACAATGGCTTTGGAAACATCGGGGAAAAGAGTTGGCTGCTAATAAGGAATAGGGTCGAAAGCTGCGACAATCCGTTTTTCTCATTTGCTTCTGTCCTCAAGCATGCAGTCGTGGGAGTTTGATAAAATGCAAATGACAAGTTTCAAAACCTGGCAAAATAAACATGAAATTTTCAAGTCTCTAGTGATTTACTTGCTTATTAACTTCAAGTTTCTCTAGCAAAGTTTTCCTCTGTATTTTTGAAAGTGGTAGCATAGAGCCTTATGTTAATTTATATAATACAGAGCAATTTCTTCTCAACTTTATTAGAGAGATTTAAAGATTATTAAATAAAATAATATTTAAGATTTAAGTTATTAAATACTTTAGATAATTAAATAAAATTATTTTATTGTGTGAGATACTCTTTTTTTTTCTTTTTTCTTTATCTGGGTGAACAGAGCTAATCTTCCAATGGGTTTTGTGATTATGGACAGAAATCTTTCTATTCTTGGCTGTTGCCGGAGAAAGCATTTCTTCCAGCCCTTGAGTTTCTGTGGTTGTCTGTGTCCTGTTTCCTTTTCAAGTGTGTCAGCATAGTCCAGGCTATCTGAGGAGGTCCAACATCATCCTAAATGCTGACTTCAGGGCTGTGATTCAAAATATTTACTTCACTCATGTGCCTCAGGATAGCTGCCAGTTTCAGCCAGGTCATGAATGAATTTGTCAGTTTGTCTGGAGAGCAGGCTTTCCTTTGCGTTCTCTTCACCCACTCTATTTACACTTCCTCTGGGTGAAACTTCTATGTAATGTTGAATCAAGGATTTTAAGACTTGGTCTTCAAAAAAACAATTTTGACTAGTAAAGAAAAACTTCCTAATGAGCAAACTTCTTAAAAAGATGGTAACATGAGGTTGTAACTCTGTTGCAGCTGAAGGCATTGAAAGCACCGGATGATGTTATTCTTTTTGAAGACCATTGACTAAGTTTTGGGTGCCAGTGTATGCCAATGCATTATATCCAGTTATACTGGACTACTTTGGTTTCCAAAAAGATATGTCAAATTCATACTGTTTTGCATGAATTTTCTAGCTTAAGCTAACCCTGATGTCCACAAAGACAGATATCCATAAGTGTTATGGCAAGGGATGTTTTTGATACTTTTTTAAAGAAATAGGAAACAGAACATGGTAGCTTTGCAAGCCTATGCTGCTTGACAGTGCCCAGCAGTATCTTGTGCCACCATATACAAATTTAAAGAGAAGTAACGTTTGTTAAGAAAAACATTCATGGAGGTAAATTTTCAAAGTGGTAGGGAGAGATTGGATAACGTTTAATGAAGAAGAAATTTCACTTTTCAGGAGTGTAATAATTGAGAAAAAAATGCTTAGCATAGAAGGCAACTCAAAAATCCCATAAAGCCCATTCTTAGCATGGCAATAAAAGCTCTTGACCAAAGTGAGAATGTAAATTAATACAGCTACTATGGAGTACAGTACGGAGGTTATTCTAAAACTACAAATGGAGCTACCATATGATCTGGCAATCCCACTACTAGGCATTTATCCAAAGGAAAGGAAATCAGTATATCAAAGAGACATCTGTGTCCCCATATTTGTTGGAACACTATTCACAATCGCCAAGATATGGAATCAGTTCAGGTGTCTAACAACAGATGAATGGATAAAGAAAACATGGTGTGTGTGTGTGTCTATATATATGTATGAGTGTGTGTATACATTATATACATTATAATATATATTTTATATATATATATAGTGTGTATATATATTCCTGTCTGTGTTCAGGAATATATATACACAGTGGAAAAATGTGATGTGTGTGCGTGTGTGTGTTCAGCCATAAAAAGAATGAAGTCCTGTCATTTATGGCAACATGGATGGAACCGGAGGATATGATGTTAAGTGAAATAAGCCAGGAACAGAAAATTAAACACTGCATGTTTTCACTCATAGGTGGAAGCTAAGAAAAAGTTGATGTCATAGAAGTAAAACGTAGAAGATACTAGAGGCTGGGAAAGGTAGGGCGAATGGGAAAATAGAGATTTGTTTAAAGACACAAAATTACAGCTAGATAGGAGGAGTAAGTTCTAGTGTTTTCTACCACTAGAATTATTATAGTTAAAAATAATGTATTATCTAATTTCAAATAGGTAGAAGGAAGGAATCGAATGTTCCCAACACAAAAAAGTGCTAAATGTTCAAGATGATGAACATGCTTATTACCCTGACCTGATAAGTATACATTATATGCATTGAAACATCACTATGTACCCCCTGAATATGTAAAATTATTATATATCAATTAAGAAAAAAAGGCTCTTGGCTGGGCAGGGTGGCTCATGCCTGTAATCCCAGCACTTTGGGAGGCTGAGGTGGGCAGATCAGCTGAGGTCACGAGTTCAAGACCAGCCTGGCCAACATGGTGAAACCCTGTCTCTACTGAAAGTACAAAAAATTAGCTGGGCATGGTGGCGTGTGCCTGTAATCCTGGCTACTTGGGAGGCTGAGGCAGGAGAATCACTTGAACCTGGGAGGTGGAGGTTGCAGTGAGCTGAGATTGCGCCGCTATACTCCAGCCTGGGTGACAGAGTGAGACTCCATCTCAAAAAAAAAGAAAAAGAAGAAAAGGCTCTTGATAACCACTCCCTTCCTGACCATTCTCTCTAGTGAACAACTCACAATTCTCCTAAAAAAACAGTGAACAACTCAGAATTCTCTTAAAATATTCAAGACTACCCACTCTTCTGCCTCTTTGCACAAGATTTTCTTTTGGCCCAGAAAACATTTCCTCACTTGTACTGTGCCCTTACTTCCCTATAACTCTTTACTGGTGCCTGTACTATTTTCCACCATAATTGCTTGTTCCTGTGATTATCTCTTGTGTTAGAGAAATGTTCCCATAAAGAAGCAGACTACCATTTCATCATGGGTTAGCATCATGAATAGACAAATTTCAGTTAGGATTTGAACCCAGAGTGGAGGGAATAAAGTTTCCTGGCAAGAGGACCTTGGACACAAATGCCTGCAGGTGGGAATAAGCATGACTTGTTTCAGAGACTGGGGATGAAGGATAAGAGAACTCTTTCACATGAAAGTAAGTATATCAGCCAGGCATGGTGGCTCACACTTGTAATCTCAGCACTTTGGGAAGCTGAGGCAGGTTGATCCCTTGAGCTCAGGAGGTCAAGACTAACCTGGACAACATGATGAAACCCTGTTTCTACAGAAAATACAAAAATTAGCCAGGCATGGTGGCATGCATCTGTAGACCCAGCTACTCTTGAGGCTGAAGTGGGAGGATCGCTTGAGCATAGGAGGTTGAGGCTGCAGTGAGCTGTGATCACACTACTTCCCTCCAAAAATAGAAAGATTCCTAAATTTGAAATTGAGGGAGATGTAGGGGATCGATTAAATAAAGTATTCTATGGCTGTATAATGGGATACTACACAACAATGAAAATGATACTATAGGTCTGCCTTTATAAGTGGCATGTTAAGGGAGAAAAAGGTATATATATTTATAAAATGATAATTTTAATGTTATCTTAAATATTGACTTAATATCTATTTTACATATAAAACATGCATGTATTCATGAAACAAGTCTTTAGGATAGACACTAATGTGTTAACAGAGGTCACTTCTTTATGGTGTGGTTGTGGTATTTAGATTTATCTTTATGGCTTTGTTTTATTTTTGGTTTGTTTTGTAATGAGTAAGACTTCTATAATTAGAGTAAATACAATAAAGTGTTAAAAAGGCGAGAAGGTACCATTGGTCTTGTACATATATTTTGTACTTATTGATTGCTATGTCTTAAAAATTATTTTGAAAATTTTCAAACCTATAGAAAATTTGAATTTCAGTAATACAATGAACAATGAACAATACACTGTTCACCTAGCTTCACCCATTGTTGCAGACATTGTTACACTTATCCCTAAATACTTAAGCATGTATCTCCTAAAAACTAGGACATTTTCTTATGTAAGTACAATATAGTCATCACATATTAGAAATGAATCATTATTATGAATAATGTGATATTAATAGTAACAGTGTAATTATTGCTGAATTAAACATTATTACTGTTATTTACTCTAGTTTACATTTCAAATTTCCACATTTATCCCAATAAAGTCCTTTGTAACTTTGAAAAAAAATTATTTGGACATAAAATTCAATCAAAGATCACATCTTGCATTCGGTCGCCATGTCTTAGTGGTCTCTTTTAATCTAGAAGCGTTTCCTATTCTGTCTTTCATGATACTGACATTTTTGAGGACTCTATCCCGGGTGTCCTGTAGGCAAGTATACTTGTACTGGTAAGAATATAGTGATGTTTGGTCTATCCCAATGCATCATTTTGTTTTTGACACTGGAATTTTAGTGTACAGAAATAATTTTCTCAATAGTGAGGGCTGAAGTAATAAAAATAAAATGTTTGATTGTAGTGTGCCGTATTGAATTCCTTTTTCTACCAACCAAATCAAGTTTCCTGGATTCTAATTCTTGCATTGTTATGTCGTAGGCACACGCCTCAGTCTTGTCTTTTAGAGCATTTTACACAAAGGTGTTTCATAGCATTTAATTTTCATAATTATCTTTATGCCCCACAGAAAGATCTTCTGGGAATAGGTGATCATACGCATTTGTTTAATAGTTAATTATCTAACAGTTGAGCAACTGGAAAACTTTATTTACAATTGCTTTTTCAATCATGTGTATTATGATAATTAATGGGGCCAATAATAACACTAAGACACTTCTGGGTCATCATGTATTCTATGTTTCCGATTAGTTGAAAGTCTCTAATGTATATAAACTGTATATGAGAAAAATAACCAGTGGAGTATTTGATTAATCAAAGGTGTACTATTTCTCAACCTAGCTGGATAAAAATAAACTGTTGTATTAAGAATAGTACCTTTTGTGTCTTACCACTCACAATATTCTTTTTTAGGCAACAGAGATTATGCCAAGGATGATCCATTGGAATTTAAGTCCCACCAGTGGTTTGGAGCATCTGTGAGGTCGAAACAGGATAAAATTTTGGTAAGTCTTCTGGATATTTACTCACGGGTGAGTTTAGTCAGTTTATGTGGAGATGCAGAAGGTTTTATATTTTCAGGCTGATAGTAAAATTCAGTATGCTCAAGGGTGCAGGGTATAACAACATAAGATAGCTCTGATCAAAGGCCACTCTGTCCAAGGAGGCCATCTCTCTAGCCCTTCTTGAACAGGCTTTCACATTTTTTCACCCTCATTCCTACTTTGTTTTACCTGCCCCACTTGATAGTTCCTATCCATTTATTTCCACCTAGCCAAGTATAGGAATAGTGTGACTTTGGTTAACACATGCTTTAGTACTTCCTCTCTCTTTTTTTTTCCCTGAGACAGAGTCTTGCTCTGTTGCCCAGGCTGGAGTGCAGTGGTGTGATCTTGGCTCACTGCAACCTCTGCCTCCCAGGGTCAAGCAATTCTCCTGCTGCAGCCTCCCGAGTAGCTGTGATTACAGGCACCTGCCACCATGCCTGGCTAATTTTTGTATTTTTAGTAGAGACAGGGTTTCGCCATGTTGGCCAGGCTGGTCTCTAACTCCTGACCTCAGGTGAGCCACCAAGTCCGGCCACTTCCTCTCTTTGAAAATACAACATGATGTTGAAGTGGAATACAGAACAAAGAAAAAAAAAATAACAACCTTCCTTCACCTCGTCTCCCCCTATGCCACTGTCCATTTCTCTGCTCCTCTTCTCAAATACTTTCTGAAATGTTTTCTATGGTAACCATCATAGTTCTTTACTTCACATTCCCTATCCTATGTCATCATTGACTTTCAGGTCACTGAAATCCACTAGCATTTATACGTATGTGCATACATACATACCATTATGTTTTGTTTTCTCTGCTGGTATTTATTTTTATCTTTCTTGCACTCTCAGCATTATTCAGAATGGTCAACATCCCTTTTTTTTTTTAAACTAAATTTTTCTTCTCTTGGTTTCTGTGAACTGTGTTTTCCTGGTTTTTCTCCTATCTTACTGGCTGCTCTTTTGTAGTCTCCTTTAATGGCTCCTCTTCCATTTAGTTTCCAAATATTGGAGTGTCCTTGATCTCTATTTAGCTTTCTTTGCTTCCTCTGACTACAACTTTTACCTAGAGGTTCCTAGCCTATCCCATGGCTGTAAGTATAATCCCCAAATCTATACCTCTAGCTTTTAATTCTCCCTGGATCCTTAAAGGCATATTTCCAGACTACCTATTTGGCTTCCAAATGAACATGGCCAAAATAGGACTCTTGTTTCCTTCCATCAAAGAAGAAAAACAAATAAAATACTATTATTATATATATATTTCCCAATTTATTAGGAGGCCTGGCTTTCCGCCCTGTTCACTGGTGAGCATTCACAATCTACCTCAAAAATATATCTCACATTTATCAGTAGATCTACATGTCCACTATTTCTACCCTGCAACAAGCCACCATCATCACCCCCTTGGACCATTGCAATGGCTCTTCTCATCCTGCTGCTGCTTCTCTTACCCTAACTGCAAGAAGGACCAGAGTGAACCCAAGCATTTTACCTTCTTGATTAAAACAGTCAAGTGGCTTTCTATCGCTCTCTGAATGAGTATGACAAGCTCATACTATCTTAAAAACATCCCCAAAAACAAGTCACTGGCTATGTCTTTGGCCTCCTCTCACTCCGTTTCACATACTAAAGCCAGGCTTGTCTTTATTTCTTCCACATTCCAAATCATTTCAGTTAGTACGTTAGTGTTTGTGTTCCCTCTGCTTGTATTAGTTGTCTTTATGATTTCTACTTGGCTATCCCTTTGTCATTCAGATTTCAGCTGTCACTCAGATTTCAGAGACCGCCCCCGCTATTTTAATTATTTACATAGTATTTATTATTGCCTTTATTTTTTCATCTAATTATGCTGCATAGGGAAGGATTTGCTTAGGAGGTGAAGTTTCAGCAGACTTTAAAGGATGCGCCACATTTCAGCAATTGGAGGTGAAGGATGGGATTAAGAGTGGGGATGTTCTAGGCAGAAAGAGGTGCAAAGAAGCAGGAGTAAACAAAAGGAGCAAGCCACCCACTCTGGAGCATCAAGTACGAGTAGAAAAGTAGCTGCTATGACCTACTTTCACTGTTTTCAGGGTACATATAGAATAAGTCAGTATTGATGTTCTGCAGTGCTTATGTTAGCACTTCGCTTCAAAAAGTATTATAGAAAATCAATGAAACCTTTTTCACTAAATGAATTGTTACACATTTGGTAGATTACTATGTTGTTAAAGCATTCATTACTGCTCTGTGTGGTATTACAGTCTAGAATGCTGAAAACAAAAAGGTCACAGTTGATTTGGAAAGTAAATAAAATAAGTAATGCACATTATTTTACTCTCTTAATAAACTATTTGCTGTATAATTTAGGGGGCATATTCCATATGCATGAGTGTTACTTAGTTCAAAAGCTAATTTGGTCTCTACCTTTAGCATAGCATATTACATCAAGAAATATACTACCTGAAATAACAATTTTGCTAACTATTTTGAAAAAAAAAATTGGATTACAAATATGGCCTTTGGAATAATGTGAGAAAAAGACTTCATTTAATGTATTTACCACTATGATAAGAAATTCAAGGTATAGGATAGGTTTGATTAATTTCTATGAATGCTTTGAAAGTTGGCCAGGTGTGGTAGATATGGTGGCTCACAACTAGCACTTTGGGAGGCTGAGGCAGGAGGATTGCTTGAGTTCATTTAGAGACCAGCCTGGGAAACATAGTGAGACCCCGTTTCCACAAAAAAAATTTTTAAAAATTAGCCAGGCATGGTGGCATGTTCATGTGGTCCCAGCTACTCAAGAGGGTAAGGCCAATTACTTGAGCTCAGGAGTTCAAGGCTGCAGTGAGCCATGATCACGTCATTGCACTCCAGCCTGGGCAACAGACTGAGACCCCATCGCAAAAAAGAAAAAGTGGTATTATATTTTGAAGTAGTATAGAGCATCTGAAACACTAAATTTTTAGAAAGTCTTTATGTCATGGACTAAACCTTTGATTTTAGGCCTGTGCCCCATTGTACCATTGGAGGACTGAGATGAAACAGGAGCGAGAGCCTGTTGGAACATGCTTTCTTCAAGATGGAACAAAGACTGTTGAGTATGCTCCATGTAGATCACGTATGTATAGGATATTGTACCAGCTTTTAAGAAGAGGGGTGGGAAGCCTAGTTTGTTAAAAATGTGTGTGTGTGTGTGTGTGTGTGTGTGAGAGAGAGAGAGAGAGAGAGAGATTAAAAGATTAGAATTAAGATAGACATATTATGATGATAACAAAATGAAAACAATCCTACTAATGTAAAGATATTACAAATGTGAAGTAAACAGGTTTACTTTTTCTAAGAACTCATTTTCATCTTCCTTCGTTAGTATAATAATAATTACTACCTGATTTTAAGAACCTGTATTTTTGATGATTAATAGTCAAAAGATGCTCAGTTGAACTTCTCTAACAGAGAAGATGTAGACCCCACAGCTAAAGATTCTGATTCAGTAGGTCTAGGTCAGGCCTGGGTTCCTGCACTTTTAACAGACTCTACAAGGCAATTCTGATAGATACCAAAGTTTGAGAACTCCTGCTTTATATTAATAATGATGTTGAAAATAAAGAATATTATGTCTTAAAGAGCCAAAGTTTATATAGGAAGATGAACATTGAACTCAGGAGTCTTGACTTTGAATTTTCCTGCTCTTAATCAGAGTTTCTTTGTTAACCTGCTACCAAGCCCACCCCTTTTTGGTGATCCAGAGGATTTTATGCTCTTTGCTAATATTACTTGAAATTTCAAAAGGAATTAATATCATGGCTAAAGATGACTTCAAGCAATTATAACTTTGATTATCCTTTTCCAAAATCTCTACATCCACTTCTCTTTGGAGATTCCAGTCCTTTTATGCCCCGCTACCCTTTGTTGAATTGGCTACTGCTTTAGATCTTCCTTGTACCAGAAGCATAAAAATAGATTACTGAAATGCAGTATAGTGTTTATGCCTAGAGCCCTTAGGCCATTATTTTTTGTGTTCCACTGGTCACCACATAGTTTATTAGAGAAAATTAGTAACAAAAGCACAACACGTTAAGACTCTTACTCCTACATTTGTTTTGTCCATGTTAGGTGACATGTGACACCAGGTCAAAGGAACTGTTCCTTCCTCCAAATTCTAAGTAGTTGAACCTACGGGAAACTGTAGATTATTTCAATAAACACTTATTTTCTTAGCCCAACACTTTGATCCTACCTGTTATAAGTGGGAAGTTAGCATTAAAAGAGTGATACCTACTCAGATCTGTATTGTGTGTTAGGAAAGAGAAAAAATCAAGTTAGAAAACATACACTGCACAGGATGAGGGAAATTGAGGCTTTATCCCCAGTGCTTGGATGCCATCTGTACTGCCATCTTTATGTTGGCATTTTGGTTATGGTACTGTCATCTTCAGTGGTATGTAGAGAATCTGAAGATTAAATTTGTATTTTTAATTTCTATATTGCAAAAATGTTCCTATTTGAGAGGATAATTTTATAGCTATGAAGAATGAGTTAACCCTTGTATGCCAAGTTTGTTACTTATTACTTCTATGATGTACACACACACACGATACACTCTTATTTTCATTTGATGCATGTGGGAACTGAGATTCACATAGTTGAAGCAATTTTATTTCCACATCTCATGGGGTTGAGAGTGGGGATATTCTAGGCAGAAAGAGGTGCAAAGAGCAGCAGTAAGCAAAAGGAGCAAGCCACCCACTCTGGAGCATCAAGTACGTGTAGAGAAGTAGCTGCTATGACCTACTTTCACTGTTTTTCAGGGTACATATAGAATAAGTCAGTGTTGATGTTCTAAATGGTCAAATGAGGATTTAAACCCAACTTCGTCTATTCCAAAAGAACCTTTCCTCTACATTATTCACAATAGAAAATATTTTCCATTTCAGTTGCTTTTGTATTAAGCACAGCTTTTCTACAAAGAATACCTCCTGCTTTCATGACCTAGGTTTGGATAATTCCTGATATGTAAGAATACATGGAACTCTCCTGAAAACATGCATTCTAACGATGATTCCCTTGTTCACAGAATGCTTTTATTTGGTTTAGGCACAGAAATTATAAAGTCATTTAAAGCCATATTTTCTAAGGTATTTAACATCCAAATAAGGTCAATGAACTGTGGCTTGTGGGCCTCTTTTTGTGAATAAAGTTTTATTGGAATACAGCCACACCCATTTGTTGATGTGTTATCTACGATGACCTAGTACAGTTGTGAGAGTTGAGTTGCCACACTATGTGGCTCCTGAGCCTAGAATATTTACTGTTCAGCTTTTTACAGAAAAAGTTTGCTGAACTCTGATCTAAATAATAAAACCTCAAATCTTAGGAAAAGCTTAAAGAACAATCTCAAAAAACAAAAAAGCAAAGTGCATGCCTTTGTTTCTAATAGGCCTGGCATTTTCAGTAACCCTTGATTATTGTACATGCTTTTTGATTCAACCTTTGAAATATTAAGCCACCTATAATAGGCCTAAATTGTGAGGGGCATCTTGTTCAGAGAAGAAGACTCAGGAGTGGAAGTCTGAGAACCTGGGTTATATTCTGACTTTCTGCCGACAATCCACCTATAGCTGTGGGTAATTCACCTAACCACTCTGGGCCTTTGTTTCATCATTGGTAAAACACCAATTCACACAAAAAACTTCAGAGGTATAAATTTAGTGTTTTTTATCTGTTTCATACTTCAATAAATTATGCAAACCAATAATTGGTTTTATGAGGTGATGTCAGTTTTGTAGGACTACACTGCTAACTTTTTAATAACTTTGCTTTTCTTGTGGGTTGTTTTATTTATTTGATTGTTTGCTTTTGGGTTTTTTTTTTTTTTTTTTTTTTTTTGGTGGTTAGTTAGTTTGGTTAGTTGGTTGGTTCTGTTTTTAACCTGACTTATGTGGACACCCTGGACAAGGAACTTCACTGTCTGTCACTAACTTACCTTGTTACTGATTACATTTGCTGTCAACTTTTCATAACTGCATGATAAAACCTCAAATCTTAGGAGAAAAGCATAAAAAACAACCTCAAAAAACAAAAAAGCAAAATTACTTAGGGAAATTAAGTAACTTGACCGTGGCCAACCAGCTAGTAAATAAGAGAGTATAGACCTGACCCCACGCGTGTCTACACCACTACGCTGCACTATCTCAAATCAACAATATACTTATCATTTCCTGAGTAATGACAAATTACATTATGCAGTAGACCAGATGTTCTTCTGTTCTAAATTGCCTAGCCACGAGTCATATGATGCGAATACCCTTTCAACTCCATGCTCAGACTGAATCTTTTGTTCCTTCTGTCTGCTTTCTGATGCTAATATTATTTGAACATAGATTTTTCTCAGTAATGATTTCTAGTTGGCTTTTCCTTTCCTTTTGTCATTACTCAGGGAATGATAAAGATATTATTGATTTGAAACAGTACAGTGTAGTAGTATAGACACACCTGGGTTCAGGTCCTACTCTCTTATTTACTAGCTAGTTGGCCATGGTCAAGTTACCTAATTTCCCTAAGCATCAGTTTCCCTATCTGTACAAATTATTGAGTAATAATAGTATCTCTCATAGGATTGGTATAAAGACTTAAAAAGATAATATCATGTAAAATGCTTTAGCATAATACCTGACTCAGAGTAAAGGCTTAATAAACCCTAGCTGATCTTACTGTCAGAATCAATAATATTACTATTTGTAATATAATTACCAGACTTAACAAATGGGAGAAGTAATAACCATCTGCAGGAATAAGTACCAGAGCCTGCATCAAAATAGTTTATATTCAACATGAAGTCTTTAAATTGGCAAAAGCACTCAGTTCAATATATACCTGTTAAGAAAATTTTAAGAGACAGTCATGCTTTTTAGCTGGATACTCTGGGAAACCAAATAAAGCAGATAATTGTACAGTATGATAATCAAAAAAAGGATGTCTTTATAAATAGCTTGAAACAGTTCCCCAGATGCAACTTGAATAAAGGAAATAAATAGCTGACTTGATCTAACTTGAGGTTAGAGCAGAATTCCTTAGTCTGATTCACTGGACGCTGGAAACCCCAGCCCCACATTTTCCCACTCCCTCTTGGTTAGAATAATTTACGTTGGTTTAGCATTATACTCTTGAGGCTATTTTCTTTCAAAAAAAAAAAAAACTTTTTAAAAATGTAGATATTGTGTGTAATCTTTGGGCAGTTTCCAGGCTTTAAAAATGGGTTCAAAATTTCCGATGGGATTATTTGGCAGAAGTTCTTAGAAGTTTGTCCTTATGACTGAAAACAGATATTTTTGGTTCCTGTATTTGGGTGGCAAACAAAGTAACAGTACAACTTTAATGTATTTGTAACATTGGCCACAATAAGTCTTTGATAACTGAAGGATAGTGTTTTCCATTGTTCTCTGTTATCCTCAAAGTAAAATAAGGGGGAAGTGTTCAGATTCATCCTTACATGTGCTCTAGTTACTGTATTGCTCATGATTAAAATTAATTTGAATTAATTGGCTAATTGTTCAGAATTAATCCCTTTCTATGAGAACGACTAAAAAGGGAACAACTACAAAACAGCAAAACTGTTGAGCCTACTATGGTTGGAAAATACTTGAAAGTGTCATTTAAAGATGGTTACTTTAATTAGATCTCCATACTAAATGTGTGAGGATTGCTTTATATTTTACTTTTTGAAGAGCATTAAGTTCTGGTCAGTCCATTTCCTGAAATTCTGAGCTATGTTACTCATCTCTGTTGTTGGCTATAAAATGTATGTATCTGTTTGCAGCTATTCATAATAACAAAGGTCTCAGCGAAGACCTAGCAATCTTAGGGTAATAGGAAGAAAGAGGAATTTCAGAATGGAATTTTTAACTTGCAGATCAAAACTTGTTAGTGTTTTACGAAATCAGTGTAGTGGGTCACAACCACTATAGTTTTTCTAAAAAAAAAAAATAATGAAATAAAATAGAAAATGTCAGAGTGTATTCTATATAATAATACAAATATTGTTTCATAAGATTTTAAGTTGTAGCTATATGTTTTATATACACAATGTGTGTTGGGTTGTGATATAGATTATAATCTTTTTGTGGATTGTGGTTAACAAAAGGGTTTAAAATTTATCATTTTAGTTGGTTTCTTTGTTCTCTGGTGACTGGTTCAGGTATTTAATCTTTGTTTCCATATCTGAGTAAATGGTGCTGATAAACATGCATACTCTCTTGGAATGTGGTAATAACTAAGTGCCCGAGTGAATGACCACTCTCAGAAATTGGTACATTATCTTATGATTCTAGTGATATCAGGTTTTCTCATGTTTTGTTTTGTGTTGTTTGTTTTTGGGTTTGTGTATATTTCCAATCTTTTTATTTTAGAAGATATTGATGCTGATGGACAGGGATTTTGTCAAGGAGGATTCAGCATTGATTTTACTAAAGTAAGTTCTCATTTAAGACTGAATGAGATTCACATCTACCTTATTGACTAAACTGTGGTTAAAAATAAACTGGTCAATACCTCAGCTCCTTTATAGCTGTTACCTCTTTAATGAAAACAGTTAATAAAACGATCCATTCATTTTGACATTCTTTGTCTTATATTATTCCCTCCCTAGTAAACATTGCTTATTTGATATAGGGAGACATCCCCCATCACTCTGGCAATGGAGGAAAGTAGACAATCTCCTCAGTAAATGATAGGTAACTATTATGACTTAATATTAAAATTTCCAGTTATATGAATTTATAGCATATTAAAGTTTTCTAGTTTTAATTAAAGTTGTTTTTCTTACAAAAGCTATCAATGAGAGCTTTATTACAAAATCAGAGTTACATAAAAGCTGGGAAACATGTATGTTTGCCATATATTATGTGCCTATAGGCACTGAGTGAAGCTGACTTCACTTATGTAATGTGTAATAATTGTAAGAAATCTCATAGGCAGGGCTCTATGTATTCTTAACTAAATTAATATTCTCTTCAGAATTGATATTTTTAATCTATTTTTTGAAAATAAGACTTCCATTTAAATGTTCAAAGGTAAATTTTCTGAAGTACTTTTCTTTATTTACTTTTCTTTTGTGTGTTTATTTATTTTGGTGGTGGGGGAGTATGCACATTTTGAATATCAAATTGAGAATATTCTTTCTAGAGAAGTCTAAAAAATATGTTGATTGATTATATGTAAACCTTCCTTAGAAAGCTTATATGTAGGCTTTCTTAGAAATGTGAGCAAAGAGGAGTGCCTTAAATGCATGAAAACAACTGAAATTGAAATAATATGATGCATAAGAACTAAGAAAGCATTTTCTTATTTTTTAAAAATTTGTAGGCTGGGTGCAGTGGCTCATGCCTGTAGTCCCAGCCCTTTGGGAGGCTGAGGTAGGAGGATCACTTGAGCCTAGGAGACCAGCCTGAGCAACATAGTGGGACACCATCTCTACAAAGAATTAAAAATTAGCCAGGCATGGGTGACATGTGCTTGTGGTCCCAGCTATTCGGGAGGCTAAGGCGTGAGGATTGCCTGAACTGCAGTGAGTGAGGCTGCATTGAGCCATGTTCATGCCACTGCATTCCAGCCTGGGCAACAGAGCAAGACCCAGTCTCAATTTTTTTTTTTTAATTTTATTTTATCTGTATTTGTATTTTATTAATTTTTTTTCTAGACTAGGTACTGATAATTATAGTTAACTCTTCTTACTAGGTAATTTGTTTTTAATACTCTAAATTTCATACTATATTACTCAAAATTCAGAATGTAAGTAAGCCAAAGAGAGATAAAGTATATTAATAAATATTAGGTTTAAACTTGTATGATACATTCCCAAATAGGTATTATATATTTTTAAAATATACAATGTCCATCTTTTCTGTATTTATGCCTATACAACCATAACCCCAGAAGTGCTCTCATACTGTGAAAGTCATTGCTAAATTAGGTGTTCACTTTCTTAAACACATTTCTGAGAAAAGGGTGTCTTTTTAGGGCAGATGACTTAGAAGTGTCTTTTATGTAGCCAAGGCAAAAGATTGTCTATTGAAAGCTTGGAAGGTCTATATGTACATTTGGAGGGGAAAAAAAAATTTGTCTTACCTCCAGCAAGAAGAGATTTCCAAAATGTTGTGCTCAAACACAATATACCTAGAATTAGAAACTTTTAGTTAGTTAAATATAAGAAATGCTAGGCAAGCATAATTTGTATATGTATAATACACCCTGAAACTTTTATTCTCAACTTCACTTCTGTTTAGATCTGAGACACTAAAAATATTTCCTTTAGCAGAAAATTCTTCAATGATTATAGAAAGAAAATTTGCTGTATATAGTCACAAATATACAAAATTAATAAATGACTTTAAAAAATTGTAACCTGATAATACTTTGCATTAGTGCCTCATTTCAAATATGTGAAGCAGCCAAGATCCACAAAAGTGTATATTTTCATATATTGAATGAATATGTTATAACATTTCTTTTAAATTTTATTTTAGAAAAGACACAGTGAAAACCACTGAAACTGAGTTAGATGAATTTGAGATTTATGATTTTGTTTGCTTTAATATATATTAGATAGATAGACAGACAGACAGATAGATAGACAGACAGACAGATAGATATAAATCTCAGCACTTTGAGAGGCTGAGCTGGGAAGATTGCTTAAAGCCAGGAGTTTGAGACCAGCCTGGGTAAGGGAAGACCTTGTCTGTACAAAAAAAAAAAAAGTATCTTATTAAATTTTAAAAAATATAATTAACCTGGTAATGATATAAAGATATAATACTGTATTGTTCAGTCATATATACATATACATATATATCTTATGTTTTTCATTGATTTCTATTTTGAGAGATATTTGTTCTTTAAATATGTATCTTTTTGTTGTGTGATTTCATCTAGGCTGACAGAGTACTTCTTGGTGGTCCTGGTAGCTTTTATTGGCAAGGTAGGTTAATATTTTTTAAATTGCAATTAGTGACTATGTGTCACTGATTCACCTGGCTAATTGTATGCCTATGACATTTTACAAATTATTTTAAAGAAAGAAATGGAAATACAATTAAAGTATATAAACACTCCGTTTTACACAGTGTTTTTTAAAAGAATATGTATAATATATATTAAATAGTGTATATTCCTAGAAGAAAATAAACTGAATATTTAAAAAGTAAATACATACTTTTATGTTAAATATATTTTAAAAGTAATTATATAATTTATTTTTATTGTGTGTGATATATACTTCTCCATGTCTGTACTCTAGGGGCCATGACATAGTCATTAGGCAGTGTGCGAAACCGATCTGTATAGGCCGACTGTGGCATTCTAAAAGTTGAAGGTTTTGAAAGTATTTTGAAGTTGCTCATTAGGATATTTAAGTCATTATTTTCTTATTACCGATATTGAGAATGATCTCTAAGTGTTTGAGGACTTCTTAAAAATTGAAGCTGGGCATGGTGGTGTGGGCCTGTCATCCCAGCTACTCGGGAGGTTGAGGCAGGAGAATCACTTGAACCCAGGAGAAGGAAGTTGTAGTGAGCCTAGATCATACCACTGTACTCCAGTCTGGGTAGCAGAGCGACACTCTCTCTCAAAAAACATATATGAAATAAAATTAGAGGATCTTAATAGGTTTTTAAAAAATATTAAACTGGCATTGATATAAAGATACATTATTATGTTATATTCAGTCATTCTGGGAGGCCTAATTAAATTACCATTTGAACATATGTACAACAGATTATTGTTGACAGTTTGAAAATAGATAACTAAAACTTTATTTGCTTTCTTTATGTATCATTAAGAGATACACAATTATTTATCTCATTAATATATTGACATGTTTAGTTTCTGCTAAAATGTGCCATTTATGAGGTGAACTATTTTGTATTAGCATTCTGATATTCAAGCATTGTCAGTGTTTGGAAGAATTAGAAAACCTTTGACTGGATTGATTTGAAAGTTTCAAATTTTACTCTGTTTTCTACACTATGCTTTCCTGACTTTCTTCTTTGTAGGAAAACTCTTGCTTGCTTTTGCCTTGTGGAGAGGGAAGCTAAAGAAAGAGATTTGCTGGAGGATGACAGGATGGAAGGAGAATAAGAAGGAATGAAAACTAGGAATAAGTGAAATATTGAAAGGGAAGGCAAAGGAGGGAATAAAAAAATAGAATAAAAAATAGAAAATTCAGGCATCACAGACAGGGATCAGAATGTGAGACATAGCAAAGCTGAAAAATTGGAATTTCT
The DNA here is from genome assembly GCF_006542625.1 of Nomascus leucogenys. NCBI lineage: Eukaryota > Metazoa > Chordata > Mammalia > Primates > Hylobatidae > Nomascus > Nomascus leucogenys. The sequence continues at coordinate 87,052,853 of NC_044402.1, forward strand.
GTGCATTATACATCTACTGGGAAATAAAATGATTTAGAAAAATTATAATTGAGTTTTACTGTTGTAAAACAAAAATAGCAGTTCTAAAGTACATATGAGAAAATAGGGGATATTAATACTTTCTAGTTAGATATAGAAATATGGATTTATTTTTCTTCTTTATTGCTGATTATGTCATTCAGTGGAGGGGAAGGAAGTATCTGATGAGCATGCCTGGGAACCAAAACTGTCAAGGAAGCTAAATTTTGTGATTCTCAGGACTACTTGCTAACTCTGTCTTTTTACGAGATACAGCTGTGAAAATGTATGAACTTTTTTTTTAATGCCATGAGTATTGCATAAATAGGAATAATAATAAATAGGAATATGTAATAATGAGGACACAGTAATAAATTAGGACAGAGAGGTACTATTAATATTATATTTATTAGAATTTTATTACAAGTTGTCTGTAATTATATAGCTAGCAGACTCAGTGAATTGGCAGATAGTATTTTGTTTTAATAAGATTAAAATCAGCAGATGTCACCCTGGATAAGTACATTAGAATGAATTTTTTTCATGGATCTCAGAATTGTCGTTGTTAGATTGGAGAAAAGAATAATGTTTTATTCAGAAGAAATAATGAATTTTCCTCTGTTCTTCAATTCAGGAAATGTTTATTGAATTTCATATGTTCTTGGTACCACTTAAGCCCTGATGACAAAGTAGTGACCCAGACAGAGAAAGTGTTTCTGTCCTGTAGATTCAATCTCTGTGACTGAACAGATGGGAACAGGCCTGAAAATGTTAGCTGTTACACATTTCTTTCTAAAACAGCAGAAATGATAAGAGATTATTGTGTCCATATTGTGGAGACAACATTTGATAAACCAGCTATCCTTTCTTGGCATGGAGGGCAGGCTGATTTTTGTGTAGTCATCTAGATTTCTTGTCTGCTTAATAACAAGGTTGTGAACGAAGGTGAACTCATCCATTCAGGTTGTTTCCTAAAGATGTTTAAATTACTAGTTAAAAAAATCAATTGAACCAATTATTCTGATTATAAAGGTAACAGTATTGTTTCAGTAAATTTTTCACGTTTTAATGGATTAGTTGGGTAATAGCCTTTGATTTCATTATTCCATATATTTAACATTGCTTTCTAGTGATTTAAGACAAATCCTGTTTTCTTAAATTTTTATTAGCAGAGACTGCTTTTAAGTACTGGCTTAAACAGAAATAATTTTAAGTTAAGAATACCCATTTTCAAATTGAGTATGATCAAGGAGAGTTATGTAAGGCTAATAATTAGAAGTACTAATATCTAATATTGTTTTCCTTCATGCAGGTACCATACATTATCTGTATCATAAAGTTCCCGTTCGAAGGTTATTTATTTTATATATACACCTTTTTTTAGGTCAGCTTATTTCGGATCAAGTGGCAGAAATCGTATCTAAATATGACCCCAATGTTTACAGCATCAAGTATAATAACCAATTAGCAACTCGGACTGCACAAGCTATTTTCGATGACAGTTATTTGGGTAGGTAAAACCAAAATTTACTCATTTTTGGAATTGTGGTATGTTTGTCTTATATCTGCATGTGGTCTTTTAAGTAGAAAAATATTTTATGTGAAATAGATTCGGATTTTTTGAAACATACAGAATATACAATTTCAAATTGTTAATGAGTACTTTGGTTATGTTACATTTCAGTAATTGAAATTGAAAAGAGTGATTATTTGTGCAGTGATAATAATAATAGCTAGCCTTTAAGCTATGCTTACTGTGTTCTGGGCATTGTTCAAGGTGACTTGGTTTGTATTTGCTCATTTAATCCTCACAAGTCAAGCATACTGTATTATTCTCATTTTGTAGGTGAAAACACTGAGGCACTGAGACGCAAAATAACTTGCCCAAAGTCACTCGCTTGTAACTTGCTGTTCAGAGATTCAGATGGAGGCAGTCTAACTCCTGAAGTTTTATTCATGATGTTAAATAAAAGTTTTGGTCTTTAGGACTTACTAACATGTGTTCTCTCTTTAAATTTCTTTCTGATATATTAAAACAAGTAATATATGACAGAAATAGTACTTGCTGATTGAGAGAATTTATCTTTCTTTTTGATGAGTTGTAAATTTGCCGTTTTTAACAGACTCCTTTGTAAAGTTAATAAGACAATTGTAGTTTTGTAACAAAAATAGCATATTTGAGTATTTAACTTGTTTCATTTAAAATTCATGTGTCATATACATATGAATCTGTTATGACTAGGGGACAAAATATCACATAATTAAAGGAGTTTCTTGAAAATATTTTCAAGGAATGTTTACTCAGCAAGCCTGCTGAAGATAACTTCCTTGTCCTGATGGTTCTCCCCTTTGGTTTCCTGTTTAGGTTACTCTGTGGCTGTCGGAGATTTCAATGGTGATGGCATAGATGGTATGAAGTACTTGAACTATATCTAATCTTTAAAAAAATTAGATTAAGCATTTGAAACATGTGGCATTGAAAATTTTAAGCAGTTTGAGTGGCTGGGTGCTGTGGCTCAAGCCTGTAATCTCGGCACTCTGGGAGGCCGAGGCGGGTGGATCCCTTAAGCCCTGGAGTTCAAGAACAGTCTGGACAACATGGCAAAACCCTGCCTCTAGAAACAACACAAAAATTAGCTGGGCGCGGTGATGCACACCAGTGTCCAACTTCTCGGGAGGCTGAGGTGGGAGGATCTGCAGAGCCCAGGGAGGTTGAGGCTGCGGTGAGCTGTGATTGTGCCACTGCACTCCAGCCTGGGTGACAGAGCCGAGACCCTGTCTCAAAAAGAAAAGAAAAGAAAAGAAAATTTTAAGCAATTTTAAGCCATCGTTATGGAATATAACAGAAGAAATGAGGAAGATGTTAGCACACTGGTGAGAGTCCAGGCTAGGTCTGTGCTAAACTTCCTCTAGTGGCTGCTAAATTGAGACAGCTACACTTGGCTTCAGTGCCTTTCCTTTCTGCTTCTTTTTAGCCCCCAACACTGTTAGTGATTTATTTAGCATTTTCCTCCTTGTCTTCAGCAAATTCATTCCTCTGAGAGAAAGAATTAGTGTCTTCTTTCTTTAGGCATCCTTTGTTACCTTCTGGGCCATCTCTGTACGGTTATTATCCCATCCTCTCATTGTCCATCCATCTTCCTTCAGAGCTCCATTTAGGAATCACAGTCTTTACCTGATTTTGATCACATTTTTGTGCCACAGCCACTTCTACCCCACTTCAGTTTGCTCTGTATTATTTTTCATTACTGTACTACTAAACTAAATGTAGTTTTTCTTCATTCTTAGGTTACTTTATCTTGTCTATTCTTGTTTAACAATATTACAAATGACTTGAGGGCTTATTTGCATATGTTTGAGAGCCCTCAAGAATTTATATTTTGTAAATTTTGATTTTATAGTTTAAAAATGCTGGGCTATTTATTATGGAGTACCAATTTTTCTAAATCGATTGTTTGTTTTGAACTGAAGTAGTAAAACTTAAAGCTTGCTGACATAGTCACTTCTGGTCTGCAACTTCCAGTGTTGTCCTAAAAAATGAATAATTTGTTTGTTTGTTTGTTTCAGACTTTGTTTCAGGAGTTCCAAGAGCAGCAAGGACTTTGGGAATGGTAGGACAGTTAAAAGGTATTTTTAAAAAAATCTCTAAGTTATCTTCTATTTTACTAGAGTTCACATACTTCTGTTTTTCCTTCACAGGTTTATATTTATGATGGGAAGAACATGTCCTCCTTATACAATTTTACTGGCGAGCAGGTATGCTTCCAAAATACGATCGCCCTCTCCCACTATAAAAGCAGTATGTACTCATCGGAGAAAATTTGCGAAGTAAAACTGTAAAAGTGAACTATAATCTCATCAAATAGATAATTCATCCAACTCTTATCATTTTGGTCAAACTATTATCATTTCTCTTTTGAGAGTGTGTGTGTGCGTGTGTGTGTGTGTGTGTGTGTGTAGTATATAAACAAAAATTGGTTTATTCTGTATTTTTCATTTTGTCTTGCCTTTTTCACTCAGTATTTTATCATCAGAGTTTCTAATGTCTTAAAACTTTCCCTGGCAGTATCAGAATGGTTTAATGATTCCATAATATTCAATATTCTAGATATAAGATGGGCTTTAAATATTTCATCTTTGTTTTAACCCAAGTAATTTGGATATTTTGGCTTGTTTTTGTCTGCCTTTTTTTTTTTTAGGAAATGCAAAATCACATACATACAAAACCACAAAGACTTCCTTTTTCTTTACTGGTAACATTGAATTCTTTTTTAAGGATAATCTATGCCTTATAATTTTATTAGATGAAACAGAAAGCATGGCACAGATGTGTGTACTATAGATATTACAAGCAAACTTCATTTGTACTTACATGAAATAAGATATTTCTCAGCTAAAAAAATGCTAGTACTTTTCAAGTATTAGGCATTTCTCTGTGAGTACAGGCATTTTATAATATTCTCTGTTGTATGTCTCAAAGAATTATGCCATAAGTTGGTAATGATGAATAAACATTTAAACAGTAGGTAGAGAAAAATCTTTCTCAAAGTTTGCAGATCTGGGATTCAAGGCTTTTTATTCAGTTGAGATTGTTGGGCTTTGGGATAGTATTGATAGGCTGACTGAGTGGACTCATGGTTCCCAGAAACCTCTTCCCATTTGTGTGGCAGTCAGGATTGATGCGCAACCTGGAGGGCCCTGCAGTTGACAGGCAGTTAGAGTTGCTGCAGGGGTGGTCCCTTTGTTCAGTTTTGACTTCTCCAGCTCAAGCAGCTTCTCCTGTCTGGTGACCATGTATGAGTCTGGATCCTACTGTATGTACTCAGTGATACTTGCTTTATTCCTCCTTCCACTATTGGGAAGTGGGAGTGGCTAGAGAGGAGTGGGAAACATGGCTTTTAGATGAGGACAAACCTGGGTTTTCCATGCTCAATCTGTTATTGCATTGGATAAGGTATTTGCTGCTGAAAATCTGTTTCTTATTTATAAAAACAGGGATGCTGGCAACTTCCTCATGGGACAGTTGTAAGAATCAAAAGAAAACATTTGAATCATAGTGCCCAGGACAAAATATGTCTCAGTAAATGCCATCCTTTCTTTACACTTCCAAGCCAAACACCGTAGGTGACTAAGGCCCATGAATATCATTCTGTTACATAGTCGGCACATCAACCTTGTACCCCAAACATAGTATATTTTATTTCACAAGCTCTGATCTTGTTATTTAATACAGAATACACCTTTCATTTTCCCAATTACACTGTATCAACCCAAAATAGATAATGCAGGAATCTCCCTTATCATTCTCTCTTGATATCTGAGCCAATCAAATTTGAGAAGCATTGCTAACTTTCCTTTTTTGGTTTGTTGACTCATTTTTCACCTTACTTTATATTTAATCTGTCATCTCTTTTAGTTTTGTTTTGCACTTTCAGCTCTCTTTAGAGCTTTCCTTTTTCACATTTATTTACAGCTAAGCTGCTCACCCTATGAGAGCCTGTGGTCTCCTGTGGTAGGGAAAAGGACATTTCTGCTCCCTGTGCATTATAAGCTCGTAATAAACCCAAACACATTTGTACTGTGTGATTCAAAAGCAAAATCATGTGGCAAGTAATCGATAGAGATATGACACAAAAATGAGCTCCTTTCCGTATCTTTCCAAACAGTAATTTTTAAACAATAGTAGTAAGTTTCACATAGGGGAGCCAATTATTATCTATTATTAATAATTATTATCTATTATCCTCATGACATAGGCATCCATATAAAACTTGTTGGGTTCAATCACAACCTTTGTCTGTGACTATATATCTTTGTTAGTGTGCTTGTGTCTGGTATGTTTTGGGAAGTGGAGAGAAAGGGAGATAATAGGGTAGGCCTGGGAAGGAGAATTGATAGTCCTTAGACTTAAATGTCATATATCAACAACGCTGGAATGATATACATGTAATATATTGTGTCCATGATCTAGGAAAACAACAAGCCTCATTACCTGATTGTCATTGTGTTGGTAGAATAAACAAAAGACAAGACATTTAGATTGAAGCACTATATGCAGAGAAAAAAATTACCCTTTCTATTTGGTACATATATTACAAATGTTAATTGTCTAAACTAATTGGATGAAATATAAACATTTCATTTTCATCTTTTTATCCAGATGGCTGCATATTTCGGATTTTCTGTAGCTGCCACTGACATTAATGGAGATGAGTAAGTTTAAAAAAAATGTTTCCAGAAAGTTATCTTCTCATATTTACGAATACTCTACTCAAACTAAACATTTTTTTCTTCTGTTTTTGTATTCCTTTTCTGCTAATCTTTCTGTTTAAGGAAACAATTTGAAGCAACCTTAATCATGAATTCTAGAAAACCTCTATGTTTATTCTGTTTTTTTCAGTAGCTTTTATAACATGAACAAATAAAGTAATTTTATGAATTAACTCACAGTTTCTTAAAAGAATTAAAGGAAGGTTTGAATTTGAAATGAGTGCTCTGGTAATCAGTTTGTGTTTCACTGTGGGTATGAGAGATGCAGAAAGAGGAAAAGTGAGTTGTAGTAAGAAAGAAAATGCCTACTAAGAGATGAAATTTGATCTTGCTTTGGTGAGAAGATTCTGTTCTTTTAGTTATGCAGATGTGTTTATTGGAGCACCTCTCTTCATGGATCGTGGCTCTGATGGCAAACTCCAAGAGGTGGGGCAGGTCTCAGTGTCTCTACAGAGAGCTTCAGGAGACTTCCAGACGACAAAGCTGAATGGGTTTGAGGTCTTTGCACGGTTTGGCAGTGCCATAGCTCCTTTGGGAGATCTGGACCAGGATGGGTTCAATGGTAAGATCAAAGTTTAGCAGCTGCAGGTCCCTGATTATCTGTGTCCACCTGGAAAAGTCCTGTAACTCCATCTGTAGGAGTCTACACAAGCAAATCTTCTTCCTAGAAAGGTGGATTGTGTGTCAGTGAGTAACACACCAAGTTTAAAGACGGGTTTCTATTTTTCTTTAAAAATCAGAGCAAAGATTTCAAAAACGGACTCTCATGAGTTGTTATTCACTCAGCCTCAAATTAGAAGGTCAGAATGATTACTTTCTGAAAGGAACCTTCATTCCCCTGGTGCCTACTGCTAGCTGGTGGCTTTATGTGTTTCTGCATCCTGCTTAGCAGCAGTGCCCTCTTCTGTTCATTTGGCTACAAGTGTTAAAAAAAAAAATGCTTCCAGGCACATTGTCAAGGCAATGCTGACTAATGCATACCTCAAAGGTATGATTTGCCATTAATATTTTTAAAGCCATAACTTTGTTGTAGCTGTCCAAAACGTTCTAAGGGATGTTATATCTCCCTTCATGGTGGCATATTAAAAGTATAAGCCTATTCTTTTGTAATAGCACCATTTTAATAGTTGTCGATATCTTTAAAAAGCAAAGTTAGCTTTTACTTTAGAACTCTTTTCAGAAACATGAAATATAGCTTACAAATTACCAAGATTTTTTAAAAATGTATTAAAAACCTTTCTAGAGATCACAGAATGGATAGTTTAACTAGTTTGTGTAATCAACAGTATAGTAAGCCTATGCCCCCTTAAAACCTAAAGGAAAGGTATACATTAAGAAGAAAACTTTAAAAATACAGATGACTTGTTGTATATCTCAAATAGTAGTGGAAAGGTAAATGTTGTTTGCCCTGAAGATTTCACACCTGTCTTGTGGGTAGGTGCTATCATTTACTGGAAGCATCATCTGGAAGATTAACCCTAGATGTTTCTTTTTCTTTCTTTCTTTTTTTTTTTTTTTTTTTTTTTTTAAGGCAGGGTCTCTGTCACCCAGGCTAGAATGCAGTGGTGCAATCATGGATCACTGCAGCCTCGACCTCCCGGGGTCAAGAGATCCTCCCACTTCAGCCTCCTGAGTAGCTGGGACTACAGGCTCCCACCACCTAGCCCAGCTAGTTTTTTTTATTTTTAGTAGAGCTGAGGTCTTGCCATGTTACCCAGGCTGGTCTCTAACTCCTAAGCTCCAGTGATCCTCCTGCCTTGGCTGTGCGAAGTGCTGGAGTTACAGATGTGAGCCACTGTGACTGGCCAACCGGAGAAGTTTCAGTGGTAGAGAACATCTACCCAGAGGTACATTTGCTACCTAAAATAGAGGCTTAAAGATTTTTACCACAAAGAGAACTTAGCATAAATCAAATGGAGCTATGGTATGAAGTTCATAATAAAATGTGAAAAGAACACTATATAACAGACCAAATCATTACTTAATCATAACAAAAACTACATAGGAAATGCAGGGCTAAGTTTGAGGTTCCATCATAAATAAAGTTAATGAATTTTTTGCTGTGTAGCTGGGCCTCTGTCTCCCAGGTTTTCTGGGAAGCCTGGTCACATTTGCTGTTACCTTGTCTTGATGTTATTCCAGTTACTTTAAAGAAAGTTTTCTCATTACTATGATCTAGCCAACATCTCTTCCAGCTTTCTAAGTTTCTGTTATAATGTGTTGTCTGTCAGTACAACAAATATAGACAACAGCTTAAAAAAATGTGAAGTTTCACAATTATTTTACAAAGGGGTAAAATATAGATAAAATCATCCATAGAGGATGATTGTGGTCTCCCAAGATTTCTCTTTGGGTCTTACTGCACCAAATAGTAGATTGTGAATGATAATGTCTTTAGTGAAAAATTATCTGAGCTGTATTTATGTATAGTATTTAGTATATATGTACATATATAGGTTCTATTAATTATGTTAGATCTTTTGTTGTTGTTCATACATGAAGACATTAAGTGTCATTGTTCCTGTATTCCTATATTCCTCTCTTTCCATCTACCCCCACCCTAGGCATCATCAGGAGGGATATTGAAAACAAAACAATAAAGTTATGTTCCAAAATTTTATATAGCCCTAAGGAATTATGTGCAGTTTTTACCAGTACTCTTCCAGAAAAAGCAGAGGAAAAAAAGAAAAACAGGAAAGAGCGTCTAAAATGATCAAAGGAAGAAATCGATTGCATGAATGTGTAGGATTTTCCAGACTCGACAGATGATAGCGAAGAGAGAAGATGATCAACGTGTATAAAAATAATGAAGGGTTTAGGAAAGTTACAGATAATTTTTATTAAACAATCACTCAACGTTGGAGCCATTTTTTGTTGGAAAATTATATTTTAACGAATACTTTATTTATTATTTATTGAGACAGGGTCTTGCTCTGTCACCCAGGCTGGAGTGCAGTGGTACGATCACAGCTCACTGCAGACTCGACTTCTCAGGCTCAAGCAATTCTCCTACCTCACCCTCCCAAGTAGCTGGGACTACCAATGTGTGCCTCCATGCATGGCTGATTTTTGTATTTTTTGTAGAGATGGGGCTTTGCCATGTTGCCAAAGCTGGTCTCAAACTCCTGGGCTTAAGCAATCTGCCTGCCTCGGCCTCCAAAGGTGATAGGATTACAAGCATGAGTTACCGTGGCCAGCCTGTTTTAATAAATGCTTTATTAATGCATATGTCAGTAGAGAAGTTATGCTTATCTTTGTTTTTTTGTTTGTTTGTTTTGTTTGTTTTGTTTTTTTTTTTTTAGACTGAGTCTTGCTCTGTCGCCAGGCTGGAGTGCAGTGGCACGATCTCGGCTCACTGCAACCTCCGCCTCCCGGGTTCAAGCAATTCCCCTGCCTCAGCCTCCTGAGTAGCTGGGAATACAGGCACCCACCACCACACCTGGCTAATTTTTGTATTTTTAGTAGAGATGGAGTTTCACCATGTTGGCCAGGATGGTCTCCACCTCTTGACCTTGTGACCCACCTGCCTTGGCCTCCGAAAGTGCTGGGAATACAGGCGTAAGCCACCCCACCCAGCCAATTTACCTTTAAGGCTTAAAAAAGGATAAAAAGAATACTTTTACATAACTTAGGTACCCATTTTTAAGGATAACAAATTCTTAGTTGGTGTTTACTGCAGGCCAGGCACTCTTCTAGGTGGTGAAAATGAGCATAAATCAAAATCTACTCATGTCTTTAAGAAACTCAGCATCCAATGGGGGCAGCATATATGTTTAAAAAAAAAAAAAAAAAGCACCTCAATGTGATCATCACAGTGTTTGAGATCCCAGGCTTAATGGTCTCATGTAAAGGATGAGTGATCAAGGTATCGTTGATGTTTCAGGGGAGCCATGAGACAATGAGGCATGGCTTATTAAGGAGCTGTGAGACAGCTCGTGTACATTAAGGAAGTTGAGGCAATTTGTTATGGCTGGTACTTAGGGTCTGTGATAGGCAAGATACGAAATGTCCTTGGTCTCATGAAGCTTATGTTCTATAGCTTACTTACTTTGTGTAGTCATAGAATAAGTGAACAATGGGGAAATCTAGATGGTGATAAAGATGGTGGATTTTTTAGAAGGCAAGGTAATATAATAGAGTTTCGGGATAGAGAGGGTGATAGAGAAAGTAGGGGGCCGAGAGGGGTGGCGCACTGCTGCATAGCGTGGCTAGGGAATAATAGCTTGCTGACAGAATGACATCTGATCTAATGACAGAACGACATTGATCTATCATTTGGACAAATGAATAGAGTTGTAAAAGTTCTGGAGCAAAAGCTGTTAAGGCAGAGAGAACAGCAAATATAAGTCCATAGTTGGAAACTAGCTTGGTGTGTTTAAGAAACAGAAAAAAAGGCCAGGATTGCTGGGAAGAATAAATACGGGTAAAAAACTGGATGGCGTGGGGGTGGGGATGGGGAGAGGAATTAGATTTGCATGGTAAACAATGGAAATACCAGGTAGGGTTTAGAACTTACTCTAAATGCTTTGGGAACTAACTGAAGGATTTTAACAAGGGGATGGATGTGACATGATATGGTGAATGTTTGGCCCTTTTGAAGAGAAAGTTACAGGCAAGAGTAGAAGTGGGAGGCCACTTAAAAGGCTGTTTAAGGCCGGGTGTGGTGGCTCACACCAGTAATCCCAGCACTTTGGGAGGCCAAGGTGGGCAGATCACAAGGTCAGGAGATCGAGACCATCCTGGCTAACACAGTGAAACCCCGTCTCTGCTAAAAAAAAAAAAAAAAAAAAAAAAAAAAAAAAAAAAAAAAAAAAAAAAATTAGCCGGGCATGGTGGCGGGTGCCTGTAGTCCCAGCTACTCGGGAAGCTGAGGCAGGAGAATGGTGTGAACCCTGGAGGCAGAGCTTGCAGTGAGCTGAGATTGCGCCACTGCACTCCAGCCTGGGGGACAGAGCGAGACTCCATCTCAAACAAACAAACAAAAATAAAAAAGAAAAGAAAAGAAAAAAAGGCTGTTTAAGTGCAAAATATGGCAATGACTTGTCTAGGGTGGCAGCAGCAGAGAGAGAAGTGGTCAGATTGGTAATATATTTTAGAGGTAGAAAAGATAATTTGATGTTTGGGGTTTTTTAAAGATTTAAAGTGTTATTCATTGATCTTTCAGTTTAAGTTGAGCAAGATCAAGATGAAATCACAACTTACGAATTTCTGAGCAGATTGGCTTCTGTTCAGAAAAATCAATACCATCCATAAATAAATTAACTAGAATTTTGAGAGTGAAAATAAACTTTAGATGAATCTTTTGATGTGTCCTCCTCCATCCCCTACCTCTTAGTTTTAAGGAGGAAGCATTTGTGGTCCAGAAAGTTTAAGTGATTTGTTTAAGGTCAGAGCCAGATTATCTTGTTCTAAATTAATGTCTTTTCTGTACAGTTTTGTGTGAGTTTCCTTGAATTAGATTATTGCTTGTGGATAAAGAGTACCCTACTGAACTTTGAATTAGTGTTTATCATGATAAATGGGTTCAATAAATATTAAGATCTGTACAAATAATTACAAGTACTGAAACTTTCTTCTCTTCATCCTTGCCCTCCTCCCCCCTTCTCTCGTTCCTTCCTCATTCTTCCCTTTCTTTTCCTCCTCCTTACTTCTGTCATTCTCCTTCCCCCTCCTCTTTTTTTCCCCACAGATATTGCAATTGCTGCTCCATATGGGGGTGAAGATAAAAAAGGAATTGTTTATATCTTCAATGGAAGATCAACAGGCTTGAACGCAGTCCCATCTCAAATCCTTGAAGGGCAGTGGGCTGCTAGAAGCATGCCACCAAGCTTTGGCTATTCAATGAAAGGAGCCACAGATATAGACAAAAATGGATATCCAGGTGCTTTCTTATCAACACATAGAGCCCTTAGATTTTTCAGTCCTAATAGCAAATAGTATTAGTTACTGTTCTTGATTTATATTATAAATTATTGCAATTCAGTATTTCATGTGTTGATCAAACCTCTAAGATATTCAAGGCATCATTCCCATCACCTAAGGGGATCCGAAGAAAAGTCAGCTCTCTTTCCTGGGAGTGTACAGTATACTCTGAGCTTCTCCTGTAGTCTTTAATGAAATGAGAAGAGTATTACAGAAGCTGTAAACAAAAGCTAAATGCTCATTCTAAGCTGTTTTAATATTAGCTATCTTTTTTATTTTTTTAATTATGTAGAATTTATGTACTTGACTAATAGTTGTGATTTTTTTTTTTTTAAGACAAGGTATGGCTCTATTGCCCAGGCTGGAGTACAGTGGCACAATCTTGGCTCATTGCAGCCTCCATCTCCTGGGCTCAAGCCATCCTCCCACCGCAGCCTCCTGAGTAGCTGGGACTACAGGCACACACCACCACGCCTGGCTAATTTTTGCATGGTTTGTAAAGAATGGTTTTTGCCATGTTGCCCAGGCTGGTCTTGAACTCATGAGCTCAAGCGATCCACCTGCCGTGGCCTCCCAAAGTGTTGGGAATACAGGCGTGAATCACTGCACCCAGCCTTCATTGTGATTTTTTTTTAAAGTATATTATTTTATTTAATTCTCCCATTAATACATGAGTTAATATAAGCTCATTTTTGTAGCTCATTATCATACCATTTCTGAATGTTAAAAGAGACTGAGAAAGGCAGTTTGCCCAAGGTTGCCCACTGCATGGGTCCAATAGAGCAAGCAAGACCTTCTTCTGGTTCTTATACACTTTGGAGCATTATAAATGGATCTAGGATCAAAATAGATCTTTTCTTTAAATGAAATACAGTGTAGAAAATTTAGATGACCTTTGTGTTGAAACACTTAATATAAGCTCAATATAAAAGTATGTTGGTCTGTTTCCAGAAATAAGACATGAAGTTGATTCTCATAAATTAGTATTATTTTAGAGTTTTTTTGTTATAAATGCAATATATTTATTATCGAACTTTTAGAAAATACAGCAAAGCATATCTTTTCAATGTTTTTCCTATGCAGTCACACATTTTTTAAAAAGGAAAACATGCTTTTATATGCTATTCATAGTGTGTTTTATTCAATGTTTCAGAAACATTATTATTTTTCTAAAACATGAGTTTTCTGTTTCCCTTTGTGACAAATAGCTGTATCATATCTTATTTACCCTATTTTGTGGCATTTTTATCTTTCTTTATAATTCTTTTGTATATCTCTGATTATGTCATTAGGACAAAATTCAAGAATCACTGTGTCAAGTGTATGCACTTCTTTTTTTAAGGTTGTTAATACACATGGTCAAATTACCATCCCACTCCCTCCACAGGAAGGTTTTTATCAACTTGTTAAAGCACTCACCAGCAGTAAATAAGTCATTGTTTTCCCACACTTGTGCCTCTTTTAAAATAATTTTTAACTGTATAACAGGTGGACAGTGTATTTTAACTAACAGTTTGTGATTCTAGAAATAAGGCATGAGTTTGATTCTTTTTTTTTTGAGACGAAGTCTCGCTCTGTCACCCAGGCTGAAGTGCAGTGGTGTGATCTCAGCTCACTGCAAACTTCACCACCCGGGTTCAACCGATTCTCCTGCCTCAGCCTCCTGAGTAGCTGGGATTACAGGCAGGCACCACCACGCATGGCTTATTTTTGTATTTTTAGTAGAGATGGGGTTTAACCATGTTGATCAGGCTGGTCTTGGTCAGGCTGATCTCGAACTCCTGACTTCGTGATCCGCCTGCCTCAGCCTCCCAAAGTGCTGGGATTACAGGCATGAGCCACAACGCCTGGCCATGAGGTTGATTCTTAACTATACATAAATAAAAATGATTATTTTTATTAATAATCTAATGTATAGTTATGAGGTTGATTCTTAATTATACGTTAGATTATTAGTAAAAATAATCATTTTTATTTGTGTGTATATATATATATATATATATATTTACTTCTGTGAATTTCCTTTTTGTGTCTTTTTTTTTCTTCTTTGCTACTGGGATCATATTTTGCTTTTCTTTCATTCATTCATTTTTTTTAAACTTTCACCGTGTCTTAAATGTTGCGAATATTAACTTCTTAACTCTTGTATGTATTTTCTAGTTTGTCACATTTGCATTTTGAGCATAAAGTTTTAAACTTTTATGTAATTAAATCTCTCTGTTTCTATGTTTTTTTTTCATGTGCTTTTCTGTTTAGAAAAGACTTCCTCAAATTTAGCTTGGGTATACTGTGAGATAGAGCTCTCATTTGACTTTTTCTGAATCGTTAACCAGTTGAACCAGTGGCATATGAAAACTAATGCTTTTCATTCTTGCTGATTTGAGTGCTATCTGCTATCGTATTTTATACACTATATATGTGTGTGTATACATATATATATATGTATACACACATATTATATATAGGAAATAGAAAAGAAATTTTATAATAAGATTGTAAAATCCACAGGCATCTTTAAAGCTTTTTCCTTTGGCAGTATGTATGTTTGGCAGGTGTATGCTTATCGTTGCTACTTTTTACTAAATATTCATTTAAAAGATTTATATCCACCTAGATGAAAGTCTACTTTATGATAAGCATTTTCCACTGGTGGTAGTTTGTTTACTGTTTTTATATATTTTAGCCTTTTATATGATATCTTACAACCTTTTAATGAATAGTTTTGAGAATTTGTTCAAGCCTTTTTATGTTCATTGAAAATTTTATAGAATAGTATATACATTTTAAAAACCATTATCATTATTAACATGTTTTTCCACTCTTTCTTAAGACTTAATTGTAGGAGCTTTTGGTGTAGATCGAGCTATCTTATACAGGTGAGCATTTTCTGTATCCTGTAGTATAGGAATATTCTGAATTATTTGAACATTTTTAAATTAAGTGTCAGTGTTTGAATTTTAGTTTAATTTTCTTGAAATAATGATAAAATTTGTTCTTTCTATTCATGATTTGCTGCAGGCAAATAGTATTATTTTTATTGATACGTAATAATTGTACATATTTATGGGGTACATGTGATATTTTGATACATTCATACAATGTAATGATCAAATCAGAGTAATTAGGATATTCATCATCTCAAACATTTATCATTTATTTGTGTTGGGAACATTCAGAATCCTCTCTTCTAGCCTCTCTTTTAGCTATTTTGATTTTTTATTTTCTTTGGAGACGAGTTTCAGTGCAATGGGACCATCTTGGTTGCCTGGAACCTCTGCCCCCTGGGTTCAAGCAGTTCTCATGTCTCAGCCTCCCAAGTAGCTGGGGTTACAGGCACATGCCACCACACCGGCTAATTTTTGTATTTTTAATAGAGACAGGGTTTTGCCATGTTGGCCAAGCTGTTCCTGAACTCCTGGCCTGAAGTGATCCACCCGCGTCAGTCTCCCAAAGTGCTGGGATTACTGTCATGAGCCACTGTGCCCAGCCGGCTATTTTGAAATGTACAATAAATTATTGTTAACTATAGTCAATCTACGGTGCTATTGAACACTAGAACTTCTGTCTTTTATTTATTTGTTTATTTTTTGCCCAGTCTGGAGTGCAGTGGTGCAATCTTGGCTCATTGCAACCATTGCCTCCCAGGTGCTAGTGATTCTCATGCCTCAGCCTCCTGAGTAGCTGGGACTACAGGCATGTGCCACCACACCTGGCTAATTTTATGTATTTTTGGTAGAGACAGGGTATTGCCATGTTGTCTGGGCTGGTCTTGAGCTCCTGGGCTCAAGTGATCCACCCATCTCAGCCTCCCAAAGTGCTGGAATTACAGGTGTGAGCCACTGTGCCCGCCCCTTCTTTGTCTTTTAAATTATGTTCAAAGGTATTCTCCTGTAGTTTTAATCTCTCTAAAAATTGTCTGGGTTTACATTTTCCTATAAGAAACAGGAAATTAACCTCATGCTTATGTCTTGGTATTCTCTGACCACAAGGTCAGTATGTAATGAAACCCCAAATGAATATTTTATTAGAGCAATATGTATGAATTTATATGTTTCTATTTCCCAATTTCTTATGTATCCCTAGTTATTCTCTGTATTTCATCAATTCCTCATGACTTAGAATATCAGTTGGCATCCCAAGTAGTTAAGATGTTTACATATCTATGATCTGAGTTTATACATGGCAGGAACACTAACATTAGTGTTGTGTAGCAGAGTTTGTGATGGGTCAATTTAATTGTAACTATACATTACTTAACAGATTTCAGAGATTTATCGTTTTGAGACAGGCACATTGACTTGAGCCAGCTGTATTTTTGTATAGGATTTAAACCTGTGTATCTGAACTCAGGAAAACTGTATTTATTTTAATTTATTGTTTTTAGTTTTTAAAATTGCTGTTAATTATATAATGTATGTGGTAAAAATGCAAACAGTATAAGAAGGGTATATAAAAAAATGTTTTACCTCATACCAGCTAATACTTTATTTGTTTCTTCTATTAGAAATATTCTATGCATTAAAAAATCATATTATGTATGTATGTATGTATATCAGTAGACATCCTTTGTACTTTTTGGGGTTTTTTTTCTCTCCCACTAAAACTATATGTTGGTTTTGTCTTAGAGGTCATCCCACTCATTTTCTCCGTGGTAGTGTAGTGAATTTGGTAGATATCTCACAACTTATTTAGCCATTCTGCTTTAGTGACTGAATTAATATAGGCCAGCCATTGTCCCACTTTGCCTGGAACTGAGCGATTTCCCAGGATGCAGGAGTTTCTGTGCTAAAATTAGGAGAGTTCTGGGCAACTGAGACAGTTGATCACCTACGGTTATGTTGTTCCTGTTCCTTTTACTATTACAAACAATGCTTTTAGTAGACATTGTACTATATATGTAGTGAATATGACCAAAAATATTTCAATCAACCTAACTTTTTAAATAATTTTTTTCTTTATCTTCTTTTTCCCCCCTGCTAGGGCCAGACCAGTTATCACTGTAAATGCTGGTCTTGAAGTGTACCCTAGCATTTTAAATCAAGACAATAAAACCTGCTCACTGCCTGGAACAGCTCTCAAAGTTTCCTGGTAAGGGTATTTGTTTAATAATAGTTATTATTGTGATTATTGTTCAGGCATTGTAAGAACAATTGAAAATGAAGGTGGTAGGGCTGAAATATTGCTAAAACAGTTTCTGTGAGTGTACTGTTTTTTCTGTTCTTTTTTATTTGAAGCAAGGTCTGCCTCTGTTGCCCAGGCTGGTGTGTAGTGGCACAACCATGGCTCACTGCAGCCTTGACCTCCCAGGCCTAAGTGATCCTTCCACCTTGGCCTCTCTAGTAGCTGGGACTACAGGCATGTGGCACCATACCCGGCTAATTTTTTAAATTTTTTGTAGAGATGGGGTCTCCCTATATTGCTCAGGTTGGTCTCGAACACTGCTATGCTCAAGCAGTCATCCTGCCTCAGCCTCCTAAAGTGCTAGGATTTATAGGCATGAGCCATTGCACCTGGCCTTATACTCTATTTTCATGTTATAAATTGGATTATAGAAATAGTGCTCCAAAAAAGATATCTAAAGGCTGTAAAGAGACTCTATAAATTAGTATGAAATTAATTTTTAAAGAATTATGCATGGTCAATGAATATTTTCAAAAAGAAAGAAAAGCTAATAAGATCTCAGTTCATTTATATGTAATTCCAAACAGGCCCATGAACACTTAAATTTTTAAAAGATACCTTGTTTTTCAGATTTAATATCTGTGAACAGCTGTATGAAAAAAATTATTTTGCTCGAATATATTAATTTTCTGCTTATTCCTTTACTAGTTTCCAAAGAAAAATATAATATTTTTTCATAAGTTAAATATCTGAATTCTTCTCTACTCCATTCTTTCTCTCATCTTTGTCATTTGTATGCTACTTCAGTAATTTTTGCTCTATTTTCATTATAGATATTTTTTAAGTTGTCTCATGCTTTACTTCACAATATTTAAAAGCAAAATGTAGAAACCAGTATCTTTCTCATACATATCAATGTAAATATAAAACTAATGAAAAATCTTGACCCGTATACCACCAAAATCACCATGAGTAGTCATTCATGAGTTCCCATTTTGGGAAACACTATTCATGTTCCTTACTTACACAGAAGAGCTGCAGAGAACTTATGATCAAGGAGAAAATGATTGGTACCCAGAAAAGTTTTACTTCAAAAGAGCCAATTAAAGATATTTTTCCTGAATTTGTTTTTGAATATTTTTGAATTATTGTTATAGTTATTAAAATTTTGAAATTTTCATTTAATTGGATTACATTAAAAAATTCAGTAATATTTGGTCTTCATTTTTATTGATTGGCCGTGAAGTTGTTTTCAAGATTTTGCTGTAAGTTTTACTGCTTTTCTACCCTGCATACCTCTGTGAAGTTGCCAATAAGCTGCTTCTAATTATGTTAGTAATTCAAAGGTTTCAAATGTACTAACTAGAGCAGTAACATCGTATGATTTTTGGGTATGACATATAGTAAGAAACACATTTTGCATTATAAACACATAAAAGTAATTAAATCAAGCATTTCAGAAAATCATGTTTACCTTTGATACCTAAATCAGTTTTATTTATTTATTAAAAAATTTTTCTAAAGATGCTGAATACAACCCATTAAACTGATTTCAAAACCTGCAAATAAATTGTGAAGAACACTGCTGTAAAGGAGGTTGCTAATTAAAGAAAGCTTTGGGGGGTCATTTTATCAATGAGACAAGTTTTTAAAATCTGAACTGTTGGCTAGGCACAGTGGCTCCCTGTAATCCCAGCACTTTGGGAGACCGAGGCGGGTGAATCACCTGAGGTCAGGAGTTTGAGACTAGCCTGGCCAATGTGGTAAAACACCGTCTCTACTAAAAATATAAAAATTAGCCGGGTGTGGTGGTGCATGCCTGTAATCCCAGCTACTCGGGAGGCTGAGGCAGGAGAATTGCTTGAATCCAGGAGGCAGAGGTTGCAGTGAGCCGAGATCGTGCCACTGCACTCTAGCCTGGACAACAGAGTGAGACTCTGTCTCAAAAAAAAAAAAAAAAAAATCTGAACTGTCATTTCCCTCATTTAGATTTATCAGTAGGTTCTATAAGCTTGAGAGGAAGTTAGAACATTCTTTTTCTTTTTCTCATCAAGGTATCATGAAAGGAAATGTGCTTAAATTACTGAAGGATGAGTTAGGTTAGTATATATAGTTTCATGTTTTTAGAATAATATTAAGACATGAAGAAAGATGTAAGGCTTCACAGTACAAACTATGTATTAGAAATATGAGATGTGGATGATAATAAAAAATATGTCTAAACTGGATTATAGGATTTATGTATGTTTTTTATTTTTCCAGTTTTAATGTTAGGTTCTGCTTAAAGGCAGATGGCAAAGGAGTACTTCCCAGGAAACTTAGTAAGTGTTCTATGAAAAATCATATTATTTTAATGATACTGCATACACAGCACTTAAAAAAATTTTAAGATATTCAAATAGTTACTTGAATTGTTATTATAATTTTTTATTTGAATGTTTATGCTTAAAGACATTTAAGATTTCAACATAATTATATTCTTTGGTAACTCTTAAGCTAATTCAAAAATAATACACTTATTTATGGACGTTATGAGCTAAATGGCCCACGGAATGGTAAACATGACCTTTAGAAGGTTAAGCAGTTACGAATGTGAGATAATGAACTCTGGGGAAATATGAATATTACTGTTTATAAGTAGATGATCTGCTGAGAAGTCTGTATTTTATGTCTTTGAGCAGCCCCAAGCAATCTCAGAAGTAGAGGTGGTTTAGAAATAGTGAGAAGGAGGAGAAAAAGTTTTGATCGTACAATTTAATTCATACCGTAAACTCTACTCTTCTTTTCCTAAAATGGGTGATGTGGTCCTGAGAGCAAGATAGGAGTGTTAAATAATTATTGCCAGGGTTTGTCAATATGTTACTGGCAAGTGGTAAGGAATAATAATAAAACAGAGAAGAAACTGAAACTGTTGGGTGTGTGTTTGTGTGTGAAAGTTTACATAGAGCAGCCAAGCAAGGTCTCCCTAGGAGAAAACTTGTCAGTAGAGACCTGAAGGAAATGAGGGAGCTGTGGGATGTGTGGAGGACTGTTTGACACAGAGGAACTGGCAGTTTCAGCAGGCCTGAAGCAGAAAATGTGCTCAGTGGTTGAGAAACAGCATGGAGGTCAATATGGCCTAGTAGAACAGAACATGAAGCAAAATAACCCCGGGTATTCACCCAAATTTGAAATAAAGGTCAACTTTTAGAGAAACTTGCAACGTGAATTCTGGTTTTAAAGATTTGCACTCTCTTAAGAAACTATTTAAAGAACTGAATCTTACAAGGCACTAATCTTAATTGCTACATCCTTGTTTTACAATGATTCTTGATGTATTTAACTGTTTGATCACTTGCTTCCTGAAGGCATATTCATCTGACAATTTGATATGATAGCTTCCCTGGAAGCAGGAGTTTCAAGTGGGGCAAACTGTTCATTCATCATAGTGTTTAATATGATGGTATTATTGAGCAATACTTCTTAATCAAAATCAGCAAGACTCTTGCTACTTGAATTTATGGTGGAAGTCTTAATTCACATGTTTCATCCTCTGGATTTCCTCCTCTCAGCTTAAATTAAAAGATAGCATTTCTCCTGTCTGATAATTGGCTTACTACTATCATTTTTGGGGGGATTATTTATGACATTACTTTAGGGAAAATTTGATTAATTATTTAATTATTATTAAATAGTTTTCAGAATTAATATGTTGTAGTCTCATTACAATGTAATGACATTTTAAATTAGTTAGAAGCAATTTACTTCTTAAGGAATAAAGATCTCTGTTTACATGAAAACTCTAGAGTAGGATAGATAGGTGTCCATAAAGAATATGTTGGTTATAAATCCTTTGGTTTACATAGATTTCCAGGTGGAACTTCTTTTGGATAAACTCAAGCAAAAGGGAGCAATTCGACGAGCACTGTTTCTCTACAGCAGGTCCCCAGGTCACTCCAAGAACATGACTATTTCAAGGGGGGGACTGATGCAGTGTGAGGAATTGATAGCTTATCTGCGGGTAAGAGATAACTTATCTGCTACCTTGCTGTTCCTTTTTAGTCATTAGTTTTTCTTTTTTATCTAAATGATTTTCATTTTCTGTAAATTAGTGTTAGATCTAAAGGAAAAACAGAAAAATACACAAAGGAAATTTAGCTTTGTAAAGTGTCAAACCTGAATTATGGACTTCTACTTCTGGCAGATTGGATATTCCAAATGGTCTTTCCACAACAATACTACTGAACAAATTATGATAAACATATTTCTTAAATGCAACTGGACTTTCAAGACATTAAAAGAAATCGCTGGAGTCCAGAAAAAAAAAAAAGAGCAATCAACTAAAAAACTCCAGTGGCAAAAATCTGAATTGTGAGTTATAAGCAAATATGTGAGCCAGAGTTGCTGGCAAAGGATGAAGCCTAAGGAGAGGGCAGGTGGTAATTGCAGACACCAGCACAGGAATTCTGACAGTTGTATAAGGCTAAGTGTTCTTACGACAGAGGTGCATCTGATTCCAGCAAGAGCCAAATGTCAAACCTTGCTGAAGGGGAGCAATCCAGTATGGGCCCCAGGATTTCCACAGGTTAAGTTTGATCAAATATGAATTCATTACACACACACACACACACACACACACACACACACACAGAAGCCACTAGAAGAAGCATCAGATTTTAGCCGCAAAGGCCAGTTACAGAGTACAAATTTGTATAAAATGTTTAAAGAAACAAAGGGGCTGGCACAGTGGCTCAAGCTTATAATCCTGGCACTCTGGGAGGCCACAGCAGGAGGATCACTTGAGGCCAAGAGTTTGAGACCAGCCTGGGTGAGACTCTATTTTATTTAAAGGAAAAAACAAAACAAGATAAAAACATCAGTAAATATTTAGACAACAACATAATTAATGAACTTAATTTAACAGACATATAGAATCTACACCTAACAATTAAAGAATATGAAAACTGACCATGCATAGGCCATAAAGGAAGTCTAAACAAATTTCAAAAAGTAATTTTATAGAATACATGCTATCACAGTGCAGTTGTTAGAAATCCATAACAAAAAGATCAACTGGGAATTGGGAAGTGTGATTTTTAAATAACTTATGGGTCAAAAACAAGATCATAATGGAAATTTACTTGCAACTGTATTACAATGAAAATATGACATCAAAATGTATAAGCTGTCACAACAGTAGAATGTAAAGATAAATGTATGGCCTTAAATGCTATTTAATTTAAATGAGAGTTAAGAAAAAATGAAGGTAAGAAGGAAACACCATAAAATTAAGAATTGAAATGGGACATTACAGATAAGGGAGGAATTAACAGAATATTATGAATAACCTTGGGCCAGGACATAGGAAAACTTTTAGGCAAAACATGGAAATTCTTAGAAAAACAATACGACTGTCATAAGAAGAAATAGAAAACCTGAATAATCCTCTAAACACTTAACAAATAGAATTGACAGTTAATCTTTACAAAACGACAAAGCCCAGATGGTTTTATAGGCAATATCTACCAAACATTCAAGAACAAGACTTCTCAATTTTAAATAGCTCTTTGAAAGAATAAAAAAACTAAAATATTTCAAAGTCAATCTGTGAAACTAGTTTAATTGGTTCCTGGACTGGTCGAGAATAGCACCAGAAGGGAGAATTTCATTCTAGTCTTACAATAGATGTAAAATTACTAAGCCATTATAAGCAAATAAGTCTTAGCAGTTTGTAAAAAAAGATACATAAACCAAGTTGGATTTATCCTAGAGTGGGTTAATATTAAGTCTAAAAATGTAATTTACCACATGAATAGATTAAAGAAGAAATATGTGACTGTCTTATTTAAGTACAAAAAAGGTTTTAGAGTAAATTTTAAAAACTTCATGATTTAAGAAGCAAGACAAATACCCCAAATTATGACGAAGAAGAAATAGAATCTTACATTTAAACAAAGTCCGTCAATACCTATTAATTGGTCAAGATGTGAATTAAGAATTCTTATACGTTGCTGACGGCAGTGTGAATTGTTTTGAAGACTTTGGAAAATAATGTGGTACTACAGAACTGACAAATATACTTGTCACTATGTATAAGAATAATTACAGCAATTTCTGTAATAGCAAACACAAACAAAACCCATAAACAATCAAAATAGCCTTCGACAGAATGGATAAATGAGTTGTAGTATATCTACATGATGAAATAGTACTCAACAGTACAAAATTAACGTAGGCTACATGCAATAGAATGGATGGATCTTAAGAG
The DNA here is from genome assembly GCF_006542625.1 of Nomascus leucogenys. NCBI lineage: Eukaryota > Metazoa > Chordata > Mammalia > Primates > Hylobatidae > Nomascus > Nomascus leucogenys. Next base: position 87,076,431 of record NC_044402.1, read on the forward strand.
TGTAGGACAGAAAGCAAATCACAGAAGACTACATGTAATCCTATTGAGAAGGAATGCAGAGGGAGGAAGAGAAAGAAGTAAGTGGGTAGCTTCAGCAGTATCAATAATGTTCTTATGTTGGGTGTGTGTGTTTGAGTGTTCATGTTGTTAACATGTCTCGTACTTTCGTGTGAATCGAATAGTGTACTGTTAAACAAAAATTGACTAAAGGTTCTTACTTGATAAGGATAATCTTCTTTTAGATATTCTATTTCTACATAAGTATAATTTTCCAGAGAATTTTGTTAGAATTGAAGGCTTAGGGATGAATACAGCTGGCTTTGTAATGTGCACTTATGGATTTCTCCAGATAATTTAGGTTGATGTTATCATTAATTCAAAGCATTTCCATTTCTAGGATGAATCCGAATTTAGAGACAAACTCACTCCAATTACTATTTTTATGGAATATCGGTTGGATTATAGAACAGCTGCTGATACAACAGGCTTGCAACCCATTCTTAACCAGTTCACGCCTGCTAACATTAGTCGACAGGTACTGTACTCAGTTTACCACTAATGTGATATTGTTATTTTTTTTACAATTCATGTTTTTAAATATTAGAGATTTCCTTTATCATATTGATAGATGTTTAGTCAAAGTCAGAAGGTTAGGAATCTGAATTTTCTATTTTTTTTTCTTTTTGCTTTTTATTTTTTTGGGAATCTGAATTTTCAAGTCAGAGATATTTAAAGCCACTTAACATGGAGATATACAGAGAAAGACAGGATCACATTTCATATACATGAAATAGGAAAATAATTCAAGGAGAACAGCAAAGTGCCAGTCTGTTTACATAGTATTTTAGTATTTTGCTAAATATATTTGATATCTATGTTATCTTTGATATTTTAATTTTAAAAAGTGCATATATAGTAAATAAATAATTCTTTTCAGAAAACCAAAGAAAGCAACAAAATTTGATAGGTGGTATTCTAGTTTTAGAAAATCTTATGTGTAATGTATTTAAATATTGTTAATTCTAGTTACTATTTCTCCTTTTTAAATTACATGTTCATGTTTTTACATTAATATTTCTTCTTTCATAACTCTTTGCCCTAAATTTAGTTTGTCATTTTTTTTTTTTTGTCTTTCTAAGATCCCATAAGCTCTTTTTTTTTGGTTTGTTTTCTGTATATGTGACAGTAGCAAAAGGCAAATTAAAATATTTTTAAAAGTCTTTTCTAATTTTTATATTTTAACAATTTCATATTTCATCCTGTACCTTAATAATCATAGTATATGTGCCATTTTCTAGTATTCATTAACATGGAACTTATAACCATACTTCTGTGTTTATATTCTTTACATTTTTTATTTTTAATGAATGCACAATAATGTTGATTAATAGTTTAATAATGACCATCTGAGCCTCTTAATGTCTGTCATTCAGTATTATACTTTCTTTAAAAGTCAATTGTTACTTGTCCCTTTGTATTATGTGCTTTCATATATGGGTTATGGTTATTTTCTGTTTATAGTTTTATAATTTTTTAGAAATCTTTTATTATCATTGTTATCACTGCTTTTGATTAATTTTCCAAACTCCCCATCCAATTTCTTTAATGCCAATACCATATTAAAACCAACTGATCAAGTAGGCTAACTTTTGAAACCCCTTGGAGGGCAAAAATAACTGCAGTAATATTTGACTTCCTTTTTTCCCACCTATTCTCATTCTTCATTGTTTGAAAAAAATTTTTTTTGGTCTCCTCTGTGTCCTACATTTGTTCCATCAGTGACATTATTAACTTTTAGGTATGTTTCTTTCTGCATTCTTAGCTTTGTTATTCACTCTTGTTTTTATGTTAATTACTTACCCCACCATTTTTATCATTTCCTTTTCTCTAAAATGGATCCTTCATTTCGCTGGTTACATTACAAACTCTTCTTTGCACTCTCTTTTTGCTGTCAAATAGAAATACAAAGTTTTAATTGTAATTTTAAATTTGTAATTTTTAATTAGCTGGTTAGCAACATTTTTTTAAAAAGGTAGAAAAGGTATAGGTGAAATTTATTTTAAAAATATATCTGTATTAGTTTTCTAGGGCTGTCATAACAAAGTACCACAGAATGGGTGGCTTAAACAACAGAAATTGGTTCTCTCCTAATTTTGGAGCCTAGAATTCTGAGATCAAGAGTCAGCAGGGCTAATTTCTTCTGAGGCCTCTCTTCTTGGCTTGTAGACAGTCACCAGTCACCTTCTTGTGTCTTCACATGGTCTTCCTTTTGTGTGTGTGTCTGTGTCCTAATCTCTTTTTAAGCATCAGTCGTCGGATTAGGGCCCACCTTAAAGACGTTTTAACTTAATAACTTCTTGAAAGACCATATCGCCAAATATAGTTCCATTCTGAGATACTGGGGATTAAGGCTTCAACATACATATTTTGGGGGTACACAGTTCAGCCCTTAACGATATTTAAAATATTGTCATTTTCACATGGAATCAATTAAAAATTATCAGTGGAATATTTTGCATTCTGTTTCTTACTGTCTTCAAAATCCCAAATGTATTATATACTTTTAACACATCTAAATTCAAATATTTAGGTTTTATTAGAAATTTTTTTTGTATTTACAATCCATGTAATTCACAGTTGAAAAAGTAGATTCAAATACTCAAGTTGTTCTAAACTTACTAAAAGTTTTGCAGTAAGAGAATTAAGCATCAGCTTTTAACATTAATTAAAATTAAATAAAATTTAAAAATCAGTTCCTCAGTGACACTGAGCCCATTTCAAGTGCTCAGAAGCCACATGAGGCTTGCAAGTGGCTACTATATTGGACAATGCAGTTCTAGTGTTTCCCGTTCTGCTCCCTAATCCTTTGGTGTTAGAGATTTAGTGTTTTCTGCAGAAAGAGTTGGGTTTTTTTCTCTCATTTTTTTCATTCAAATACACTAAGTTTTTTTTTTTTTTTGAGACGGAATCTTGCTCTGTTGCCAGGTTAGAGTGCAGTGGCGCAATCTTGGCTCACTGCAACCTCTGTCTCCTGTGTTCACGCGATTCCCCTGCCTCAGCCTCCTAAGTAGCTGGGACTACAGGAACCCACCACCACGCCCGGCTAATTTTTTGTATTTCAGGAGAGACGAGATTTCACCATGTTGTCCAGGACAGTCTCAATCTCCTGACCTCGTGATCCACCCACCTTGGCCTCCTAAAGTGCTGAGATTACAGGCATGAGCCACTGTGCCCGGCCTCAAATACATATTAATTTCTTAATTTGTGCAAGATATAACATATATAACTGTAGAGATTTGGTTGTCTGAGCATGGAAGACATTGCTTTTCCATCTCTGAAACTATCTTTCCTGACAGCATATTTTAATACTATGGCTGCTTCAGTGCCAGCTAAGTCCTTTTTTCCCCTATAGAGTGATATTAGCCAAATATCTCTATATTACAGTTTTATTAATATTTTATACATATGTCTCATTGCAAACTTAAGATACTCATCTAACATTCTAACTGGGAGTGTTATACCTTATCACTAGTTAATTTGTTATCTGCAAAGTCCACACTTTCTTCCTGATCTAATCAAGCCTTGATTTATATTTGGCATGATGTAAAGAATCACCATATAGTTCTTCTAATCGTCCTTTTTAAAAAAGGCTTATAGCAACTGCTTATATCTAGGTAATTGAATTAATTCACATATATTTTTGTGTTTCCTTCAAATTAAAACGACAGTTAAGAATCTTTGTCCAATATAGTAGCCACTTGCAAGCCTCATATGGCTTCTGAGCACTTGAAATGGGCTTAGTGTCACTGAGGAACTGATTTTTAAATTTTATTTAATTTTAATTAATGTTAAAAGCTGATGCTTAATTCTCTTACTGCAAAACTTTTAGTAAGTTTAGAACAACTTGAGTATTTGAATCTACTTTTTCAACTGTGAATTATATGAATTCTAAATACAAAGAAAATTTCTTTCTTTTTTTTTTTTTTTTTTTGAGACGGAGTCTCACACTGTTGCCCAGGCTGGACTGCAATGGTGTGATCTCGGCTCACTGCAAGCTCTGCCTCTCGGGCTCACACCATTCTCCTGCCTCAGCCTCCTGAGTAGATGGGACTACAGGCGCCCGCCACCGCGCCGGCTAATTTTTTGTATTTTTAGTAGAGACGGGGTTTTACCGTGTTAGCCAGGATGGTCTCGATCTCCTGACCTCGTCATCCGCTCGCCTCAGCCTCCCAAAGTGCTGGGATTACAGGTGTGAGCCACTGTGCCTGGCCTACAAAGAAAATTTCTAATAAAACCTAAATATTTGAATTTAGATGTGCTAAAAGTATATAATACATTCTGGATTTGGAAGACAGTAAGAAATAGAATGCAAAATATTCCACTGATAATTTTTAAGTGATTCCATGTAAAAATGACAATATTTTAAATATTGTTAAGGGCTGAACTGAGTTCCCCCAAAATGTGTATGTTGAAGCCTTAATTCCAGACATTCTTTGTGACTTGGAAGTTTACAATCATCATCCTTTTTTTAAAGGACTCTATTTTTCTTTTCCTTTAAATCCTTTTCTCTCTTCTTTTTGTCTGCTTCTGTGCTTGAAGCCCTTTGGATGTTACCAATAGACAAAGCAAAAATGGCCTCATCTTTATTTTCCATTCTTTTCTTAATTTTTATGTTTCTTCTTTCACATCCTATCCAGCTCCTCTGCTTTTTTCCCACTGTTTGTCTCTTTTGGGTGTTTCCATTTTGCTCTAGCTGGAACATTCTCCTGGCCAGATCTAGTGGGGAAAAAGTTCAGGTCTTTGCTTTTTTCACCTACCCTGATTGGCTAACTATAATGCTTCAAGTTCCTTTTCCTTCATCTTTTTCCAAATGACCATGCAATGCTGGACTCATTTTATCCAGTTTGTTTTGCCCCTTGGTCTCTCTGCCTGTCTGAATTGCTGCTGAATATCTACAGCTCCTTATTCTTTTATCCTCTGCAGCCCTATTTCCTGATATTGGTAGAGGCACAGTCCATAATGAGAAACTCTAGAAGGGAGTCTATTTTGCCCAACATCTCACAACTTAACTAGCAGCAGGGTAAAAATGAACCCTCATTTCTTGACTATTACTTTCTCTTCTACACCAGTCTTCTTTCAAAGATGATAACAGCTTAATCTGACATAAAACTGAAAGGTTCCAAGGAACTGTATTATATTCCTATGGATCTTTTTCTTCTTTCTCATTCTTGACTGGCTACACTGACCTGTTTAAAAATAAGTGGCCATGGTCTCTTCTGCATTCAGGTATACAAACAAGCTGATGAGTATATGAAAATATATACATGTGTACATATAGGCATAACCACATAGATATTGATAAACACTGCTTATGCCACCTGCATTGGTATTTTTCATATAGAAAAATAAAATGTGTTTTTCTAGGCTCACATTCTACTTGACTGTGGTGAAGACAATGTCTGTAAACCCAAGCTGGAAGTTTCTGTAGATAGGTAAGTTTTGCTTGAAATAATAATGTAGTAAGAAATTTAAATGGAAGGGCACATTTTTCTATTCAAAGGACTAACATATTTTAACGAGAATTAGTTATACTGGAGAGTAAGGCGTGATTTTCTATAATACTGAAACTATCAATATTGAGCTTCTGAAGAAAATATCCACTGTGTTTTTCACTAGTTGCCTGGGTTGAAAGAGTTATTACCATTCAACTTTGGGTAATATCACAAAGTAATATTGTATCATTTTAAAGATACACTTCATGGTAAACATTCTTTGAACTCAAGGAATATCCTTACCATTTTGTAAGGCATATGAATTATAAAGAATATTGTGAGAATTATGACACATGTTTAATTTAGCTTTTAGAAAAATATTGGGGAATTACAAAGTACATATAATTCACTTCAGTAATAGATGTGAATGATAGTGATATATTAGTGGCATCAATGTTTATTTTTATTGAGAGAAGCATTGGATTTTCACCCAGTGTGCTATTTTCTGTTTTCTGTCAAGCTGTGAAGTAGTCTTAAAATATCTTGAGACACTGTTGAACATGTCAGTGCTGTGTATTTATCTCTTGTTTCTTTGAACAGTCATACTTTCCCCATGTAGTCTTTTTTTCTCAGTCTGGATTTGTATTGTTAACTTGTAGTGATCAAAAGAAGATCTATATTGGGGATGACAACCCTCTGACATTGATTGTTAAGGCTCAGAATCAAGGAGAAGGTGCCTATGAAGCTGAGCTCATCGTTTCCATTCCACTGCAGGCTGATTTCATCGGGGTTGTCCGAAACAGTGAAGTAAGCAGGCTGCCTCTTTAAAAATCGAAATGCACTCACAGATCTTATTAACATTAATGAGCTGTTCCCCTATTTAGTGAAGCACAAGCTTAGCTATTCTACCTAAGGCTAAATTGCTAGACAATGTAGTGCCTATCTTACATAATTCCTTTTAAGCCTAATACTTTGCATAATGCATTGATATGACATTTTTAGAATTGCAAGCTAAGTGCCTGGAAATGAGGTTAGATAGATAAAGTGTGTAAGCTTGTCCATCAAATTATTTGTCAGAGGCTATATGGTTATGTATGGTAGTCCTCTAGGGATCTTTCAGAAACACTTCTGCCTTTCCATGTGGCAATTGTACCCAATTCTGGCTTTTTCCTTACCTCCTGGTTTGCTCAACTAGATTTATTTGCTTAGGACAAGAAACTGAAATATCCAACTGCATGATACTTTATTTCTTTTCATATCCATTTTTATTTTTTATTATTTATTTATTTATTTATTCATTTTTTGTCTATCAAAGGCCTTAGCAAGACTTTCCTGTGCATTTAAGACAGAAAACCAAACTCGCCAGGTGGTATGTGACCTTGGAAACCCAATGAAGGCTGGAACTCAAGTAAGACAATTTAATTAAATGGATTTTTCTACCTGGCAAATAGAAAAGCATATTGTTCTCTGGGCTCATAGTAATTTTTAAAAATAAACACTTCAAAACAATGTCCTTAAATTGGTTTCGCTATAATAGTTAAATGATTAGCAGAGTTTTGCTTAGTTTTAACTAAGATATGAAAACAATTGGTTGTACTCCTACACGGTTTGCAGTCAGCTGCTCTTTATGCCTCCTTCACTTTAGTAAATGGATGAGAACATGGTTTAAACTAAGGACTGAAATAATAATTTTTGCTATTTTACACTGATGCCTTAATGGATCCTGAAAAGCTACTCTGGCAACTACCAAGACTGTCAATCCTAGGTGAGCTAGATTCCATCACAGGCCCCACACAGAGGACCAAAGCAAAGGTCAGTTCAGGCTCCCCTTCAGATGGTGGAGCAGGGTGCCCAGGAGCCTGAAAAGAAGCAGCCAATGGCTTGCTTTCCGAATCCTCTAAAAAGTAAACAAAGTATACCTTGTAGGATTTCTAGTCGCAAGGACAAAATGGCAGTATATGCTGTGTGACTTTTTCAATGGAATTTATTTAATTACATATTGATACTGGTACTTTGAAGATCTGTAGTAATATAGGTCTAAATATTCCATATTTCTTTAGTATGTTTTCTATTACAAGTCATTAGTGTTTCTAGATGTACGGTATCTTAGGGATAGAACTTGAACAAATTACCCTAAGTTCAGTTTTTCACATGTATTCAATGTTTTATTAACAATGAGCATGGCTTTTATTTTCTCATATTCTCATTCTCTCTAGCTTTCTGGTTATTATATAGTTTCTGCTTATTCCAAGTAGCCAGTTCCAGGTTTTGTGGAGTGGGAAGCAGTACCCAGGAAGTACTGTTTTTAAATGTCATTTATATGATCCCCAAGAAGACTTCTTTTTTGTACCTGGTGGTTCAATTGTTTTATTTAAAATCTACCAATTTTCTGCCTGCAGGAATTAGGATATTTGGTGTTGGGAGTGTTATGAGAGGTGTGTGGAGAAATTCTGGTTGTGGCCCTACTCATGCCTTCTTTAGCCAGGTTCCCTTACTCTAGTAAACCATCCATTTCTTCTTTCCTGACCTATGAACACAGCACATACTTTGGTTGTTAGCTTCGTGTTATCAAAGTTTTGTACCCGGTTGCTAGACTTTCACTGGATCAACAAACATTTAGTTTTGCACTTTTTAGAAAGATGGTTAGTATTATAAGGAGGTATAATTATGATTAATAATTGTTGTTAAATAGGCTGTCTTATGGATTGGCCCAGGTATATTATGTAAAATAGGTTTGATAGAAAATAAGATTTAATTATCTTTGTTCAGTATTATTGTAAGCTCAGAAAAACCCCATTTTAGAACATTATTTTTTATTTAGACATTGAATTTGAAATTTTGCTAATTAGACATTGACTAGCATTACTATCTTTTCCTCTCTCCTTCAGCTCTTAGCTGGTCTTCGTTTCAGTGTGCATCAGCAGTCAGAGATGGATACTTCTGTGAAATTTGACTTACAAATCCAAAGGTATGAAAACAACTGATATTCACTTATAACTATCAAATAAGTATTATTTGTTGTAAATATACTATGTAATATACTTTAAACATAAAATAGCATAGATTAAATTTTATTGCTTGATTATAGCATTTTAAAATCAATATTTACATTATAAGAATAAATTTTATTGTCAGATTTGAGTTTGTAAAACAAAATTTAAAATCCAGAAATAAAATGTTCATCTTCTTGGAATTAAATGTTAATGAAAATAACTATTTTGAGGTATAAGCTTCACACTTGTTTCTTTTGTTTGTTAATTTTTAGTTTCACTGGGTTTGCCTCTGTATGTTTTTGGTGGTTATGCATAATTCATTTTTGTTTTGTTTTTTTCTTTTTCAGCTCAAATCTATTTGACAAAGTAAGCCCAGTTGTATCTCACAAAGTTGACCTTGCTGTTTTAGCTGCAGTTGAGATAAGAGGGTCAGTATGAATACTTAGTTGAGTATCTCATTCTCATGATTGCTTTTTAAAGGTAACTATCAGGCCTTAGCCTCTTCTGGACAGTAGACCCTACTTGTTTAGTGGTGGTTTTACTAGGGCATTAGCTTCTGTAGAAATAAAATCCTAGGTATGTTCCAATCCCCCAATACTGGGTGATCCTCAGAAGGAACAAGACATGGCAACAACATGCACAAAATAATTTTATTGAACTTTTACACAAATTGTCAATTCACCTGTTACATGTACATTTCATAAGAGCAGTTTTTTTGCATGTGTGTGTTCATTAGTTTTCTTTTAAAGTATTTTTTAAAATTAGATCTAATTTTATTTATTTGAGTAATGAATACGGGGTACTTTTGAAAATGAACTGACTATATCATTTTGATATTCATGGTAGGTTTTCTTTGGTCATTGTTTAGAGTCTCAAGTCCTGATCATATCTTTCTTCCGATTCCAAACTGGGAGCACAAGGAGAACCCTGAGACTGAAGAAGATGTTGGGCCAGTTGTTCAGCACATCTATGAGGTTTGCAGTTGTTAGATTTTACTCAAACCTAGTGAGCGAGCCAGTGGAGAGAGGAACAACTAAGCTACCTTTAAAAAAAAAAATTCTATGTAATTTTTATGTAAACTCTACATTGGTTAAGTATGTGTCAGATTTCTTTGAATATTTTCCCTGTACATAAATTCATTTTTATTTGACAAATAGCTTTGTTTAAATAAAGCAGTTTATATAATTTGTTGCTTAAAATCAATTAGTTCTACTTGAATAAAAGAAATGTCATTGGTACTTTCTCACGGGCGTTTTGTAGTTCTGGCTAAAAATTGAAAATACCTATGGCAAATAACCAAAACTATTTCTATAGGAAGAAATTTTCTTTGTCATCCTTCATTAATAACTTTTAAATATTTTGTGTTTTGTTTATACATACATATATATATATATATATATGTGTGTTTGGTTTTTTTTTTTTTTTTTAGGTGGAGTCTCGCTCTGTCGCCCAGGCTGGAGTGCAGTGGCGCGATCTCAGCTCACTGCAAACTCCACCTCCCGGGTTCAAGCGATTCTCCTGCCTCAGTTTGCTGAGTAGCCGGGATTACACGTGTGCGTCACCATGCCCGGCTAATTTTTGTATTTTTAGTAGGGACAGGGTTTCACCGACAGGTTTCACCACGTTGGCCAGGCTGAACATGAACTCCTGACCTCAAGGGATTCGCCCGCCTCTGCGTCCCAAAGTGCTGGGATTACAGGCATGAGCCACTGTGCCCAGCCTTGTTTATATTTTTATCCTGACACCTATTACTCTGTGTTAGAGACAAATGTTGAGTTTGATCATTTTTTGCATAAAAATGGTCACATTGTAATTAGAGGTTAACTGTGGAAACTGCTATTATTCAAAACCTATTGCTAACATGATTTCTGAAGTTGATGTAGGGGAAGGATTATGGAATAGATTTTTGCCCAAGGTGTAGATGCATTTTCTTTTTTCTCCTTAGCTGAGAAACAATGGTCCAAGTTCATTCAGCAAGGCAATGCTCCATCTTCAGTGGCCTTACAAATATAATAACAACACTCTGTTGTATATCCTTCATTATGATATTGATGGACCAATGAACTGCACTTCAGATATGGAGATCAACCCTTTGAGAATTAAGGTAATATGCTTAATAGCAGCTCTTCATTACAATGATATTTCATTGCCTTCTTTCTAAACCTATAAAAGAAATTCATAAAATAAAACAACTATTTTAATATAAAACCCACTCTGCAAAAAATGGTTTAGTTCATAAGCAGTACACTTAGGATAAGTTCATTTGTATAATGGGTAAGAATTGATTCTGTGACATCCTAGTGAACCACATCTTCATGGAGTGCTTACTGAGCCTCATGAGATGTCTTTCAGTGACTCAGTTTGACCTTGGCTCCATCACATTGTTGTTTGTTCAGGGCATAATATCACATCAAGGGTGTTTTGTTGTTAAAATTTCTACCTTTGGGATAAGCTATACCATTTTACTCATGATTCTCTTGACTTTTGGATATAGTCATCTCCATCACAGATTTGCACTAGAAACTATTATACAATATGGTCTAAGGAAATGTAAAGAAACAAAATAAAAGATGTACCCATGATTGACATCACAAATGTACTGTGGAATTTCAGGCCATTTCTGTGTGTTTCATCAGTTTCCACTCTAGCTAAACAAGGGCTGAAAATAATGGTTAGGGAGAAGCTAACTTTTTTGGTACATATTAAAGACTCTAATCTTTATTTTCTGTCCTTACTGCTCACCATATACTCAGTGGTAAATATTCTGTCATACTAAATTTTCATTCACTGTTTTTTAATCATATCTAAGGGTTTATATCAAAATGCTGATATAAAATGTTTTTCATTATCATTTACCACCATTTTGTTAATGTGATTGCATTAGATCTCATCTTTACAAACAACTGAAAAGAATGACACGGTTGCTGGGCAAGGTGAGCGGGACCATCTCATCACTAAGCGGGATCTTGCCCTCAGTGAAGGAGATATTCACACTTTGGTAAGTGCCATTCCAAATATGTGCACCATAGACATTTAAAAATATGTGACTATAGAACTGATGCCAAAGAACATTTCAAAAATAACAACAGCTGTGCTTGAACAACTACATTTATTTTTATACCATGCATTCCTCTTACTTTCCTTTTTCCTAGTCAGATTAATGCCATATTTTCTTCAAATGATCTATTTTTGTAGATAGCTAATAAAACTAGTTTATGTCCCAACTTGATTTTCCTACTCTAGTTCTTTAACTGTCCTCTTTCTTGGCCTCCTCCTAATCTCTGAGGCTTTAGTACGATACTAAAAAATCCAGAAGGTCCCAACAAAAATACATTGGAATAATAATTAGCACTTGATTAACCTTTGCTGAGTTAGTCTATATAATGGCTATAATGTTTTTAAAGGCAATTGCCTTTTTTTTTTTCTTTTAATTAACAAATCTCCAGATCTCTAGTAGAGAACCTGGTATAGTGTTTTTTGTTTGTTTGTTTTTTGACACAGAGCCTCACTTTGTCACCCAGGCTGGAGTGCAATGACACAAACACAGCTCACTGAGGCCTTGACCTCCCAGGCTCAAGCAATCCTCCCCTCTCGGTTCCCCAAGTAGCTAGGACTATCGGCGCTCACCCCCATGCCCAGTTAAGTTTTGTATTTTTTTGTTGAGGTGAGGTTTCACCATATTGCCCAGCTTGGTCTCGAATTCCTGTGCTCAAGCGATCTGCCCACCTCAGCCTCCTAAAGTGCTGAGATGACAGGCATGAATCACCATGCCCAGCACTGTTTATGTTCAATAGTGATCACTAGTTATTTTTGCATCACCAAATTCTGTGGTTCTTGTTAATCCTCATCCATTCAATTGCCTAGTGGCTTTGATTCACTTAATCACTTCCTTCTATTGACTCTCATGGCTGTAAATACCATGTGGTGTAGATGCTTCGATTTATATTTCCAGTCTGATCTTCTGCATTGAACTTCAGATTCCAATATCCAGCTGCTTACTAGAAACTGCTTTTAAATATCTAATAGGAATCTCAAACAATTGTAAATATATATACCCTTGGGTTTTCCCAAGTCCGCTCTTTCCATAAAGTTGTTAGTTGATTTTAGTAAATATCAACTTCATTCTCTAACACCTGGACCTCATGCTTGACTCCTCTCTTTCTCTCATATCTCACGTGTTGTATTTCAGCAAATTGTATCAATATTTTCTTTCAAAATACCTAGAATCTGGTCCCTTCTCACCAGTTTCATCACTGACACAACCTAACCCAGGCTACTTTCCCTTCTCAATTGGACTATTGCCAAACCCCTAGTTGGCCTCTGTATTTCTGCGTTTCTCCCAACTATACTTTGTATGCTATAGAAGCCACAGTGATCCTTTTAAATATAGGTCAGGTTGTGTCACTCCAGTGCCTTCCCATCTAACTCAATGAGAAAGCAAGAGGCTACAATGACCTTTAAGCCCAACATCAACAGGCCCTTCCTGCCTCTCTGCTTGCATCTCCTCTCCTTACTATTCTTTCTCAAATTTTCCACCTTGCTTTCATTGAACAGATAGCCCCAAGCATGTTTATTCCTCCATGCTTTGAAAATTGCTCTTCCATCTGCATGGAATTCCTTGTCCAGTAACCTTGTGGCTTATTTTCCCATATCCTTCTCGTGTCCTTAAAAGTAAAATTATGTCAGAGAACTTCCCTGACCAACCCATGTGAAATAGAAACTGCCTTCTACTTCTCAAACCCACTTTTGATCTTGCACTTTCTGTCCTCCTTCAGAATCTGTTTTCTTTAATTGAGACAAAACTTACACAAAATTAACCATTTTAATGATTTTAAAGTGTATAATTTAGTGTTTTTTAGTATAATTACAACATTGAACCACCATCACCACTATAATTGTAAACATTTTTGTCACTCCAAAAAGAAATGCTGTACCCATTAAGCAGTTTATCCATTCTCCCCTATCATCAGCCCCTGGTGACCACTAATCCGCATTCCTACTGATTTGCCTATTCTGGACATTTCATACATATGGTATCATACAACATATGGCCTTTTGTGTCTTGCTTTTTTTTTGAGACAGAGTCTTGCTGTGTCACCCAGGCTGGAGTCCAGTGGCACAATCTTGGCTCACTGCAAGCTCCACCTCCCGGGTTCACGCCATTCTCCTGCCTCAGCCTCCCGAGTAGCTGGGACTACAGGTGCCTGCCACCACACCTGGCTAATTTTTTTGTATTTTTAGTAGAGACGGGGTTTCACCATGTTAGCCAGGATGCTTGATCTCCTGACCTCGTGATCTGCCCGCCTCAGCCTCCCAAAGTGCTGGGATTACAGCCCACTAGTACTTCATTTTTATGCCTGAATAACACTCCATTGTGTGGACATACCACCTTTTGTTTATCCATTCATCAGTTGATCAACATTTCGATTATTTCTACTTTTTGTCTATTTTGAATAGTGTTGCTATGAATGTTCATGCATAAATTTCCATGTAAACATGTTTTTCAGTTTTATTGAGAATAAACATAAGAGTGCAATTGCTAGGTCATGTGGAAACTCTATGTTTAACTTTTGGAGGAACTGCCAAACTATTTTCCAAAGTTGCTGCAGCATTTTGCAATCCCAACCAGCAATATATGAGGGTCCTATTTTCTCCACATCTTTGTCAACACTTATTATTTTCTGTTTTTGTTTGTTTTAAAATTTTTATAATCATCCTGGTTGGTGTGAAGAAGTAACTCATTGTGGTTTTGATATGCATTTCCCTGTAGACTGATGATATTCAGCATCTTTTCAGTTGTATATCTTTTTTAGACAAATGTCTATTCAAATTTTTTGCCCATTTTTAAATTGGGTTATTTGCCTTTTATTGTTGAGTTACAAAGAGTTCTTTATATATTCTGGATACTACCTTCATTAGATATATGATTGCACAGGCTTTGTCTCATTCTGTGTGAACTGTGTTTTTACTTTCTTGATGGTGTCCTTTAATGCACAAAAATTTTTAAATCTGTAGTTAAATTTATCTATGTATTCTTTTGTTGCCTGTATTTTTGTTGTCATATTTTTAAAACCATTGCCCAATACAAGGTTATGAAGATTTATACCTAGGCTTTTAGGTTTTATAAGTTTTACACTTACAGCTCTTACATTTACATCCCTGATTCATTTTGAGTTAATTTTTGTGTACGTGAGGTAGGGGTCCAGACTGATTCTTTTGTGTGTGGCTCTCCATTTGTCTGAGCAACGTTTGTTGAAGAAATTATTCTTTCCCCTTAAATGGTCTTGGCAGTCTTGTTGGAGATGAATTGATTATAAATATATGGATTTATTTCTAGACATTCAATTCTATTCAGTTGACCTATATGTATATCCTTAATACAAGTAACAAATTGTTTTGATTACCATAGCTCTGGAGTTCAGGTTTTGAAATAGGGAAATATGAATACATTTTCTTCCTTTTAAGATTATTTTGGTTATTTAGAGTCCCTTGCAATTCCATGTGGATTTTAGGATCAGCTTGTCCATTTCTGCAAACAAGGTAGTTGGAATTTTGGTAGCAATTTTCTTGAGCCTGTCTCAATCTGGGGAGTATTGCTATCTTAACATTACATATTTTAGTTCATGAACATGGTATGTCTTTCTGTTTATTTATTCTACAATTTTTTCAACAATATTTTGTCACTTTTAGTGTACTACTTGTCTTGCACATCCTTGGTTACATGATTTCTGTGTATTCTTTTCAATGCTTTTTATTATTATTTTTATTTTTTTTTTTTTGAGAAGGAGTTTTTGCTCTTGTTGTCCAGGCTGGAGTGCAATGACGTGATCTCAACTCATTGCAGCCTCTGCCTCCCAGGCTCAAGCAATTCTCCTGCCTTAGCCTACCGAGTAGCTGGGATTACAGGCACCCGCCACCAGGCCCGGCTAATTGTTTGTATTTTTTTAGTAGAGACAGGTTTCACCATGTTGGTCAGTCTGGGCTCGAACTCCTGACCTCAGGTGATCCACCCACCTTGGCCTCCCAAAAGTTCTGGAATTACAAGTGTGAGCCACCGCACCTGGTCTATTTTTATTTTTATTTTTTAGAGACAGGGTTTTATTTTCTCATCCATGCTGGAGGACAGTAGCATAGTTATAGCTTACTGCAACCTCGAAATCCTGGGCTCAAGCAATCCTCCTGCCTCAGCCTCCTGAATAGCTAGGGACTATAGGTGCACCCACCACACCTGGCTAATTTTTAAATTTCATTTTTGTAGAGATAGAATCTCACTATGTTGCCTAGGCTGGTCTTGAACTACTGGCCTCAAGTGACTTTCCCACCTTGGTTTCCTAAAGTGTTGGAGTTAACGTGTGAGCCACTGCTCTTGACCTCAATGCTGTTTTAAAGGAAGTTGTTTTCTTGATTTCTCTTTTGGATTTCTTATTGATAGTATACTGAAATATGACTCATATTTGCATATTGATCTTGTGTCCTGTACCTTTTCTGTACTTGTTTTTTTAGCTTAAATAGTTTTAATATGGATTATTTAGTGTTTTCTATATGTAAGATCCTGTCATCTACAAAGAGATAGCTTTACTTTATCATTTCTAATCTGGATGCCTTTTACTTTTTTTTTTTTCTTTTTTAAGAAAGAGTCTAGCTCTGTCACCCAGGCTGGAGTGCAGTGGCATGATCTTGGCTTAGTGCAACTTCTGCCTCCCAGGTTCAAGCAGTTCTCCTGCCTCAGCCTCCCAAGTAGCTGGGATTACAGGTGCCCACCATCACACCTGGCTGATTTTTGTATTTTGAGTAGAAATGGGGTTTCACCATGTTGGCCAGGCTGGTCTCGAACTCCTGACTTCAAGCGATATGCCTGCCTCAGCCTCCCAAAGTGCTTGGATTACAGGAGTGAGCCACTGCATCTGGCCTTAATTTTTCTTACCTAATTGCACTGGCTAGAACCTTCCATACAATATTGAGTAGAAATGGCTTGATTTCTATTGTCTTATTCCTGACCTTAGAGAGAAAGAAGTATGAAGTATGGTATTAGCTGTGGGCTTTTTATCAATGCCCTTTCTCAGGTCAAGGAAACTCTTTTCTACTCCTAATCATGAACAAATGGTACCACTACTGGATAGCATTGTCGTGAGGTGTATATATGTGATATGTCTAATAAAGTGTGATCAGCATATAGAAGGTGGTGAATATTTATTTCTTTTGGCTGCCAACCTTGAAGTCACTGATTAAAACATTAAATGTGTCAGAGGCCATCAGCATGCGATTTGATTTCTGTAGGCCCTCCATGGAATAACCATTAAAAATTCTGTTTTCTTTTCCACGGGGATGTTGAGATCTGGTTATTATATCTTACAAATATCACCATGTTCTGGGTTTGCCTAAAGAATACTGAGTTCTAGTCATAGAATGAATCTTTTAATATTATGGATCTTATCTTCCTATAACAAATCACAATAAAACCAACCCTTTCATTTACAAGGAACTACATGTGTGGCAAAAGAAGAAAAAGAAAAGAAACATACCAACCCCTTCACAATAAAAAGCATTCATAGACTCAACTATTAGCTTGTTTATTTTCAAGACAAAAGAATCTGGATAATCTCTTTGGCCATCACACAAAAAGAAAAAAAAATGGCGAATTTTCAAATGTTGAAGAGATGATAGAATGACCTTTTCTTATAAGTAAAGGATTTGTTTTGGCAGGGTTGTGGAGTCGCTCAGTGCTTGAAGATTGTCTGCCAAGTTGGGAGATTAGACAGAGGAAAGAGTGCGATCTTGTACGTAAAGTCGTTACTGTGGACTGAGACTTTTATGAATGTAAGTAGGCAGGTGCAGCATTTAGCAAACATACCCAGTGTTTTCAAAGAAATATAAAAGGCCTGATATCTGGGAAATCATCTAATTGTTATTTCCAAACAGAAAGAAAATCAGAATCATTCCTATTCTCTGAAGTCATCTGCTTCATTTAATGTCATAGAGTTTCCTTATAAGAATCTTCCAATTGAGGATATCACCAACTCCACATTGGTAAGTCATTGGTTTAGGCGAATAGAATAAATTTACTCCATTCAAATGCTGTACATGCTTTTATTTTGTTTTTAAAAAAACGACAGCTTAACTCTTTTGATAATTTAAACTAATGAAGTTATATGATAGCATTATAACCTAGTTTAATATTATCATTTTACTCCTCTACCCTGGAATGATTAAAGCTAGACCTTTTAGTTTAGTATCTTGTCCTGTGTAAGAGATTTCTTAGTATATAGTAAATTATATTGGGGAAATTTTAGGAATTTTCCTCTAGAAAGTTAGAAAGTTGGAAATTAACTGCAACAAATGAGGCATTTTGAAGATATTTAAGGAGTAAAAATGGGATCAGCACATGATAAACTGGATTGGATTATTTAAAAATCATTTCAAGCTGAGTATGGTGCCTCACACCTGTAATCCCAGCATTTTGGGAGGCTGAGACAGGTGGATCATTTGAGGCCAGGATTTCAAGACCAGACTGGCCAACATGGTGAAACCCCTTCTCTATGAAAAATACAGAAAAATTAGCTGAGTATGGTGGCGCAGGCCTGTAATTCCAGCTACTGGGGAGGCTGAAGCATGGAGGTTGCAGTGAGCTGAGTTCGTGCCCCTGCATTCCAGCTTGGGGTACATACAGGGTGAGACTCTGTCAAAAAAAGAAAAAAAAATCATTTCAGATGCAATCAGAAGTCAGCCTATCATTGGGAGTTTCATGTGTGTATGTGCATGCTCTTGATATCAAATGTGAAACCACTAAATTATCATATGCAGGAAAAGAATATACTGTGAATTCCATTAAAATAAAATACAATATTTACTCAGATATTTGTTGATTAAGTCAATGGACTGTTTTAAAAACTAAAAGCTTTTTTCCTTGATAGGTTACCACTAATGTCACCTGGGGCATTCAGCCAGCGCCCATGCCTGTGCCTGTGTGGGTGATCATTTTAGCAGTTCTAGCAGGATTGTTGCTACTGGCCGTTTTGGTATTTGTAATGTACAGGGTGAGTAACGGACTTAGAAAGAGAGAAAGGAGGAGAGATGGAAAGCAGAAGAAAAGGGAAAGGGAAGAAGGAAAAGAAGAATGAAAAGTAAGGGAAGGAAGAAAGGGACTGTAATGATGATACTTGATGAGCATTACTTATTATATGAGGGAAGATAAATTGTGTGAAATACAATTTAAATGTTCTTAGTGGTAATATAGTCACTCAAAAAATACTTTTCGTATTCTACACTGATGTGACGGTAATAATGGTTTTTCTTCAACTGACAGATGGGCTTTTTTAAACGGGTCCGGCCACCTCAAGAAGAACAAGAAAGAGAACAGCTTCAACCTCATGAAAATGGTGAAGGAAACTCAGAAACTTAACTGCAGTTTTTAAGTTATGCTACATCTTGACCCACTAGAATTAGCAACTTTATTATAGATTTAAACTTTCTTCATGAGGAGTAAAAATCCAAGGCTTTACTGCTGATAGTGCTAATTGGCATTAACCACAAAATGAGAATTATATTTGTCAACCTTGTCCTTATAAATAAGTTCAGACATACATTTAATAACAGAGGGTGACTTGTGTTTTTAGGTATTTAAATAATAAAATTTCAAGGGATAGTTTTCATTCAGTGTATATAAGACAGGTAGTGCCTGATTTACTACTTTATATAAAATAGTACCTCCTTCAGTTACTGTTTCTGATTTAATGTACGGAACTTTATTTGTTGTTGTTGTTGTTGTTGTTTTAAAGCAGTCCAAATTTGGACCTTAGCAATCATGTCTTTTGTATAGGTACTTAATGTTAATACATATTACACTACAGTTTACTTTTCAGGATACTAAAGACTTTATAACTGCATGAACTTGGATTTTTTTAATCACTTATATGGTAGAATTTTATAAACACATACGTGATACCATCAAAATTCTTGCTTTTAATAACAAAGGTACAATATTGTGTTTTAATATGAAAATCTGGTAGATCCTATTACACTTTTGTTTATATTAAATCCACAATATTTTATTACATCTTTAACTTGTATAAATTTTATGTCAAATCCTTCAAGCCAACCTATACTAAAAATTAGTTCCATAATCACAAATGCCTCTTTTGTGTAATTGTTTAATTTCACCCAAATATCATAATGCTTAAAGCCATGTGGAGTTGGAAATTATTTCCAAAGCATATTTATTCCATTGTTTTAGTCTGGCTATTTACAGTACAAAAAAAGCAGTTTTATTAAAATACTGTGTAGTTCTTTGAGATAGTTGCTTATGCATATAGTAAGTATTACATTCTTAGAGTAGAGCAGAGTTTTTAGTTAGTATTAATTTATTTTCCTCCATTCATGTACTTTTCATTATATTTCCAAAACTGTTACTGAGAATGGGTCAAGATCAATGAGAAATCTTTACAGTTGACAGGAACCTGGACCCCTTACCCCAACCTTATGAGTAATGCTTGGAATAAAAACTCTTAAGGCAACTCGCTGATTTACTTCTAGCAATAGCATGATGTTATGGGAATATTACCTCTGTTTAAGCAAGGTAATGTGTAAAATCAGTCTCAGCTATCAGAATAACTTCTAAAAGGTATTTTTATAAGCAGTTCAAGTTATTGAAAACCTTTTAAAGCTTTCTGAAGTTTGTTAGTATAAATTACTTTTCTAGGATTATTAATAAAAGCCACATAGGTGGCAAGTTGTAGTTTTATATGGCTCTGTAGAGTGGGGAACCTTCTAGAGGAATATATGATTTATTCACAGTTCCTCAAGGCCTGGGGATGATGATCAGTTATACCTATTTTTGTGCAATTACATCATGTTGTGCATTAGAAATGGAGAGTTTAATAGCTCTTTAACTGCTGTCCTCATTAGTAATGATAAATATTTCCCTTAAATAATTGACTATTTTGCTGTGTTTTAAAAATGATTGAAATTTATCTTGCCATATCTCGTAATTTCATGCACAAGTTGACTGAGCTAATCTTGAGAATATATTCGTAAAATAGGAGCACATTTAGTTGAGGTATACAAGGTAGGACTCTAGACAAGACTCTCTATTTTAGCTTTAGTGAATTTCAAAAGTAATGGGTCTTGGAGTATAGATTTTTATTAGTAGCTTGAAAGAGCTTAATCATATGCAGTAAGTATTTTTATTACCAATAAATTTAAAATTTTTTGAGAAAAATATTTTTATCCTAGGGCCAAGTGTTGCCTGCCACCAATCAGTAAGTTAGTCTATAGCAAATTTTACCTTAACAGTTTTACCACCTAGTAACAGTCATTTCTGAAAATATGTTGGATAGAAAGTCACTCTTTGACAAAAGTATTAGAATTTGCTTTTCTGCCATCTGTTCCTTTTATGGCATCTATCTTGAAAGTAATCTTGTATTGGAGATTGAAAGATGCTGTAATTTGGAAATTAACATGATTTCTTAAATTACCTTTATGAAATATAGTTTTGTATAATAGCATAGATTTTCCTTCAAAAAATGAACATTTATATATCTACAAAAATATGGAGAAGTGTAATTTGAAAGCCTACTTTCTGAAGAAAATGATGGGTTTTTTTTATCATGATTAAATATCAAAAAATTGCCCTATGAAAACTTTAAATCTCTAAAACATTTGAAATACTACCATATTTGTGATTTATTGAGAATAAAAATCCATTTTGAAATGTAAAATTCTTATGATCTGATTCAGTTTTAAGAAAACATGAACGAACTAGAAGATATTAAAAACATTTGACATTGGTAAGAAATATTGATACTGATATTGATTTTTATATAGGTATTTATTTCAGAATTGATATTTTGAGAAAAATACATGTGAGTCATTTTTTCTTTTTCTCTTTTCTCTTAACGATTATCACTGTAATTCTGAATCTGGAAGGTAAAACAATTAGTCAAAATATTATTGCTGTCATTCTACCTGTGTTATGAAACTATTTATTCATAGTTAATTCTCATTAACACTTACAGTTCCATAAAGAAAACTCAAGTATTAGTAAAAGAGACTTTACTGGCTTAAGAGGGCTGTGAAAGATTTTTGATAGTGAATCATGACCCTAAGGGAGAGATTTGTGTGATGAAAGTATTGTATATAATAGATCAGCGATTTTTGTAAGGCAAACAGAATTTGTAAGTTGGTAGATCTTCCTAAGTTGCAAAATGTAATAATGATGAGCTTGGTGGAGAAGAATGAGTCGTTCTTGGAATACCTGTGTGCAGCCACTACCCATCTCAGTGTCACCTTGTTTGTATTCTTGGATAGCTTGTATATGTAGTAGTTTGATGAATAATTTAAAGAAAAACACCTAAAATTTGAAAAATGATTGTAGGATCAAAAAAGGTAGATGAAATTACTTAATACTCGTGTTTTGGAGAGTACTCCTTTTAGTTTGTTGGTTGGCTGGTTTGAACAATAGAAATATGCAGCATGCAATATATGCGTATATTTCGTTTTAATTTCTGATATATAATGAACTTCTTGGGAGAGGTACTGAATCTTTGATGCTTTTTGTCATTGTTCTCAAGTGCAATATAACAATGTAACCAAATCTAGATAATTTCAAAGTCGTCGTTAATTTAGTAAGCCTAATATAAACAAATATGTGTATTATTTTTGTTAGCAGGAGTGATTAAGTGAGGTTATTTACCCCTAAATGGCCCATTCTGCATTGTATTTCAGGCTGGAAATGAATTATTCTTTACCAGTTTTGAAACCCTTTGAAATATCCTAAGGTAACTTGGAAGCTGTGTAGTATATCAAATTAATTTGCTACCTAATAACACAGAAAGTAAATATCTTTGTGGTCACCCACATTGGGTGAGACAGAAAATGAATCTGTTCTAAAATTTGTAATTTGCTAACTTGAGTTAGTGAAAACTGGTACAGTGTTCTGCTTGATTTCCAACATGTAACTTGTGACTGTACAATAAACATAAGCATATGGTGCCACTTTTGTGTATGGGGTTTATCCTTTCTGTGATGTGTTTTTGTTTTTTAATTACATGAGCTAGCAATAATGCGCTAAAAGGTTGACCTCAGAGAGGTAACTTTCTCTAAAATTTCAAATCTTGAATGTCATTTATTTGATGAAAAGAAACACAAAAAGAGCAAAATGTACCACATTAAAATCCATCCTTAGAAAGACAAATATGTATTTGCCTGAAATATAAGAATTATTTCATTTCTAAACAAACATTTCTAAATTCATTACGCTAATCTTTATTATTTTTACGTTATCAGATTGCTTTTAAAATGCACGTTTACATCTTTCTTTTATAGTTTTTAATTATAGTGTATATATGTCATTGCATATATGCAATTGCAATATACATATGCAATTCTAGTGTAAAAATACCTATTTTTATAAATGAAAAGTACCAAGAAGAAAATTAAATGTTGAGATGCTTGGGAAATTATACTGAAGTAGCATGATACACCACCGTAAATTACTATGGAAATTATAAAATAGAGTATCGCCAGCATCCACAAGCCCCCTTCTGTCTCTTTCTAATCATATCTCACCCTGCCCTGCAAAAGTAACCACTGTCCTTACTTCTAACACTATATGCTTAGATAGATGTTATATTTCCCCTGGACCAGCAAGTCATAACTACCCCTATCCTGACCACCATACTTGATATTTTGGCCCAACTTAAGATGTAAAATGTACCGCACCTACATGGAAGTATTTTGAGTGTGAGAATTAGAAAATGGGCAGACCCCTCCTGTCCTGCCTGACTTACTAGTTGCTCTTTAGGATCAAATGAGATAACACATATGCAATGATTTTATTTTTTTTGAGACGGGGTCTTGCCATGTTGCCCAGGCTGTTCTCAAACTCCCGAGCTCAAGTGATCTGCCTGCCTTGTCCTCCCAGAGTGCTGGGATTACAGGCATGAGCCACCATGCCCTGCCTGAAATCATTTGGAAAACCGTTGAAACCACTTGGGTTCAAAGCTCTTTCCAGTCACTTAGAAATTTACCCTCTGTGGAAGAATCTTGGTCCACAGAGGGTAAATTTGTGAGGATTTTGTGAAAATGCAAGAGGCATATGTTAAGTGCTTATCCAGTAAGTCTCTTCCATCATTTGCTTTACTGGTCCAAGAAGAAAATTTTGAGCCATGGAATTCTCTTTTCCCACATTAATTTTAAACATCCTTAGAACCTTATAATGGTGATAAATCATTAATGAGGCAAGCCATTATAGAGAGTTGTATTAGTCTGTTTCACACTGCTATAAAAGAACTGCCTGAGACTGGGTAATTTATAAAGGAAAGAGTTTTAATTGACTCAGTTCAGCATGGCTGGGGAGGCCTCAGGAAACATAATCATGGCTAAAGGCAAAGGGGAAACAAGGCACCTTCTTCACAAGGCAGCATGATGAAGAAGGAGGAACTGCCAAGCACTTACAAACTGTCAGATCTCGTGAGAACTCACTATCAATAGAACAGCATGGGGGGAACTGCCCCTGTGATTAAGTTACCTCTATCCGGTCTCTCCCTTGACATGTAGGGATTATGGGAATTACAATTTGAGATGTGATTTTGGGTGGGGACACAGCCAAACCATATGAAGAAACATTCTTGAACAGGTCTGAAATACAATAAAATTCAACCACTGGCAGCCATGTTGGCAAAAAGTGACCGAACTGTATGCATTTTAGAAAAAGAAATTATACTACTTATTTCTAAGAAGTAGCTTTGGTTTTTTGCTTTGGTGATATGTCTATTTATTATGAATAATTTATATAATAGCTAATATAGATACTATATTGATACCCATTTTATTGATTTGAAAATCAGCTCAGAGAATGATTATCAAAGCTCTCAAACTAGCATGTGGTAGAGCTTTGTTATGTCCCCAGGATGTTCTCTCTTAATGTGTTCTACAGTAGTGTCTTTCCTTGCACAAACCACCTAGCCCCTCCATACCTTTTTATTATATCCTACATAATGGACATCATAATAGCTACCTCATTATGTAGTGTTATCTTTGGAAATATTAAATATATGCAAAGTACTTACATATATTAGTATATTAACATATTAGAAGACAGAATGATGGCTCGCAATATTTTCATATTACTGCCAAAAAGAGTAATATGAAAATTTATATGAAATATAAAATAAGGGCTTAAATAAACCAGGCCAGGAACAATGGGAATGGAAAGAAGGAGACATTTAGGATAATGTATGATGTAGAATCCATAGGGTTGGGTGATTGGCTGGACTGAGAATTGAGACAGGAAATAGGAGCCAAGGGGCAGAGATTTGGAAAAGAGCAGAGAGTTTAAGAGGGGAAAAGATACATTATATTTGAGATACTTATGGCATATCCAGATGGAAATTTCCAGCAGTTTCTTGTAAACATAAGCCTTGGTATTCAGGAGAAAGATCAAAGCCAGAGAAATAATATAGGTATTAGTAGAAGCTAATGGATGAGATTGTTCAGGAGAAATATGTAAAGTAAGGAGACAGGAAGAAGGCAGTGCAGTGAATTTTTACATTTAAAAGGAGGATGGGATGGCCAGGGGCCAGGAGGCTTGGCTATAGAAGTAAAAAAAAAGTCAAGAGAGACTGTGACACGAGACCATAGAGAAACAAAGTAAGATGAATGGAGAAGAGTAGGTTATTGGTGACCTTACAAAGAGTCATTTCAGTGGCGTGGTCAGGCACTAAACCCAGATTACAGTGGGTCAAGCAGTGGATAGGCATTAGGCTTGGCTTGGCTTAGAAAGGAAGAGAAAGGGCTGTAGTTTGAGGTGAAAGCAAAAGTAGGAAAGTTTGTTTTACAGATGGAAAATACTTGAGCAGTTTTATACATTAAGGGGCAAAACACATTTTAAAGGATATGATGTAGATACGGAAAGAAGAAAAACTTGAGAGCAGATCTAGAACATATTGGGAGAAGGAGGGTCAGGATTAGCATCAAGAGATGAGACAGAACAATCCCAGGGAATATCTTGGATCAGGAGCAAAATCACAAGTTGCAAACAGCGGCCTGATGTTGTTTTGTTTGGCCTCAAAGTATTTTAAAAATAAATGAACTAGTTGGCACCATTAATGTATTATAAATACCCCAAAGACAGAGATGCTGAATTCTAAGAGCCGCAATATTCTTGAGGATAGGAGCCTGTGTTCTTGCTTGGATACAGCATTGGAACTGAGTAAGGTCTGCACTAAGATGGTCAAGCAATTTTGGGGTTACCATAAATCCTAGAGAGACTTCCGTTTATTTCACAAGACTAAGTTCTCATTACTCATTTGCCTAGCCATTGTAGGAATTTGAGTTTGTAACTCCTGATGAGGAGCCTCCTGAAATCGTGAATGGATCAGAATTACCTGCTGAGTTTACCATACCAAACACTCTTTGGCTAGGTTATATCCCAAATACCCTTTGCATTTGTTCAGTTTGTTACTTGTACATAAGCTAAATCTAAAAACAAGGCAACCAGCTGGGCACAGTGGCTCATGTCTGTAATCTTGACATTTTGAGAGGCCAAGGTAGGAGGTTCACTTGGGGCCAGGAGTTCTAGACTAGTCTGGGCAAGACAGTGAGACCCCCATCTCTACAAAAACAATTTTTTTTAATTAAAAACTTTCTTGTAAACAAAGCAACTTGATCACAGATATTATAATACTTTGACATGCTTGATTAGAAAAAAAGATTATAAATAATTTTAGTGACCAAGAACAGAACCATAGCCATTTAAAGTTTAATAGGGGTTTCCAATTTCAATAATGGCAGGATAGCTTTTATCAGATAACAATGATAAATTCTTAACAAAATAGGGTGGAAAACAATCCTTTGAAGACATTGAAGTTACTGAAAGCAGGCAGAAATTGGAGGGGATTTAACTATTACAGAAGGCAGCTACACTTACCCCTGAGGTTACTCCCTACGGAGCGGATAGAATACAACAGAAAGCTGTCTTTCTTTCTGGAATGATGAGACTGCCACTATGGCTAGAAATTGAGGAGAAAAATCCAGGAAAGGAAGCAGCCACAGGGTGGGAGATGGGAAATATTTCCCTCAAATCCTTGGCTGAACCCAGCACTGAGTGAGGCTGTAAGGGGCCCAGAGGAAAACAACAGAGGGAAGGCTGAAAGAATGGAGCAGTTATTCAGCTACTACTGTCCACTGCACGAGAAACAAGAGATGAAAGTTCAAGACTTACTCAGTTACAGGGCTTCAAAAAACCCATCTTTCCATTGAAACCCCATTGGATCTATGCCTTAGGAATAAGTAGTACATCCAAAGATTAATTAATTCACCCTAGGATGAAGGACAAAGCCAAAACAGGCCCACCCTAACAAACCATAAAACCAAGCTTCCCCAAGTTTATGATACACCTGTAATTTAACTGACTGCTGGTAAAGACTTACTTTCAGAGGAAGATGACACAACACAGAGACTCTGCAATGTATCATCCACAATGTCATGGAGGGGAGGAGGGTGGGGAAGAATGGGAAGAAATGGGAAAATGTGAGAAACTATAGGCCAGAGTTTTGAGAAAAATCAGTCAATAGGAACAGACCCACAAACAATTTAGCAAACATGATTTTATTTTCTCTGTTATTTTTATATTTAAAAATATTTTATCTTTCAATTTGTATTTTTTTTTAATTTCAATAGCTTTTGGTGTACAAGTGGTTTTTGGATACATGGATGAACTGTATAGTGGTGAAGTCTGAGATATCAGTGTACCCTTCACCCGAGCAGTGTACATCATACCCAGTGTGTAGTTTGCTATCCCTCACTCCCTCTCACCTTCCCCACTTCTGAGTCTCCAGTGTGCATTCTGTATGCCTTTGTGTACCCACAGCAGACATGACTTTAAATAACTATGATGAAAATCCTCAAAGGTCTATAGGAAAACATGAATATTATGGATGAAGAGATGGGCATTTCAGGAAAGATTGGGAAACTAATTAAATACACTTGAATGAATATTTTGGGATTAAAAGTAGTATCTGAAATCAGAAATCCATTGGAGGGGGATCAAAAGTAGAGTGAGGTAGCATAGAATAAAAGATCAATGAATTTAGATCAACAGAATTTATCCAAACTGAAGCACAGAGCGGAAAAGAAAAAATAATTAACAGCCTCAGTGACTTGTGGGACAATCTAACTAGGTGGAAAAACAGTCTCAGAGAAAGAATGGGGCAGACAAATTATTTGAAGTCAAAAACTGCAAATTTGATTAAAAAAATAGCAACCTACAATTCTGGAAGCTCAGTGAACCCTAAACAGGACACCTTTTAGGCACATCAAGGTCAAATTCCTCAAAGCCATAAGTTAGAAGAAGTTTGCCTCAACCCCTTCTTAATGTTAATGCCCAGATAATTCATTACTTGGCCAAGGCAGTTACTAGCAGGATTGGGACTAATGCTTACACATTCAAACTCCTGGTCCAGTATGCTTTCTGCTGTGCAACATTACCTAGGTTACTAAACATAGCTCATAAAATAGAATTGCTGTTATCTAGTAGTGAATAGGTTGCAATGCCCGAATATCAATTTGTGCAACAACAATATTTTTCCAAGTAATGTTTTATTCACTTTCTAAAGTGTTCTGACTTTCCTAGAAAGTTATTTGGTTATGGTCCCTTTCATACCATTTCCTTATCAACCCCATTTTCCTGAAGCATAGCAAATATATAATCAGTTTTAAGAAAAGTGTGTTTAGGTTTTGACTTTGGTCATTACATAGTAATTTACCTTCACGTTATTTAAAAATACCTATTTCGTTTCAAAGTAATTAATCTTAAAGTTATTTTACTTACTTTCTCAGATATTAGGGTGTTAAAATGGAGCCTTTAGGGGTTACTCTTTAGTTAATCCTGTATTCAGAATATTAATTAGTTATCACTAAGTTATTCAAAAAGTGTCAACTGATCTACATTATTATTAGTAGTTTTCAATTTGGAGAATTATGCTCTTCACCAAGGTAACAGAAATTATTTTTGATCTTGTGTATGGTACATGGTAAGTTTTTCATAGAAAATTCTGGTGGCTTATACTTTTTTTCATCTTTGAACAATGCAGATATAGTTGTTTTTGAGATTATAAGAGACATAAACATCTTTAAAATTCAGGGATATTATTACCTAGTCTGCAGACAAATCAGTAATTTTGAATTTTTCAGTATACTTTAGTGAGGAAATAAAAAGGAAAAAATTATTAAATAAGTAAATTTCCTATTCGATAGTAATACCAGTTTTGACTTTCTGACTTGCACCTTGACTATTAAACCAGATCCAAGCACTTCACCTGGTGCTAAATTACTAGCACAAACTGAACCAGAAAGGTGTTTTCTCAATCATCCCACAGGTATTTAATGATTCCCAACAAATAGAGATGACATACCAGTAACTAATTTTACTTTATTTCCAATGGACAGCCCTAGCCTTTCAAGGGAACCCTAAAGCAGCTGCAGTATAGTAGTGATTCAATGACAGAACTGAGAATCTGGTTTTTTACCATACAGAAATAATCCTGTCTTCTCACTTTTAATTCTCCAAATCCAGCTCTTCTCCCTACCGATTCTCTATCCTCTCCTAGTTGCTTGCAGTCTTGTCACTGGATAAGCTTCATTACTTTATCATGTATTGAATGATAAATTAGTTTTACATTGTTGCCAAATCCTTTTAAGGCACTTTGGATTTTAAAGTCCAAACTATGTGTAAGGTAACATATTCACAGCTCCTATGAATTACCTCATGGACATCTTTGGGAGGCATTTTTATGTCTACTGAAACCAGGCCAATTGTCCCATAGAACTGATATTTATGGTTTATTTTTAATAAACATAGAAATAGACCCTACGAGTCTTAAAACTTGAAAAATTTACATTTGTGTTATCTGAGTTCCTTTCTCAGGAAAGAACCAGCAGCCCTCCCAGACAGTATCAAGGAACTGAGACTTAACAGGTCACGGCATCTGGACAATGAGATCTCAGACCTCTTTCTTGTCATGATTGCCTAACCAACCACCTGTTTCCTGTTGATGAACTCTTCTGCCTTACTCTTCCCTAATCTCCGTTTTCCAACACATAGTTCCATTTCTTCCCTGCTAGATAACCCTTAATTTTAGTCTAGTTTTTGAGGAACTGCCAAATTGTTTTCCACAGCAGCTGCACCGGTTTACATTTCCACCAGCAATGTATGAGGGTTCCAATTTCTCTACATCCTTGCCAACACGTGTTTTCCATTAAAAAAATTATAGCCATCCTAATGAGTGTAAAGTTGTATCTCATTGTGATTGATTTGCATTTTCCTAATGACTGTTGATGTTCAGCATCTTTTCATGTGCTTATTGGCCATTTTTATATCTTTTTTGAAAAAAATGACTATGCAAGTCCTTTGCCCATTTTAAATATTGTTGTGTTGTCATTTTGTTTTAAGTTGTAAGAGTTCTTTTTATATTCTGTAGGTTGTCTTTTCACTTTCATGATAGTGTCCTTTGATGCATAAATGTTTTAATTTTGATAAAATTCAATAATACATTTTTCTTTCTTTTGTTGCTTGTCCTTTGGTGTCACATCTAAGAAATTATTGCTGAATCCAACATCATGAAAATGTATCCCTATACTTCTTTTAAGAGTTCTATAATGTTAGTTCTTATATTTATGTCCTTGATCCAATTTTAGTTAATTTTTGTAAATGATGTGAAGTAAGGGTCTAACTTCATTCTGTTGCATGTAGCTATGGAGTTGCCCAATATGAACATTCCCAGCTGAGGTCAAACGAGAAGATGCTCTTCCTTCTTGTTCAGCTCTTAAACTGGAAATGTGTCCTTTCTGTGGTCTATTTAGCACCATATTTTTCACAGTTGTGTGCTTTTTTCCTGGTGATTTTGTTGTTTAAAATGGCTCTCCAGTATAATACTGGAGTGCTGTCTAGCGCTCCTTAGTACCAGAAGGCTGTGATGAGCCTTAGAGGCAAAATACAGGTGTTAGGTAAACTTTGTTTAGACATGAGTTACAGTGCTATTGTCCATGAGTTCAATGTTGTTGAACCAATAATATATATATAATAAACATGGTATCTTTAAACAGAAAAACACATAAAACAAGGTTCTATATTGATCTGTTGACAAAAATCTTGTGATGAGAGGTTCACAGGAACCTAACTTGCATTTCCCCTAGGAGGAATGGTTCAGTATTTGCTAATTCAATGTTTACGGTGACTTAATAGAACATTGACTACCGACAAGAGGTTCACAGGAAACTAACTTGGTATTTCCCCTAGGAGGAATGGTTCAGTATTTGCTAATTCAATGTTATGGTGACTTCATAGAACATTGACTACTGAGAAAAATGAGAAGTGATTGCATATAACATGCATTTTGTTTTGTTTTTAATTTTTTCTTTTTATCTTCAGATGAGCATCATGATCTAGAAATTGTATATACGTATGAGATACATATAAACAAAACAGAACAATCATATACAAGTTTAACAAAATAAATAACAGTCAACATTTACCGAAGACTTCCTCTGGGCAGAAATTCTAAGTGTTTCACATATTATTTTATTTTGTTAGCTCCTTTAGGTTCTATTATTTCTCCCCCTATACAGTTGAGGAAATTGAGGCCCAGAATCTCATGTAAATTACATCAGTTGTGAGTGGTTGATACCGGAGCAGTCTGATGCCATGGTCCTCCACCCTTAACCAACAGTTCTGCCTCTTAAAATTGTTTTATTGATTTAATCAGCCAAGTAATCAATCAAACAAGCAATGTCAGGTATCATGGTAGGAGCTGCTGACACAGCTGTGAGCATAATGGTCCTGGCTCTTGTGGGGCTAGTAAGTGAGGATACAGACAAGTAAATGCCCATTTTAAATAATAAGATCAAAACAGGAAATATGGGTTGCCACGCAAGCTCATAACAGAGGCACCTAATGAAACTAAGGGTGTTAGGGAATGAATCCTGGAGGAAGTAATATCTAACCTGAACTCTTCAGGCTGTAGGGGAACTTGTCAGTTAAATGGGTAAAGGAGTAGATTTCTAGGCAGGGAAAATCACATATTTAAAGGTCTAGAGGCAACTCAAATCTAGTTCAAAAGAATAGAAGAACCTCCCGTGTGTGTGTGTGTGTGTGTGTGTGCAGGAAAATTTTTAAAATGAACCTGAACCTAGGTAGTCAGGGGACATATTGCAAAGGGCTTTGTAAATCATGTTAGGAATTCTGGATTTGTGCTAAGAGTAATGAGGAAGTACCAGTAGGTTTTAAGTGGGGAAGAATTATATGTGTATAGTATTGTGCTTTGCTTTCTGATGGCTCTTGGGGCATTTTTCTAAAAATGATGAATTTCTAACCTTAATGATTACATTGTGTTTAGCATAAACTTTATCATGGACTATGTACCTAAAAATAACTTGCTGGATTAACTGGCATTTTTCATTCCTTTGTAAAACACACAGACAAACATTTAGGGCAAATGTAGTTATCAGCTTACATCCTCCTGAGTGTCTGCCTATGTTTACTCCTATCATTTGGTTGTGCCTGTGCCAAAAGTCAGTTATATTTTTCACAAACTTTTTCTTTTCTTTTTTTTTTGCCAGTTATATGTGTGATAAGGAATATATACAATATGGATTTGAGAGAAGTAAATTTTCCTATTAAAACTAAGTTTAGGCCAGGTGTGGTGGCTCACGCCTGTAATCCCAGCATTTTTGGAGGCTGAGGCGGGTCATCACCTGAGGTCAGGAGTTCAAGACCAGTCTGGCCAACATGGTGAAACCCCGTCTCTACTAAAAATACAAAAATTAGCCGGGCGTGGTGGCATGCACCAGTAATCCCAGCTACTCGGGAGGCTGAGGCAGGAGAATTGCTTGAACCCGGGAGGTGGAGGTTGCAGTGAGCCAAGACTGTTCCATTGCACTCTAGCCTGGAAGACAAGAGCGAGACTCTGTTTCAAAATATAAAATAAAAAAAAATAAAATCTAAGTTTAATACTAAGTATATGAGAAAATTCTACAAGCTTGGGAAAAAAATTGAACATAGAATGACTTGGCACTCTAATTGTGTGGCAAGGGTCTTTGAGAACTTCCACTTAAACTAAACCTGCAAATCATAGTGGTATATCATAATTGTTGTTTATGACTTCAAACTCTAGGATGTGGTTGAAATTCTTGGCCCTACATCAAAAGATTTGTGAACAAATACATATTTATTTATTCTAGGGTAAAATATGTGGCTTAAGATATATTTAGGATGTATTGACTTTGGTCTCTTGATGAACTTTTTTCATTTGCCAAGTACTATCCCCAGTTGAATCGGATAATATGGCTTTTTTTATATTGCACAGAAATTAAGCATAAACTACACGAATAATGAAGCACTTGAAAACGATTTAAATACTCTTGATTGACAACACTTATCTCTTGAAACAGTCCATAGTATTGAAAGATTTGAGGTCCACCCTCTACTGGGGTCCATGACCCAGTGGCTTTGCCTCCAGAAGGTCTGCTTCTACTATATTAAAAATAACTTGGCTACCCCAAGGCAGGATGACAGAAATCCTGGCAGCATTCCTTTCCTTCTGATCCACCAGCCAGGTTTTTGGAGCCATTTCCATTTTCTCCGTTCTTCTCTCCAGGAGCAGAGGTAACTTGGAAGAGATTGCCATAAAAACAGCTTGATGAGACTAATGGAAACTTGCTGCCTTCAGCGCTGGAGCCCCCTCCCCCAATGGCTCCTGCCTCACACAGACCAGGGAAAGAAAGTCCTGATGGAAGAATGATGTTTAGTGTGAGGGACCTCACTTTAGTATCTATTTTCCCCAAAATTATGTGGTTCACATACCTTATTTTTGTTTTAAAATCACTAAAAAAGCAATATAAACTCACAGCAGAAGTCTCAAACGGTGCAGAAAGGTAAAGTCACACACTGTAAATGTAGCCTCTGGCAAGACACGGAGCCTCTCTGATCTCCAGTGTTTCCGTTTGCTAAATAGGATAATGAGAGCTAATTTGTAGAGATGCTCTGAAGATATAATGAGATA
The DNA here is from genome assembly GCF_006542625.1 of Nomascus leucogenys. Taxonomy (NCBI): domain Eukaryota; kingdom Metazoa; phylum Chordata; class Mammalia; order Primates; family Hylobatidae; genus Nomascus; species Nomascus leucogenys. The sequence continues at coordinate 87,109,968 of NC_044402.1, forward strand.
ATAGATGCAAAATACCTACTGTTATTTTATTTATGGTTATTGTGTCAGTCCATTTGCATTGCAGTAAACTTTGGGTGACATAAAGAAAAGCAGTTTACTTTGGGTCAGTTCTGCTGGCTGTACAACGCAAGTGTGGTGCTGGCACCTGTTCTGGTGAGACCTTAGAAAGCTTACAATCATGGTGGATGGTGAAAGGGAGCCAGCGTGTCACATGATAGGAGAGGGAGCAAGCGAGAGAGAGAAGGGAGTTGCCACACTTTTAAACAACCAGATCTCTTGTGAGCTCAGAGCAAGGACTCAGTCATTACCATGAGGAGGGCACCAAGCCATTCTTGAGAGATTCTCCTCTGTGAACCAAAGACCTCCCACTAGGCCCCACCTCCAACACTGGAGGTCACATTTCAATATGAGATTTGGAAGGGACAAAACATCTAAACCATTAGTTATATATACACTATTTTCATTTGCTTAACCAAAAAATACTTTTCCAGTACTGAGAAGTTTGTTGTTTTCCAGCATATTGAAAACACTGGGAGGGACAAGGTAAGAATGATGAGGGTGGAAAAGGACAATGAACTACGATGGTAAATGGGGTGATGTCACAGCAGGTGACATTTATATTGCACTATGAGATGTCCCACAGGTACTCAAATACAAAGAGACCACAACTGAACAAGCCAGGGCTCATTACTCCAGGCCAGTTAATGTTGATAAGGTCATAAGCAGCCACCTAAGATCTCAATTTGTCAATTTAGGTGCCACACTAGGCATATCTCCTCCTCTTCCAATTAACCGTATCTGTTTATTGTAGTCTTGTATACTGTGTCTCCTACTCTTTTCTTTTCCTTTTCAGTTTCAATGACCTTTGGCATCTCCTGTGGGTTTTGGCAAAGACCTCTAAACTGGCATCTTCTCTTCCAATTTATCCCCCTTTCATCCATCTGCCATACTGAGAGCAAAGTGATTCTTCTAAAATGCACAACTGGTAGCAAGTTTCTTCCCTGATTAATTTCTTTCATTATCATCTACAGTGTAAATTTCAATTTCTGTATACAGCATCTAAGTTTATTACAGAAGTTAACAAATACTTGAGCACACAGTAAGTACTATAGAAATGCTTGTTATTATTATTTTTTTTAATGACCTGGTCTCCACTCTCCTCTTCAATCTAAAACACTGTCATTCCTTCATTAGAATAATTGCTCACACTTTTCCAAGCCCACTGTGCTTACACATATGTGGGCTTCACACACACACACACACACACACACACACACACACACACACACTTCCATGTTCCTGATTTCTCCTGTGGGGAAGTCTTACTCTTTTTTACATTCTACCTCTCCTGGTGTTTCATCGCCCCTACATACACAAGATATTTTCTTCCAATTCTGAGACCTCTGGACTTGTAATGCTTTTGTTTGTAGCCACCACATTGGGTTCTAATTTGTTTCTGTGTTCCTCTCCCCTAATAGATGGTGAGCTCCTGGAATGCAGGGATTGTATTTTACTTATTCCAAGCACCTGAAGAAATGCTGGCACATGGTAAGCAACTAGTATTTAGTAAGATTTTTTTTTTAACAAATGAAAAGGATAGGCTAGAATTAGACAAAATGTAATTAAGAATATTTTATGATATGGAAAGAAATTCCCACTATGGCAGAGAAAAGAAGTTTAGTCAAAATCTGGCGCGCTGCAGTTTAACTTCTAGCTAAGCAATGATGGCGGTGATGCAGCAAAGCCTATTTGGCTGAGATCCTGGCTTTTTGATCCGTTGGTGCCACCCACGTTATGTGCTGGATGGGGGTAATCAATATACCACCTTCTCTGCTACTCTGGGCTCAGGTGGAGGGAATTTTATTCCACTCTCTGCAAATCTTCCCGGTGCCTCAGTGGGAAGCGGAGGCTGTGAGCGTCTACTAGCTCCCAGAAGGCCTCCCCTTTCTCTTTCCCCTAGGGCCCTCCACCCGGGCTGCAGCCCCAGCATCCGCGTCCTCTCGGAGCAGCCTGGCCCCAGGTGGCTGCGGGGCGCGGGACCGCGGGGCCCGGCTCGCCCCTCCCCGCGCGTCACATGCGCGAGGATGCGAACTCCCCTTCCCTCCTCCTCCGCCCCCTCCGCCTCTCGGGCCTCTTCCTCCTCCCGGTGAGGGAGTGCTTGGCAGATTGCGCGAGGGGGAGCGAGCGAGCGGGCGCTGCCGGGAGCCCGCAGCCCTGGCGCCCGCCGCCGCCCGGAGCCCCGCAATATGCCGCCGCGGCCCTCTGGCTCTCGGCCATGGCGAGGCTCTGCCGGCGTGTCCCTTGTACCCTGCTTCTCGGCCTGGCCGCGGTGCTGCTGAAGGCGCGGCTGGTCCCTGCGGCCGCCAGAGCGGAACTCAGCCGCTCCGACCTTAGCCTCATCCAACAGCAGCAGCAGCAGCAGCAGCAGCAACAACAACAGCAAAAGCAGCTAGAGGAGGCTGAGGAGGAGAGCCCAGAGGTGCCTGGGGCAACCTCCACCCTGACGGTTCCAGGTAGGTCCTGGCTGCCCAGCTCGGTCTTTCAGTCTCGGCCGGCGATCTCTTAGGGCCTCGCCGTCTTCCTCGCCCCTTCCCTAGCCATTCCCATCCTTGTTCGTTCCTGTCACCATCCCTCCCGATCTCTCTCCCCAGACTTGCTGCCCAGCCTTTGGTCCCTTGATCTGGTGTCGGGAATCTGCCCTTCGGGTAACGAGCTTTCTGGGCAGCTCAGAGCACTGCGGCGGGTTGGAGAGGGGTCGGGAAGGCTGGGGGTGGGTGACTGCCTGGATTGATGATCTTTTTCTTTTCCCTCCCTTCTTCCTGAATTCTACCTTCCGCCCTGGGAATGACTGTACACACACACACACACACACACACACACACACACACACACCCCGTTCTTAAATCCCTTAAGCATTTTGTTCTCTATCCTTTTCTCTCCTAGAGACTGAGAAATCTTGCCATGGACACCCACACACCCCTTTTCACCATTTCTCCATGCCTGCTATATTTAAATTTAACCACGAAGAGAGAAATCTTTTTTATTATTTATTTCTCTTTCTCCTTACCCCAGGAAGGGTTTAAGGGTTCATCTTATTGCAAAGAATGCATTTAGTACAATAAGATGAAGCAAAACAAAATAGGAGTTTGTAATTGAAGGAAAGGGAAAAGGAGAGGGGGACACATAAGGTGAAGTCTGGAGTGGTATTAGTACAGCAAAAGCCTATCCCTGGAGAGGGAAATCTCCTTACTTGTTAGTAGAACTTAAATGAGGCAGATTCTTGACACTGTTCAATGAAAGTGTAGAAATACGGCTGTAGTATAGGTCGCTATAACAGTTCCGCAGTTCCTCCCTCTTTCCCCCCATTAAAGCTCCATCGGTAATCAAATAGCTGGATTATCCATGTATATTGCATCTTCCTACCCCGCAACCCACTTCGCTTCCTGGCTGTAGATTCTGTCTGCTATTTGGAAAGAAAAAAAGCCTCCAATTTTCTGGCACGAGGGCTTAGGTTTTGTGAAACCAAAGTGAATTTTATTATGACGTTTGTTTTTGTTTTAAAATCCTGCCTTGTAACACTATATGAGTGCTGAAAATCAGATTTTAAAGGGTGGAATCAGCATCACATTTTGTATTGCTTGCTCATCATCAAAAAGCAGTACACAGGCATGCCAGCTGCGATTCATGACACAGCCAGGATGATTTAATTTATCAGAGTGCTCTGAGCATAGGATGAAATCACCAAAGTGTTCAGGAAAGCATGTGTTTCTGACACCCCCTTAAACCAATTAATAACACTCAAGTGTGGCTAAAAGTCTTGAAAGGTATACAGTGTATGGTGGTTTTCCTACCCAGCTTTTAATAACTGAAAGTGATAATATGGTTTGGGTGAGGCTGCTGTTAGACATACTGTTCGCTAAAGTTAAGGAAATTGGATATATCAGATTGATTGGCCTCATTAATAGAGATATTTCATAAATTCACTATGAAGCAGAAGTCTGGGATAGTGTTGGTGGGTTTTATGGTTTGCAGTATATTTTATTTCAACGTACCTTTCAGGAATATTAAATGAGTTTTGACTACTATAATATATATATGTTGTGATTAGGGTTATGAATAACTGCAATAATATGAAACCTGAATCCAGCATGCAAATTAAAATGTTTGCTTTCTGATATTTGTGAGGGAATATTCTGAAAAAGATGATTGTCTGGGAAATTAGCAGTTTTTGTTTTATATACCTATTAGATTGAGATAAAGGAACCACACTCTTCAATAGATCAAACTAGAACCTGAAAAGTAACCTATGATGATTCTTCTTCCTCAAAAACTCTAATTACCCAAGCCAGGGGCAAACAAGGGAGTAATTCAATTGACTGCTGTTTTGGTTATTGGAATATTGAGTCTTATAATGCAACACAGCTTATAGACAAATGAAGTTAAAATATTCCTTTGAATGCATTGTGATCTCTCCATTGAACTGGTCTTCCTGTTTCAACCTTTGTTTCGCTACTGCCTGTTCTCACACAGCTAGGGATCTTTTAAAAAAAAACATTAAATAGGATCATTTCTGCTCACACTCCTCCAATGGCTTCCTGTCTCTCTCATAGTAGATGCCTAGATTGTGAAAATGGCCTACCAAGGTCTAGATCCTTTGTATCCTCCTTTTCCTCCCGTCTCCTTTAGCCCTTACCCTAACTCGCTCCACTGTAGCCACCCTAGCTCTATTTTCTTTAGCTTGCAAGTGGACCCAAGTGTTTGGCCTTTGCACTTGCCATTTTCTCTGCCTGGAATTCTGGAACTTCACATTTTTCAGGTTTGCTCAGGTGTCTCAGTAACTGACAGACCTTTTCCTGGCCAGGTGTTCAAAATAGTAAATCTGCACATCCTTTTTGCTCTTACCCAGATTAATTCTCCTCCATGGTACTCATTATTCTCAGCTGTTCTAATAAGCCTGTTTTCCTTTGATAGAACATAAGCTCCATGAAAGCATGGACTTTGTTTTGTTCACTGCTATATTTCTAGTATCTTGAAGAGCAACTGGTTGGTACCCATAGACATTCAACGATTTGTTAAATGGGTGGATGGATGGATGGATGGATGAATGAATTCACTTTCTCAGCATTTGTTCTTCTTCATTGGAGAAATTCTCCATTGGAGTTTAGCAGGGGACTTATAAAAATAAATGTTATCTAGGAAAATTTGTAAGTAGAAGTTATAAAGTATGTAAATTTTGGATCTTTAATTTTAGTTAATTTCAGTGTTTATCTTATGCTGACTACAGAAAACTGATTGATAGCTGTACTTGGGCCTACTTATTAGGTTCTGTCAAGAATTTTGGGGTTTTTTTTTGAGACAGGGTTGAGTGCATTGGCGTGATCATGGCTCAACTCAGTCAACCTCCTGGGCACAGCCTCCTGAATAGCTGAACTACAGGTGCATGCCACTGCGCCCAGCTAATTTTTAATTTTTTTATTTTTTGTAGAGATAGGGTCCTGCTTTGTTGCCCAGGCTAGCCTCAAACTCTGGAAGTCTGGGCTCAAGCAATCCTCCCACCTCAGCCTCCCAAAATGTTGGGTTTACAAGCATGAACCGTAATGTAATTCTTTACCTGAGTATACTTAATCTTCTTATGACCTAGGAGGATTTTAACATATATACCTTTAAATAGCTGTGATTGAGCTTGTGTTCATTCTTTACCACTGTATGATGCTTCTGATTCTTTGGACGTACTATACGAAAAACTGTAGGACTTTTCTCAGGCAAAATTTAGAAAACAAATATGACACATTCAATGACTGATATATGACTAAGCCTTATCAGTCCATAGTAGAGAAACTCACCATTGTCCTTGCTTAGTATTCTCTGGATTTTATTATTCTAAAAATTTATGTCTCTTTGTATTGCTGGGAAACAAGAAAGCAAGATTAAAAAAAACTTGAATGTGAAAATTTTTTAAAAATCAGATTTAAAAAAGTACATTTCCATTTTCTCATTAACTTATAAAAACACCATCTTCAGAGAGCAGTGAAAATAAAGACTAAGGTTGGTATCCATCAAATCAATTGTTTTCTCCAGTGTATACAACAGCTCTTATTTCTCCATCTGTACCAGTATTTGTTAGAAATAAATATTTGAGGGTCCTGAGAAGAATTAATCTGGGGGCTAGTGGTAGTTGGGACAACCATATTATATTCATTCTGATGGCCCATTAGATGGGAGGCATGCTGGGGTTGGGGGAGAGAGGAGCTGAGGAAAAATAATGAGCTCCATTTAAAATTCTCCATGTGAAGCAGAGGCACAGGGGATCTCCAGGGATCATAGAAATGTCTTTTCAGTACAGAGAAAGCTTCTTGAGAGGCATATTTTCATGGTGTGAAAATTTTTGATTGCATATTTCAGTGATATCTATTTTTAAACTTTTTATTTTACAAGATGTTAAATATATAGAAAGTAAACAGGATAGTGTAATAAAAGCCTATACCTGTCACCCAGCTTTAACAATGGTCAAAATTCTGCCATTGTTTTTTCACCCATAATTCTCCCTGTTTCCACTACATGGGATTTGTTTTTAATTTTCAATTTTTATGGGAACATAGTAGGTGTATATATTTATGGGCTACATGAGATATTTTGATACAGGCATAAAATGTATAATTATCACATCAGGGTAAACATTTATCATTTGTGTTACAAACATTCCAGTTATACTTTCAGTTATGTTAAAATGTACAATAAGTTATTGTTTACTATATTTACCCTGTTGTGCTATCAAGTAGTAGATCTTATTCGTTCTACCTGACTATATTTTTATACTCATTAACCATCCCCACTTCTTCCCCACTCCCAATACCCTTCCCAGACTCTGGTAACCATCATTCTAATCTCTATCTCCATGAGTTTAATGGTTTTACATTTTAGTTCCCACAAATGAGTGAGAATATGCAAAGTTTGCCTGTGCCTGGCTTATTTTACTTAATGTCCTCCTGTTCCATTTATGTTGCTGCAAATGAGAGGATCTGATCCTTGTTAATGGTTGAATAGTACTCCATTGTGTATATGTATCACATTTGCTTTATCCACTATCTGTTAATGGACACTTAGGTTGCTTCCAAATCTTGGCGATTGTGAATAGTGCTGCAATAAACATGGCAGTACAGATATCCCTTCAATATACTGATCTGCTTTCTTTTGGGTATATACCTAACAGCTGTATTGCTGGGTCATATGGTACCTCTATTTTTAGTTTTTTGAGGAACCTCCTACTGTTCTCCATAGTGGTTGTACTAATTTACATTCCCACCAGCAGTGTACAAGGGTTTCTTTTTCTCCACATCCTCATCATCATTTCTTATTGCCTGTCTTTGGATAAAAGCCATTTTAACTGGGATGAGAGGAGATCTCACTGTAGTTTTGATTTGCATTTCTCTGATGATCAGTGATGTTGAGCACCTTTTCATATACCTGTTTGCCATTTGTATGTTTTCTTTTGAGAAATGTCTATGCAGATCTTTTGCCTACTTTTAAATAGGATTATTGGATTTTTTGCCTATTGAATTGTTTTGAGTTCCTTATATATTCTGGTTATGAATCCCTTGTCAGATGGATAGTTGGCAGATACTTTCTCCCATTCTATGGGTTATCTCTTCACTTTGTTGATTGTTTCCTTGGCTCTGCAGATGCTTTTGATGTGATCCCATTTATCCATTTTTGCTTTGGTTGCCTGTGCTTGTAGGGTATTACTCAATAAATCTTTGTGCAGACCAATGTCCTGGAAAATTTCCCCAGTGTTTTTTTGTGGTAGTTTCATAGTTTGAGGTCTTAGATTTAAATCTTTAATCCATTTTGATTTGATTTTTGTATATGGTGAGGGATAGGGGTCTAGTTTTATTCTTCTGCATAAGGATATCCACTTTTCCCAGCACTATTTATTGAATAGACTGTCCTTTCCCTAATGTATGTTTTTGGCAACTTGGTTGAAAATGAGTTCACTGTAGATGAATAGATTTATTTTTGGGTTCTCTGTTCTGTTCCATTGGTCTCTTTGTCTGTTTTTATGCCAGTTACAATGCTGTTTTGGTTACTATGGCTCCGCAGTATAATTTCAAGTTACGTCATTTGATTTCTCCAATTTTGTATTTTTTTTTAGCTCAGGATGGCTTTGGCTATTTGGAGCCTTTTGTGGTTCCATGTAAATTTTAGGTTTTTTTTTCTATTTCTGTGAAGTATGCCATTGGTATTTTGATAGAGATTCCATTGAATCTGTAAACTGCTTCTGGTAGTATGGACTGGGTTTTTTTTTTCTTAATAGGTCCTTTTAGAGGTAAAATGTACATATGTGAAATGTACATATTTTAGTGTACACTCTTGACAAATAGATATGCCCATGTAAACATCACCCTATTGAGATATAGATGTTTATATCACCTTAGAAAGTTTCTTCATATCCCCTTCCCAGGCAATTCCTGTCCCTCACCTGGAGACGTCTGATGTGTTGATTTCATTTTCATCATAGATTAATTTTGCATTGTATAGAACTTCACAAAATGGAATCTATAGCGTGTGTCCAGCTTCTTCAGCTTAGTATAATTCCCACAGATTTTATTCATTTTGTAGCACATTTAGTAGTTTATTCCTTTTTATTGCTGAATAGTATTTCATTGTATGAATTACCACAGATTAGTTTATTGATTCTTCTGTTGAGGGGTATTTGGGTTGTTCCCAGTTTTAGCTGTTCTAAATGAAGCTGCTATATTCTTATACAAATCTTTGTGTGAATATGTTTTCATATCTGTTGGATAAATGCCTAGGAGTGGAATTGCTTGGCCAACTGATACACTTTTGCAGTAAAAAATGTTTTTGTTCCCCAATATTCTATGTAGCAGGAACTTACCTCTCTTAAGATGATTACTTTAAAAATAATGAAATTTAATGTATAGTATTACTGTATACTTTTTCTTAAAATAATTTAAACTTCTTTTTAACTTTTTTTTTCATACGGATTCTTGCTCTGTTGCCCAGGCTGGAGTGTAGTGGCACAATCTCAGCACACTGCAACCTCCGCCTCCCAGGCTCAAGTGATTCTCCTCCCTTAACCTCCTAAGTAGCTTGGATTACAAGTGCCTGCCACCATGCCTGGCTAAGTTTTGTATTTTTTTTAGTAGAGACGGGGTTTCACCATGTTGAACAAGCTGTTCTCGAACTCCTGACCTCAGGTGATCTGCCCACCTCAGCCTCCCAAAATGTTAGGATTACAGATGTGAGCTACCGCACCTGGCTAACTTTATTTTTTAATTGTATGTATTATATTAGAACAACATGATATTTTAATAGGCTTATGCATAGTGAAATAGTTAACTATAGTCAAGCAAATTAACGTATCCACCCTCTCACGTAGTTACCTTTTTTGGTGTGGTAACAACACCAAAACCTACTCTCACGAAATTTCCAGTATACAGTACAATATTCTAACTATAGCCCTCATGCTGTACCTCAGGTCTTTAGACTTACTCATCTTACATATCTGCTACTTTGTACTTTTTGTCCTACATCCCACCATTTTCTCTTGCCCTTGGTAGCCACTTAAATCTCCCATCCATGAAAGCACTTATTTACTTACTTTTTTCTGTTCCAGGAATTTGAAAAATCAATAGGAAAAGTGGGATTCGAAATTAACCAAGTAATCATGGCTCAGAGGCCATATTCCCAGATGGGGTAATTATGATTTCTTTCCAGGATTTTAATAACCAAAAGGAGTTATTTCTTGGTGTCGATAACAGGTTGAAAAACATATGCCATTGTGTTGAATTTGAGTCCAGTTTGTTTTAGTAGCAGTTTTATAGTGTTCTTAATGTGAGTAAGTGGAAACTGTACCAATTATTTTTCTGAAACAAAGCTCTTCCCCCAAGTATATAAATATTGAACTTGATTCTCTTTCAATGTTCTGTCTGACTAGGTTAGCTCTGGTATTGTTGTCATTCATTTACTTGGCTTAGTGTAATGTTTCTTAATTTCCTTTTGTCCAAGTTGCCTTAGCTAGGAAATGGATACACTATTTTCCATTTGCTATTGGTAAAGTTTGCTTTGAAATACTTACCTGGAAGAGTCTAAAACCATGCAAGGTATGTGTGGTAGTGAAATGCAGTCCTGCATTATTGAACAACAAGGACATTTTCTGAGAAATGCGTCATTGGGTGATTTTGTCATTCTGTGAACATCATAGAGTGTACTTACACAAGCCTAAGTGGTACAGCCAACTACACACCTATTCTGTATAGTATAGCCTATCACTCCTAGGCAACAAATCTGTACAGCATGTGACTATACTGAATACTGTAGGCACTTGTAACACAATTTTAAGTACTTGTGTATCTAAACATAGAAAAGGCAAAGTAAAAATGGTATACTCTTATGGGACCACCGTTGTCATATATGTGGTCTGTTGACCAAAACATTAATTGCTATATAACTGTGTGAGCATAAGAAAACAGCTCTGTTTGCTTTGAAGATTCTGTTTGGAGATGCCTCTTAATTGGCGATTTGCATCAGCACAATTCACATGTCCAAGACATATCAGATTCTGTGCCATTTAATTTATTTTATTTTGTGATTGTCCGTGTCACAATGACTAGGCTGTATTTTTACATACTTGTTAGTAATGTTTGTGAATATAAGGCCAGTTTATTTGGGCCTAAAATGAGTGAGTGATTCAGAGTGCCATTTCAGGTAGGGCAGTGAGTGTCAGGGAAATGGTAATCACTTTCCGTCATTATTAATGTGTCAAATATGCCTCAGGGACCTAGTGAACCAGAACTGTAACATGCCTCAGTAATGTATTACTCTTCAAACCTTGAGTTAATAATGCCAAAGTTCTCCATATTAAGGTTCTATATCTTACACCAAAAGTAAGATTTAAAATTAATTTCATTTATATGTGACATTTCAATTTTGATTTAATATGCTTTTTTTTTTCCTCAAGCAGATTTCTATATCATAATAATTTAGGGAATAATCTAAAATTTAAGTAAATATTTGCCAGTATAATCACTTCTTGTTCAGTTTTGTTCCTGTTCAGTAAAGAAATATCATTTATAAATTGTATAATATATATGTGTATATATATATATATGTATACACACACAAGATCTCACTCTGTCCCCCAGGCTGGAGTGCAGCGGTGCAGTCTCAGCTCACTGCAACCTCCACCTCCTGGGTTCAAGCGATTCTCATGCCTCAGCCTCCAAAGTAGCTGGGATTACAGGCATTAGCCACTGTGCCCGGACAAATTATGTATTTTTAATTCACTTGTTAGCTCTGCTGAAATGTAGAACATTTACTTGGCTAAACCAACAGCAATTCGTATGCTAGCTGGGCTTTACGTGAGCAGTTGACCAGTCAACCGGTAGAAATGTTCAGCTTCAACTCATAGCTCATGCTGTGAGGACCCTGAGCTCCAAAGACATTACAAAATTCCATATCCTTTGTCCTTTCTAAAATAAAATAAAACCAGTGTTCATGCTTTTATTCCCACTGACCTATTCCTCTGCTTTTTAATAATAGGAACATGACACAAACAGAAACAGGATGGGTAGGTAGGTGATTTGTTTTTCCTAATGGATTAGCTATAACCAGGAGGTAGCGACAGCAGATGTCCTGGAGTTTGTGACCCATTCCACTCTTGCCTCCTCTCTTGTGTTTTGGGAAAGGGTAAAAATTAAGATGTCAAATTATGGCTCAGTATAATTAAATGAATTATGTTTCTTTAAAACTTGAGACATGCTGCTAATGTTCTTTGACATTTGCATGAGTAGGGTTTGTTTATAAATGTCTGGGTGACTGAAACAAGATTACCAGAAAAATATCCATTTACTGTAAGAATGAAATAGATGAAGAACATGCTTTTGTGTAAGGGGAAAAAATATCACCAAAATAATGGGCATAGTAGAATTTATTTAACTATTTAAGTAAAACGAACCATTCATGGATCAATGATAAGGGTGTGTCATGCAAGGGATTATGGTTAATTCAGTTGGTATACCTGAAGTTAAAAAACCCATTTACTTATTTATATTTAAATGAACTGGTACTTTTAAAGTATTTGTATTTAAAGACAAATAACTTCTCTTCATAAAATAAGTACTTCCTGAAGTATATTTTTCAATATATTTGTGCTGTTTGATTCTGGAGGTTTAGCAGAAAAGCTATGACTTAATACTTCTAAAAATTTCACTTTCTTTATATTAATCAGATTTTGACTATAAACATTATTTTTATAGTATTGTATGAAACAACTAATCTGATCTAATGCTATTTACAATAAAGCAATGCCTAATATTGATTAAAATATGTAATAATTTTTTTAAAAAGAGTATTCCCTTCCCAGGTTATACTAATATCTATGCTTTATATTAAACTTTCTTGGAATCATAGGCTCTTAGAACTAGAATGAGGTAGAAATGACTTTCTCTTATGTTCTTTGCACTGGCAGTGTATGAAAAGTGTAAGACATGAGCTAGAAACTCTTAAAAGACATTCTTTTAAGGTAGACACCCTTAAAAGAAGTTTTTCATTTTTCATTCCAGTGTGGTAACACTGGAAGTTACAAAGTCTGATAAAACTGTTAGTTAAAGATAATTTGCTGCTTTCCTTCATAGCAAGTTTGACAAAGGTTGAGCGTGTTCATAATCTAAAACTTTCACTACCAACTGCTTCAAGTTTGGGAATCAGAGGAGTCAGAAGAATGCGTATTTTAAAATTGCTTCTGCACCGTAGTATAATATTTCAAATAGGAGAGAAGCCTATGCACCAATAAAGCTTGGCAAATGTAGGATGTAAAGATGTTGAAAGTGAAGACTTTGGAGGCTCAAGAGAAGAGAGAGGGAGTCAGGTAAGTCAACAGTCTGTGGAGGAGGAAGGGCCTCCCAAGTAGTGAATCTTTTTTCCCCCATGTATATGTAAAGGACTCTCATTCCGTTACACTTTATTGATGCAGAACAGGCAAGCCCCAAAGTGGGGCTTAGCCTGTGAAGGTTCTTGGCTTCACCCAGGAAGGAATTCAGTGGTGAGTCAGTGGTAGAGTAGAAGACAGCAGCTTGATTAAACCATCAGTGTTACAGCTCCTATGGTGTTATAACTTCGTGACTGCTCCTGCAGCACAGGGCTACCCTAGGCAGAGAGTAGCAGCTCTGGGCAGTTTTGCAGTCATATTTATACTTACTTTTAACTACATATACATTAAAGGATGGTTTGTGCAGAGATTTCTAGGGAAGAGGTAGTAGCTTTTGGGTTATTGGATCTTTGCCATGGAAAGGGGCGGTAACTCCAGGTCGTTGCCATGGCACACTGGTGGGCATGTCTTATGGAAAGCTGCTTCTGCCCTGCATGTTCTAGCTAGTCCTCTGTTTGGTCTGGTGTCTGAGTCCTGCCTCCTACCTCATGGCAACACGGAGGTTCTAGGGAGCCAATAGAAGGGTGTAGGGTGTTCCTGGGAACCCTGAAATTAATTAGACAATCTGCAATTATCTAATGTTCAATGTGCTTTGAGATTTTCAAAGGCATCTCTGACCCCTGAAAGGGGTCAGAAAACCTACCATGGCTAATTAAGCCTTTGTAAGTGGACTCAGTAAGAGAACAAAGGTAACATTGAGACTCAAATAACATTTAGACTAAAAAAAATTGTGTTTTCTTAACATGTGAAGGTTTTTTGTTGTTGTTATTGTGCAGATATGATGGGTAAAATTAGCAAGCATGACAGCCATATAACCAATCCAACCAGAAGGCTCTAAACCCTTAAAAGATGTGATTGCTTAGAATGCACATATCTCAGTCACTTCTTTCAGCATTAGTTTCTCTATTCTGTTGGTGGAATGGCTGCCAATATGTAATAAATATCTTCTGATAAATCGCATGACTTGGTATTGATTCATATCTAGGTTTTGTTATATAATAAACAGGTGGGATACCTTATACCTGAAAAAACCCTTTATTCAGAATTCCTTGGCAGTAAATCCAGAAACTCTCTGCATTTTGGCTCATGGCTCTTCCACTGAAAGATAGTAACTGAGATTCAGTTAATCTTAATATGGGCTCTGATGATTTTACAGTCATCTAATCCTTCCAGGCCTGATTATAAACCTCAATCAGTTTTAGCAGATGAGGGCTTACCCTGGTTGTTAGTAATTCCCAAAGAAGGCATTTATAAAAACCTAAGCCTTTTCCTCTCTCCTGAGATAAGTATTAATCTTTGGTCTCTAAGCTGTTTTGGGGTCAAAATAGTAATTTCAGTCTAGAGTGATTTAAATCTGTAATTTAACTTGCTATTTTTATCACCAATGCTGTTCCAGGCTTTTAGAATTAATATCATCTCTAAATTCAGTGAAACCCATATTTTTCTTTTTTTGATTCACACTTCTCATGATATCATTAATAACTGATTACATTGGAAATGTAAGAGACTATGAAGAGTGAATGGCAGAGAGAATTTCTGTACTTTGAGCACTAGCTGTATCTTACAGAATTTATCTTTCACTTGGAAATCCAAAAGGAGAAATTTGTATCTCAGCACATTCTGATGTTCCAAAGATAAATAATAGCATGTGTTGAGTTTGGAAAGCTGCAGCTTTAGAGAACAAGCTAAGGCATAGAAATGAAGGTGAAAAAGATATAGACCCCCCTGACAAATCCCAGTCCTGTTGTGGTGATTGTGCTTTCTGTTTATAAGGAGTGGCTTAAAGATCAGGACGCTATGCAGTGACTGTACATGGGCCCATCATGGCTCTAACAACCTTGGCCCAATATACTCCCCTTTCTTCTTTATCAATACTCCTTATCAATAGTACAGTAGAAAGTCTATAACTCAAATAATTTGTTCTCTAATAATTACATTATATTGAAAATTATATATTAATATTATAATCATAATATTTGAAACTAATATACAGGTCATTAAAATGTCCTTACATTCCAAAACATGAAAGTAGAAACAAAATTTATTTTTCTGTTTAACATTCTGTGACTGTCTTCTCAGCCTCCTCTCCCGAGGTGGTCATATCCACTCCAGTTGCTTTAAATATTGTCTATATTCTAAGACTCCCCAGAGCTCACTCCTGAATATATCTACCAATTATTTTGATATCTTTATGTGGATATATCACAGGTATCAGAGTTTAATAATAAAACTAGACTTTTGATTTCCTACCATGCCAGCCAAAATAAATATTTCCTTCCTTATTGTTACTAAAAACCAATAAAGTGCTCCAGCAGCCGGTGAGTGAGAGTAGTTGGTGCTGTGCTTGATACCAGCTCTACACTCCTCTTCATCTATCAGCAAACTCCATTTAGGAGTCTACTGTCTAAATAGATTCCTCATCTGTTAATTTTTCCCCATCTTTACTGCCTCTCCTCTAGCTCAGGTTACTCTTAGCACTAGCTCATATTAGCACATCAACTGGCCTCCTTATGTCCATTCTTGATGCTCTGAAATCCAAACTCCACATTGAAGCCTTGGGGATCGTTCCCCACCCTGCCCTTCTATGCTGATTACTATACTGATTATTTTTAAGTACACATGAGTGACATTGAGAACCAAGTCAAAAATCGTAATGTGACCTGTAAGGCTTTGCATGATTCTCTGCTGCAGTCTCAACTCCAGCTTCTTTCCCACTTCATCACTGCTCCAGTTCTCTGTACCTCGAGTGACAGGTTTTGTGCCTCAGTGCCTTAACACAGCTTGTTTCTCTGTTTTTAACACTACCCACATCCAACACAGGCAGTGCCCATCCCCCACCCCAATCACCTGGATAATTACATTCAAACTTCAGATATTAGCTTAAATACCACTTTTTTTAAAAAAAGGTTTTTCATTGACTTTCCTGTCTGAGCTACGTTCCTCTGTTGTGCCCTCTCAGAGGCACCTCCTACTTGTGAAAGGTCTGTAATTAATTGGTGGCTAGGCATCTGTTCCATATTTCCATATTTATCTTTTCCTTTAGTTTGGAAGCCAGATCAGGCCAGGTGCAATAATTGCTTTGCTTGGGGCTATATCCCTGTGTAAATATTTATTGAATGAATAAATGAAGGTCTCCATATAGATAATTATTTGGGTAATTGAATATGTTCTTTCATTCACATGCTTGAGCTGGCTTCTCCAGAGTATGTAAGAAAAGGATCTTAGGTAGAGAAAAGGCTGTAGGACCTTAGGACTGAAGTGGTCAAAGTATACAGGTTTTGGATGAAGAGCAATACCTGCTTTGAAAAGCAAAATTTGGCGTTTATGCAAATTTAACACATCATATGCCAGTTTATCCATGGGGTTTGTGAGAATATACAAGATTCCTACAAGACTGATTTTACTATTTTTTTTTTCTTTCTGAACAAAATTCATTGAATGTCTATTTGCCAGATACCATGCATGGTGCCAAATATATAGAAATAAAATACATTGTCACTGCTTGCAGAGAACACTCAGTTGGGACATAGATAAAAAGACCACACATAATAATAGTGTGATAAGTATATTTGAGGTGTGTATAGGCTACTGTGGAGACAGGTTTGGGGGAAAGTAATTTGGCCTGAGTTTCCCAGAAGAAAGCACACTTAAAGTGAGTCTCGAAATTATGTAGAAAGGAAGAAAAAGGAAATTATTTTAATTTTTGACTGAGATCTATTTTATCTTTCTGTGACAATAATAAAGTGGCAGACTTAAGCGCTGACATATTAACAATTATATTAAGTATCAGTGATCCAAATGCAGCACTTAAATTACAGATTGGAAGACTGGACAAAAACCAACCAACCAAAAGAAACATAACCCAACAATACGTTGTCTAAAGGAAACTACTTCAAATATCACGATATACTTAGGTTGAAGGTAAAAGGATGGAAAAAGATACACCATGTATATTAAACCATTCTTGCACTGCTATAAGTACCTGAGACTTGGTAATTCTTAAGAAAGGAGGTTTAATTGGCTCATCGTTCTACAGGCTGTACAGGAAATATAGCAGCATCTGCTTCTGAGGAGGCTTCAGGGAGCTTCCAATCATAGTAGAAGGCAAAGAGGGAGCAGGCTCATCACATAGAGGAAGAAGGACTGAAAGAGAGTGAGTGGGAGGTGCCACTTTTAAACGACCAGATCTTGTGAGTACTGACTATTGCAAGGACAGCACCAAGGGCATGGTGCTAAACCATTCATGAGAAATCTGCCCCCATGATCCAGTCACCTCCCACCAAACCCCATCTCCAACACTGAGGATTACATTTCAACAAGGATTACATTTGGGCAGGGACACACATCCAAACTTCATCAAGTAGTCTCTAGAATTTTACATTTTATTTCCTATTTTTAGGGCTTATCATTCCCTATTAGAAAATAAAAATAAATACAGCTTCTTCCATAGTGCCCACATTTCTTGAAGAAACCAGACTGGTAATGCATCTTCCTTTCTTTATTTTTTTATTTCTTTGAGACGCAGTCTCTCTCTGTCGCCCAGGCTGGAGTGCATGGCGCGATCTCGGCTCACTGCAAGCTCCGCCTCCCGGGTTCACGCCATTCTCCTGCCTCAGCCTCTCCGAGTAGCTGGGACTACAGGCGCCCGCCACCACGCCCGGCTAATTTTTTTGTATTTTTAGTAGAGACGGGGTTTCACCGTGGTCTCCATCTCCTGATCTCGTGATCCGCCTGCCTCGGCCTCCCAAAGTGCTGGGATTACAAGCGTGAGCCACCGTGCCCAGCCGCATCTTCCTTTCTTTAAGGAAACTGAATTCAGAATTCAAACGTAGGCCCCATTTCTATCAATTTATTGGGATCTACTATGAGCTAGCAATTGGTACTTTTTGCCTTTACATTGATATATAATAGAAATACTTTCCCCTGCCACAAAAACAGTGGGAGTGCTACCATCTTGACCAGATTGTGCTGTTTTCTGAACATGTCAATCCTCAACACGAATACAACACAGACCAGTTGTGCGTTGATGTCTCCTATAACCTCTCTTTCCCACCTGCACCAGGCTCCTGGCCATTTCCCCCAATGTATCATGAAACGACTTCTCTTCTTTCCCCTTCAGTGACCTCAAATTTCATTTCCACACCCCACCACAAGGCAGTGAGGGATTTAAAATATATTATGTTAATTATTGTGGTTGCAATATCTAAATTGAGACTTTTAAAAAATGTAATTGCACATAGCAGTTGCCTGGGCTTCTGTTAAATTGGAAAGTTCATGAAAACTAATAAATATCAAGAATTTTAAATATTCATGAGATTTTCTTTTTTTCAGGTTAGCCTAGAGATGCTCTCATAGCAAGAGGCCACTTAGCTGGAAATTACTGAAGCAGAAGAAAGGGCATCACATTTATTTTAAGCTATATGCATTGATGTATTTTGTGGATACAATTGAAGTTTGTTCTTATCACATAAAGCACCTGTCATGCAGTTTTTGCATTTTTCAAAATCCCTGAAATTCTGTAACTGTTCCAGGCTGGGGGAACTGAGACACTGAGACAGGTGGCTTAAGAGGAGAAGCATATGGGCTGACTATGGCTGTTCTCCCTCGGGCTCTAGCCCAGTGTTCTCAGGGTACTTGTGTGGTGTGTTGTCTTTTTGGGCTTTTAGAGACTAAGCGGGAGATTATGCCACTTGCATCACCATTCAGAGTGTGAA
Organism: Nomascus leucogenys; assembly: GCF_006542625.1. NCBI lineage: Eukaryota > Metazoa > Chordata > Mammalia > Primates > Hylobatidae > Nomascus > Nomascus leucogenys. The sequence goes on from NC_044402.1 coordinate 87,128,628, forward strand.
TTGTGAAGAGGCAACGTATAAATCTGTTTAACGAAAGGTACTGTCTTAACGGAACAGATTTGCTTCCTCTTTAGACCTTATTTATTTCCACCATTTCTATACTCATCTAATTTGGAGGGCGTGGAATCTTCGTTGATTCTGTCTTTTTCTTCTTTTTTAAGTGTCCAATGACAGTGTTTTTAGTATCTGTTCCTGCTGTTTGATTTTTATGGCCACTTTCCCTGTCTAGGCCCCAACACCGTCTGCTTGGATGATTACATCTGTTAGGGCTCCTCATTTTTTCTTCCCTCTAACTCAAACCATACCCTTGCTGCATGCATCTTGCTGAAACATTGTTGTCTTTCCTAAATTTTCATTGTCATTTAAATTTGAAGTTTCCATGAGGCTTCTATCTGCCTCCAATTGTTTATAATGAATACTTTGAAATATACTGAAACATTGGAATTGGGTAACGAATATCCATATGCCCTCCACCAAGATACAACTGTTGTTAAAATTTCATATTTGCTTTATCTGTATTACTGTCTTTCCACACACACACACACACACACACACACACAATATTGCAGAACCGACTGAAGCTTACTTATATACACCAGGAGTTTTCATCTCTAAAAGCTTCAGGATGCCTTTCTTAAGATCTGGTTAATTTTCAGTGTACAAGTCATACTTTTTAAAAAACAAATGGTAATGGTAAAACAATTATTAAAAACTTTTAAATGAGTGATGTAAAAATGAGGAAAAAGTATAGAATTTCAAGTAATGAATGAATAAATGAATCTTATAGACTGGTCTGTGGCAAAAAGAAGGTTTAATTTGGCCTGTTTTATCTGTGCAAATACCATACTTTATTTATATTAATATTATATGTAAGTCCAAGTGTTGTATGAAGGTAACAATTTAGCTACATACTCTCTTCCAGGCTTTCCATTTATTTTGTTCTTTGGTCATTTCCTACCAACCTGGAGTCATTTTCCATTGGTTAACTCTGCTCTTTGGCTGTAACTTTTATGGTGAATGTATACAGCATTGGCTGTCTGCTACTTCTTCCCAACTTTATTCTGATTATACCACCATCATCCTTCCATATTTGATGATGGAAATGGTAAGATGTAAAAACTGGGAGTTGTCATCTGCCACAGTCCCCACCCTGAGGAGAAAACCAGCCAGGCTATTAATGGAAGGGATGAAGCCAGTACACAGAAATGGAGTTCCTGGTTCCAGTCATTCCCAAGATCTGGATGGATAGTTAACTTCCCCTGGCCTGCTTATATAACCCTTCCTTGTATTCCATGACTTAATAAAATTTTTTTTTCTTTGGCTTCAGCAAATTCTGGTTGGATTTCCATAACTTTAAACTAAAAGTCTTAACTAACTCTATATATTATTTCTTACACTAAGCCCTAACTTCAAGCAAATTTTAAATCTGTTGACACTTTTCTCTCATTGGCACTGCCCTACCTCTTTTATATTCCAAACTCCAGCAGAAACCAACTTAGCTGTGCTTTCTCCATGAGGCTTTTTGGTCCGTGATTATCTTTATCTAACTGTATCACTTATAATCTGTATTTGGTGAGTCAATATTTGATAATATGTCATTTTAAATTAGTTTCTAATTGTTTCTGGTGTGTTTATCTTGTCTTTCTCTTGAGCTTATGAATTTCTTTAAGGCACAGGTACTATATTCACCCATTTTATGTCCCAGAATGCCTTGTGCTCAGTAAGTGCTCTATAAAAGCATGTTGGTTCATAATATGTTATGAATATATATATTAAGGGAAGTATCTGAGGAATTAAGTATCTTTTGTTGTTTATGTATTTGCTCCCAAAATGTTCAGGATAATTTAAACAATATTTACTTGACTTGTTATTATCTTCCTTTTTTTGCTAATTTTCCTAGAGTTTTATAATGTTTAATTATCTAAGTGCATTGCTATGCAACATAATCTCTCATTCTGCCTTTTTCTTTGTGCCCATAGTATGTCCCAACATATGTTTAAATGGGACTAATGGATAGTTGTCTGTCTCCTTGTGAGAGTAAGCTCCATGGTCTGTATCTCTTTGTTCTTCTGCTATATCCTCATGCCTCTCACAGTGCTAGACACATAATAGGTATTCCAACATTCTTTTTCATTAAAAAATATTTAAGATATATGAGTTTGGGGTAAATGCTGATGGTGTTAAAATGAATGGGAAGATGATGACTTGAGTAATACCGTAAGATGCTTTGAGTTGGAGAACTGTCAATCATATTAATATACTGAAGTACAATTCTTAAACCTGGGGTACTTTTTAGAGTCACTTTCTTTCCCTGTTCTGTACTTTTGTTTCTTTCCATTTCTCCTTTATTTTTGTCTCTTATTAGCACTGAGTTTTGTCACTTTTTAGGCCGTGATGATAACCTTATGCCTTCTCACTCCTGCTCACATTCTTTTTCTCACTTTTGTTTATTTGTTCACTTCACAGTACTAATTTAAATGTCCTTGGATTCTGTCTTCCCAACATGAATCCCTTTTTTTCTCCTCAAAATACTGCCCAAGGGCCTCTGACTTATAAAAGCACATTTCTAAATCTATATTGCAAACAAGTACATTTAATTATTCACTCTTCAATAATTATCAAATGAAAGTTCTATTTTCCACAAATAGCATAACAAATGAGGGCAATCAATCAACTGCTTTTTGGTACTTAAAAAAACTGGGTGACCAGCTAAACCTCAGTTCATGGTTGTGATGTTGGACAAGAAAGACCTTGGTGAGTTTGAGACTTGAAGGAAGGCCTGTGCAGCTGCCCTGGAGAGCATGAAGTGAGAGGGTGGTGGTCTGAGGGGTGGTTAAGGGAGGTGGGACTCAGGGATGGTCAGGGTTCCGTGCATTCACACGGGCATCTGCCATTCATGTAACCAGTAGGACTCATTCTAGGGCTGCATGGTTTGGTGGCTACAGCATGGACTTTAGTGTGATGACAACTGTAGTTTAAAATCTATTCTTCCCCTTCTGGGGGGTGATCTTGGGGAAACTCATTAAACTTCCTCTGGGATAGAATTACGCCCTTTAGAGTTATTGTAAGTATTAGAGATAATATGTGTAAAATACCTAATTCGAAAGATACTTATCAATAATTATTAGAGATTACTTTTAGTAAATTAAATTAGAAGTACAAACCTTTTATTTCATTGATTTATATACTATTAGTAAGGGTTGAATAGGTAGGGAGAGAGAAAAGGTATATACCCATTTTATAACTTTCTAATAAATGAGGCCAGATTTGTTTTTTAATGAAAACAAATTGTGCTTCCTGTAAATTCACTTTAAAAAGTACATATGATCGCTTCTCGGCCTTTTGGCTAAGATCAAGTGTAAAAAGTACATATGTTTCTGTAGTAAGAAGTATTAAAGCATATCGTGCAATAAAATTACTGTTTTTCTTTTAAAACAACCTAGAAACAATATTGTCTTTGGAACATTATGTAAAGCAAGAAAGCAAGAAAAATATATTTGAAAGCCAAAAATCAGTGAAGTATTCATCTGAGCTTTGACTTTTCACTATTGTTGATGCTTTTTGTTTTGAATTTAAACAATAGTTTTTATTCTTCTGTTCAGAAAATCTTAACATGAGCTAGAATATTTCCAGCATACTAATAAGCCAACAAATACTGGCTGTGGTCCCGTGGAAAACTTTTTATTGAAAAGATAATGTTCTTCTTTATGCGAAAAACAAGAATATTTTACAGCTCTCTTTTTCCTTTGCTAGCCTTGGCATTGTGTTGGACAGTGTGACTTTCAACAGTCTTTTTAGAATTCTGCTGCAGAGCAGATGAAATCTTGTTTTTTTTTTTTTTAATACTTACCTCAAAGGAGTAGTAAATTATGTTTGTCTCTAGTATTGCAGTTACCACTCCACAACAGAGAAGGGCATTAACATTTTAATGGAGGCAGCAGATTGATTAATATATTGATTAGATCTGGAAGATTGTGTTCTGTGAAATTTGAGGCTGGTTGAGTTCTCAAATTGGTAGGGCATTTCCATCTAAATAGTTAAAAAATATTCTAATGTTAACAATATTCACAAGTAAAATAACACTTTGTGACTTTTGTTAAAAGATGAGATGAAAGAAACTACACATTAAGAGAAAAGTGTCTGGAAATTATTTACTATTTATTCTCTGTCTACAATTAGGAAGCAGAAGAAAGTCATGAATTATAAAGGCCAAACAGGATCCATCAGGAGTTTACTAAAAATTCTTAGTCATGATATAAATTGTGTCCAAATTAAAGTAATACATCAAATGAAAGTTTAGAATTGGTGGGACAAAAATCAGAGTGTTATTTAGGAATTATTTTTAGTCCACTTTGGTTGTAACTGAAAATAAAGGATTCAGTCACGTTAAAATGATCTTTTTTCTCTGTGCTTCCAGAGCCTAGCTAATGGCAGGAAGGCATCACCCCTGGACTTGTATTGAGTTCACAGTAATTGCTTCCTGAATAGTTAGGCCGATGGATAACTGTTTGCTTCTTGATCAGTTAGGTGGAACTGATTGACAAGTGTGGCAAAGGCTAATAAGGCAGCCGTGTCTAGATAGCCAGCTAAATAAAAGATTTGAAGATTGCTCAGTTCTTAACCCAAAGCAGTTTGTGTTATTCTCTCAGGCTTTGTCAGAAGAGCAAGATTTAGAAAAATTTACTTCAGAGGTGGTAATTCCTTAAAGTCTATAACATCCAATAATTTAAAAAATATGATATGCTGAACTGCAAAATGGAAAATTATTCAATAGTCAAATAGAGAGATGGGCATAGACTACAACTCTCACATTCAGTACAACAAGGGCAGGTAAACATTTACTACGCCCAGAATCTCTTTGGCTTGCTTTTTGAAGGAACTGAGGGGTTTTGTGTGTGTGTGTGTTTTGTTTGTTTTGAGACTTGAGTTTTGCTCTGTCAACCAGGCTGAAGTGTAAGTGGCACAATCACAGCTCACTGCAGCCTCGACCTCCTGCACTCAAGCCATCCTCTCACCTCAGCCTCCCAAGTAGCTGGGACTACAGGCACACGCCACCATGCCTGGCTAATTTTTAAATTTTTTGTAGAGACAGGGACTCATTATGTTGCGTAGGCTGGTCTTGAACTCCTGGGCTCAAGCAATCCTCAGGCCTCCCCCTCGCAGAATGTTAGGATTACAAGCATGAGCCACCACACCTAGCGGGGACTGATTTGGTTTCAAGGTACTGTTTATAGGCAGAGAGGACATAAACATAAAAATATAAGGTAGGATGTCATAATATGCTCTGTTAACATTTAAAAGTGCTGTGGGAACTCAGGGAAGGAGAGACAAACTTTCAATTATAAAGGGACTGATTTCCCAACAATTTACTATGTAATTACCTGCTTTTTGATTACCATACTTTGATCGCCTACATAAAAGAGGGTGGCTGGAAAGTAATAGAAGTTTTCTTTGCTATTTGTCTCTAGATAGAAGTGTAGCTATTAGAATTTAAGCAGGAAATAGGAACTAAGATTCGGTTTGTATTTTTATATTCACATGTTCAGCATAGTAATGAATTCTTCCACTTCTATTTTGTTTTTATTTTTAAATCTTGAAGATTTCAAACATAGAAGCAAAGTCCATATGTAATGGGTACCCATGTGCTCACCACTGAGATTAATCAAATGTTAGCTTTTTGCTCTGTTTGCTTCACATTTGTCTCTCCCTCTTTTTAAAATCAGAAGTTTAAATTTAAATTGTTTTTTAGAGATAGTCTCGATCTGTCACTCAGGCTGGAGGGCCCACTGCAGCCTCAAACTCCTGGCGTCAAGGGATCTTCCCACCTCAGCATCCTCAGTAGCTGGGACTATAGGTGTGCACCACCACACCCAGCTGATTTTTAAATGGTTTTGTAGAGATAATACTGCAGGACCAGTTACTGTTCTAAGCACATTGAGTATATTATTTTATGCAATCCTCTGATAACCCTGTGAGGTATATCTGTTAGGTGCTGTCATTGTCCTCATTTCATAGAATGAAATTCAGGCAGACAGGTAGTATAACTTGCCACGATGACATGGGTAGTGAGAGATGGAACTGGGATTAGAACCCTGTCTATTTGGCTCTTAAAATAGACTATACAGCCTCTCTGGGAAAAGGGCCCATCCTTACTCATGAAGTCGGAACACATTTTTGAAAATAGTAGTGGTACTTGAAACAATTACTCTTCTTTTAAAAAAATGTGAAGAAGAGAGCATGATTAAAAATAAAATAAAAATAAATATTTAAAACCTTAGTTTATGGGAATCTCTGAGCCCAAGAAATTGCATGAAAAATTTTTGTGTGTTTATGAGTGCATGCTTTTCTTTGTTGGGGGCGCAGTTGAGATGGGAGTGAGGAGAGATCCATACATAAATAAGATTCTCAAAGGGATTAAAGAATTAGTGTTCTGGTATTAAGAGGAGAGATCTTTTACATGGAGTTACATCATTGAATCACCAAGATGGACTGACTTTAAAAGTTCATTTATGTTTCTTTCCAGGAGGACAGTAGATGAGTCTACTGTAACGGATGCTTCTGATCAGATGCCCCTCCCGCTTCTGTCTCCTCCCTTGCATTCCATGCTCTAGTCAGGCTTTGCTCTCTGCAGTTTCTGCCAGCTGCTATCTTAGGCCTCAGTATTTTTTGTCTCTCTGCCTGGAAGTCTCTTCTGTCTGGACAGCTTCTGCTTGCTAAGGTGAAGAGAGACTGTCTTTCTGGTGTTACCTTTCACTTCTATCAGGAATCTTTCTGGACTTTCCCAGTCTGGGCTTTGTGTCTTGCTATGTGTTTCCAAAGCACATGACTTATTAATGCAAGCTTTCTTCATGCTCAGTTGTAATGACGTACGGATTTGTCTGCAACCTCCTGCTAGACTTTCCAGTCCTATGGAGTACGGCCTATTGCTATTTTGCTGTTTGGCTGATGGTCAGTGCCTATCACCTTGATTGACAATTATTAGGTGCTCAATAAATGTTATTATAAGTAAATGAATATTATTTCTGTTTACCTGGTTATTGAAACGGAAAAATCTCAGTATCATTTAAAATTTTCCCCATCTCAATATTGTGTCATTTGCCAGATCCGAAATGCTTTTGCTTCTGATCCTCCTTTGTCACTGCCTCTGCTCTAATTTTGGTTTTCTTTTCTTGCTCCTAAACTATTTCAATAGCTATATCTAGTTTCTGACTGTCTAAGGCCATTTTGCAAATTGCTCCCAGAGAGGTCTTTCTATACCAAAAAGGTCTTGTCACACACAGCTCAACCTTCCTTACATCAGCAGTGGAATGAAATCCAGTCATCTCCATTGTTCCCAGGCTTTTTTGTTGCTACAGCTGACTGTCATTCCCTTAACATGGCATTTATTTTTTAAAAACTTTTGTGCCTTTTCTCACGCTATTCCTTCTTTCTGATGTGCCCTTGACTCAACTGTAGGTTTTCAAATCTACTCTTTCAAATTCAGTCTCAATTATCTCCTACTTGAAAATGTCCCATATTCCCTCATTTAGAATTCATATTTCCCTCTTCTCTATCTGTATAATACTTTGTTTGTATAATTTTGTATGCTTTTCCCATTAGATTTTGAATTAATTCAGGCTTGAAATTGGGGAATATTAAATATACTTACATACACATCTAACATAGCTAGCTACTAACTCAAAGAAGGTGTTGAATAAATAGAAGCTGTTATGCCGTATACTCCTACTGGACCTGGCATTTTACTTAATTCCTGGTCAGTATTCATGTTTACTGAGGCAAATTTAATTGATATCTTAAGTTTTACAAAATACTGAGATGCTACCTACGGACTTTTCTTTCGTATGAAATGTGTATTGCACATGTGTTGTGTCATATCTGCTTTTTCCTTTAAGATATCTCAATTTAATATTTTTCTTATTTTGCTTAACATTTCCAGGCCTTCCTGGCAATATAGTTGCTATCTGCTAATGCTGTAGACTGCATCTCATTCATGCTGTGCTATTCATGCTGTGCTATTCTTTAAGGCACTCAATGTTCTCATAGCACCTGAATTTGTATTTACTGGTCAGGATTCCTTTCAGATGTTACATTACAGGGAAAACCCTACAATTTACAAAGGTGTCAGAGAAACATTGGAGAAAATGCTCCATTTAATTCTGTTTAAATCTAACCACTTTCCCCACTCTCCCAGCATGGTGTGTCTCATCTGCTTAAATGAAATCCTCACAGAAGGTTTCAAACCCTTTCTAAAAGACATGCTGAAGCTTGTATCTTGCAGTTTCTGAGTTCCATTTTTTTCTTCATTGATCTAAACATACTTTGCGCATTGATAGAACAAGGAGAGGAAGGCTTCTGTAAAAGGGAAAAATGGATATTTCATTAAGTTTTCCCCACTTTATTTCACTGTAAATAAATTATGTGAGTTTACCAATGGAATCCCAAAACAACAAAATAGTATATGGACTATTGTTGCTCTCTATCAGGCTATTGTTTGTGTGTTTAGTTTTCTTTATAAGAAGCTCTCTTAACCTATCAAGAGACTGTCGTGAGAAAAAAACAAAACAACAATCTTGGGAATGAAAGCTAAATTAACGGAAAATATAATTATTTCAAAGCATACTGAGCATTAATTTCTCTGTTAACTCCCTGCGGAGACAGGAGCAGTCACATTGATGTATTGACTACAGTAAAATAATATAGGAATACTTTCCTGTTTACATTATAAATTGGCATCACATTCTGGAAAGCATTTTAGCAACGCACATCAAGAAGCTATGAACAGTTCACAGCTTTGACCTATTATTTCTCCTCCCCAGGAAACAATTGTAAATTTAGACAAAGGTATATTAAAATATATTTTGAATAAAGCATTGTTTCCAAATGTGAAAAATTAGGTCTAAACATACAGTAATAAGAAAATAGTTAATAATAACCCATAGAATTTTCTTAAATAAGAAACAAGATAATTTTAGAAATATTTAGTACCATGGTTGTATGTTTGCAATATAATCTTAACTGAAAAACACAGCATATAATATTCTTTTTTTTTTTTTTTTTGAGACGGAGTCTCGCTCCGTCGCCCAGGCTGGAGTGCAATGGTGCAATCTCAGCTCACTGCAACCTCCACCTCCTGGGTTCAAGTAATTCTCCTGCCTCAGCCTCCCAAGTAGCTGGGATTACAGGTACCCGCCACTATACCCAGGTAATTTTTGTATTTTTAGTAGAGATAGGGTTTCACCATGTTGGCCAGGGTGGTCTCAAACTCCTGACCTCAGGTTATCTGCCCACCTTGGCCTCCCAAAGTGCTGGGATTACAGGCGTGAGCCACCACACCTGGCCATAAAATTATCTATTGGCTAATTTTCTTTTCCCCCTCCTACTTAATACATGCTCACTGTAGTTGTCATGTCATACATTTTGGTGAGTCACATAGTATCCCCTCTCCAGAATGGCTCCTACTGATATAGTCAATATTAACAATTTGGTGAGTTTCTTGAATACATTACTGTGCTTATACAAATGTAGACACAAGTAATCACAGGGACACAATATGATCTGAATTTTGTAGGTCTGCTTTTTTCAGTGTGGTTTTAAAAGTGCTGGATGGAAATCAAGTTAACTCTGAAAAATGGGATTAGGAAATATTTTTATTTTCCTCTGTAGTTTTTGGTATTTTCCAAATTTTCTGTGTAGATCATGTACCAAAAAAAAAAAAAAAAAAAAAAAAACCACAACAAAAAAAACGTACCCAAACCCTGAGTTAACCAGACATTTCTAATACGGGAAGGACGCAGAAATAAATGAGCAGAAAATTGCAGATAACAGTAATTTGTTTAAAAAAATAATAATAACTATCAGCAGATCTGGTAGCCATCGAAGGTCAGCTTTCATTTTTGTCAGTATCTTACCTCTCTGATTCTCTAGGGTGCTTGTGCCTCTAGGGGTATGCATCAGGATTTGGGAGTAAGCCATAAAATATCAATGATATTGAAGATAAGCAATTTCAATTCTTATTGTTTTAGTAAGAGAAACAGAACAATTAAATATGAACCGAAGAAGATGGCTTTAGGTCATATCCCTATCCCTTCAAGATATTACCTATTTATCATTTTAGGTCAGTGGTTCTCAATCTTGGCTGTGCACTAGAATCATCTGGAACCTTTCAAAAATATGCTTCTCGGGACTCCATCTGCAGTGATTTTGACTTAATTGGGACTGCGGTGGGGCCTGGGAAGGTGGCAAAAGTTTAGTCTCCTAGGTAAGTCTAATGTATAGCCAGGGTTGAGAATTGCTGTTCTGGGCCAAGAGAGTTAAGCATTCTAGAGAAGGTTAACAATAGTAACACATTACGAAAATTGATAGTCTCGAGGTTTTATAAGATTCTCATTCAATATTTCATTTATTCAAGCAGTCAGTCGTGCATTCAGAAAATAAACGTATATTTAGAATACTAAATGTTTTTTTCAAAGAAAACATGTTTTCTAGAATGTTCTTACTAAGACAAAGTGAACAAGCACCTTTTAGATGTACACTAAGAGTTTGTAAATGACTGATTTCTTGCTTAACATTGTTAGCCAGAAGAATTTAATTATACAATTCTCTAAACTCTCACTTTACCTGTAATTTTCTTGGTACTATCACTCTCTCCTACTGACTTGTAAACGTATTAAAGGCAACTAATTTATTTGTGTCTCTCTCAGTGCCTAGTACAGATCTTGCATATAGTAGGTGCTTAATAAAGTATGTAGTATTAAGACTGCACAAAACAAAGGCTCTAAAACTTTCTTGGTTCACAGTCCCCTCAGTGTCTCAGTAGTATTTTGGTAACCAGACAACTTGATGTCTAACTTAGTCATTTGAAAAAAAAAAAAAACATATTTGCTAATTGCTTAATGGGATATGTGTACACAACTTTGCCAACATTGGAATAAGACTGAACATTTCCACCTTCATTTTCTGCTCAACTTTATTTTCATGAAGTATTTACTTTCTATCAGAGCAGTTACTGAAAACACAGCTTTACAAAGAACAATGTCATTTAATTGAACATAGTATGATCTAATGCTGAAATTGTAAACTCCCTGGAGTTTATGATGTCTAACAGATGTTAGTATTATTGTGCTTGCATGGAAAATTTAAAATATCTTCTGGCACCCCTGTGAGTTCATTATATCACCTTTGGTAGCTTTGAGCATAGTTTGGGACCTGCCCCAAATCTCAGGCTTTTGATGATTTTCTGTTCTAGGTATGACACAGAGTTTATTTACTAAGTTTTTGTCCATTATGTTGTTCGTTTTAGATGTTCAACTGAGAAGCCTGTATACATTCTAAGAAAAGATTGATCACACTGTTTCTTTTCGGCATTAAAGATATGGAACCACTAAAAATAGGTACTTAAAAAAAAAAGGGACTTAACTAGATTCAAGGCACTGTGCTCATATATGCTTTACAGTACCATTTTTTTTATTCTGTGATCAACTGTTTCACATTTTAATGTTTTTGAAACTTGAATGCATGATACAGTGATCAAGTTTTGAATGCATGATACACCATGCATTCATGTAGTAAATGGATGTTTACCATGCAGTAAAGAAAACTTCTCTGCTGCAGGATAGAAAGGACTGGGTTGCCCAGTCGCATAGGGCATAGGTAGAGATGATGGCCTTTGGGCTGTACTAGACAGTTCTCTTGGCAGGAGGTGGAGGCCACTGGCCATCCCAGTTGGTACAGACAGTTAACCCTATCTTAAAGCTCATTCAATTGAAAAGTGTTAACATGGACTCCAATAATGAGTTCAGTTGTACCCCATTTCCCCTGGCTCAGAGTTGTGCAGCTCAAAATAGTAATCACACTTTACAATTATTTGGTGTTGGGGATATTGCATCCTTTTTAGGAACTTTGGGGGAATTTTTTTTTGTGGGCATTTTCAGTTTTGGACAATAAATCCTTTTCAGGGTATTAATTGTATAAATAGTAATAGCTTGATTATCCTTTTGGCTTGGAGATGATATAGTCGTCTCCAGACTTCATTCATCAATTATACTAAATTGGGAATACTTAGGGGCATTGAGTCATTAAGTTGCAAAGGAGGCTAGGGTACTCTGTATCCAATTCAAGTAATTCACACTTAATTCATCCCCAAGGGAGTATTGTACCCTAGCAAATGGATTTAACCAGATTTCCATTGTTACATTCATGAGAGGGAACATTCAGTAATTGTTGATTCCCCAAAGGTCCTTTTGTCTCTCTCACATAGTTTTATCAATAATTTGAAACACCTAGAGGACGAACAATACTGTTGAAAGATTCCCAACAAATGACTCTTTTAAATAGTAATTTATTAGAAATAGTCTGTGTGAAATAGATTTTGTAATTCTATATTCAAAAATTTGTTTTCTCAAATGAGACTTTCCCCCTTATGTCTGTTTTTTTTTATTATTTTCAACTGTATTATTTATTCTCATTTTTATTGCCAACTTCAATTTTGGTTCTAGTATTTTTCCAATTAATTACTTAAAGTTGGGTAACAGATAAATGATGAATTTAATCTTCATATGTTTGTTTTTCTAAGGCAAAGCAACAATGGTGGTCCTAATCTTGAATTTTAAATCCTTTTTTAACCTCAAAAGAATTAGTATATTTATTGAAGAAGTTGCTGAAGGAAGGAATGGTAAAGAATTAAAGAATTTGTACTTTGCTTAAAGTACAAAACTTACAAATGTTCTGTGCCAGAAATGATTGCTTACCCATCTTCTTGTCCCACCCTGTACTTCAAGGCCTTCTACCTCATTTCACACATTTGCATCTCTCCTTGCAATTATTAAGTGGTTTTGAGCCAGTAGTCCTATCTACTGGTATAAGAGTAAGGAGGTCATTCATTAATTCAAATATTCATTCATTCAAAAATAAGTATTGGTATTTGAGGATACAGTAAATAAAATGAGAATGTCTATGACCTTATAGAGTTAGCATTCTAGTTGGGGAAACGGAAAATGAACCTAATGAGTAAGTTATATATGTGTTAAGAAGGTAGTATGGAAAAATATTGTGGAAAAAATAGATCAAAGTTGAGAAGTGGGTTAGCACAGCAGGTTTGGTTGCTCTATCCTTGCTTGTCTTGAAGCCTGGAGCTATGATTGTCCTTGGCCGGCTTCTGGGAATGTGGCCCTCAGAGTGTTCTTTATTTTACTGATTGGTGATGATATTTTATATACCTGGAGCAACGGGGTATGCTGTTCCAGCTTGTCAAGACTTCTTAGAATCATTTAGCAGGATCATGATATACACTTGATTTATGCTGGGGGTCCTGTGTTTTTGCTGCCCTGGCTAGTTATGTTACAGGAATGTGTCCACATGACCAATGCCTTGACAGCTTTGGACCCTGAGACTCAATTGGCCTTCCCTATACAGAGACACTTTGCCTGTGTCCCTGCAGCTCACAGCTAGAAGAAATATGTTTTTCGTGGTGTTTTACTCTTCATCCTTTACTATAATAAAGCACAGTTGTGAGTATAACCTGTCAAAGGACGTTTGATTCCTTTTGGTGAATCACCAGCGTTAAGGTGGTCTTGGGACCCCTGAAACACAGGAAAGTCAGATTGGGAGGACAGGAGTCATGAGAAGTGTCATTTTGACAAAGACTTTCAGAAAGTGAGGGAGTAAGCGGAGAAGACAATTCTAGGAAGAAGGAATTACCAATGCAAAGACCTGGAAGTGAGAGCGTGCCTGGAGTGTTCAAGGAAGGGTAAGGAGGTCATTGTGGATCAGAATGGATGAAGATAAAGGTGGGAAATAGCCCAGAGATGCAGTGGGCTCAGAAAAGGACATTGAGTGCAAAGGATAATGTCAGTTAGCACATGCTTGCTGAATGAATTGCCAAATTCCCATCTTTCCTCTAAGGAGGAATATCTTCTTATGTTTCATCAGCTTATGTATTTCTATTTTTGGCAGAGCCTTTACATATTCTTCTTAACATCTTTATTCTTTCCTCAGTTTTTAAGAATTTCTGCTGAGTAGGCCGGGTGCGGTGGCTCACGCCTGTAATCCCAGCACTTTGGGAGGCCGAGGTGGGCAGATCACGAGGTCGGGAGATTGAGACCATCCTGGCTAACACAGTGAAACCCTGTCTCTACTAAAAACACAAAAAATTAGCCGGGTGTGGTGGCGGGCGCCTGTAGTCCCAGCTACTCGGGAGGCTGAGGCAGGAGAATGGTGTGAACCCGGGAGGCGGAGCTTGCAGTGAGCCGAGACCGCGCCACTGCACTCCAGCCTGGGTGACAGAGCAAAACTCCATCTGAAAAAAAAAAAAAAAAGGAATTTTACTTTCTCTGTCTTCTTTTCATCTGTTATGCCAAAACATGACCCTGATCTTAGGTAATAACTCAGTTTGTGCTGTTTCGATTCAAAGGAAGGGGAAATCAGTCATACCATCCTCAGTGCAGAGGGGTATCTGAGCTGAGTCTTAAGGATAAGTATCTGTGGTTGAATTCCCAGGTTCAGGGAGCTGTGCTATTCACTCCTTCCCCTCACACTGCATTTTCAAAACTCAGTTCTGATTTTGTCTTCACCAAGGAGTGCTCTCACATTAGTCTGAGTTAGGTGCTCAGTACTTACATGGCAGTGGTGACCAGTGGTTTTTCAAACACTTAAAATTATCTTGAGCTTTCCTCACTGGGCTGAAGGCTCTTCTGTCTCTCTCTACCTAGTGCCATCACATAAAGTATCCTTAATAAATGTTGTATAAGCGTCTGAGTGAGTGAATAAATGCTTGTGATTCTAAGGAAGGATGAAAAATGGGGAAGAAAAAACAAGTCAGGATGACAAATGCCTGTGGAGTGAGCTTGGACAATCTGTTTTAGGAGCTTGGGTCAGATTGATTGATTTCCATTGAGGAAAAGGGTCCTTTAGGTAGGCAAGAAGGACTGGAGTCCAAATAGTAATGGCTCAGCTCTCTCATTTGTTCTCAAGTTGTCTATTGTGTGCTGGTTCTTAAGTTGTAAAGGCTCTTTTTATGTTATCCATTTCATTAGCTTTGGTGAATCACACTTATTTAAGCCTTCAGTCCTAATGGATAAAAAGTGTATTTTATTTGCTCCATAACATTTTATACCTTTGGAGATCATGCGTTTATTCTCCCTCGTTAATTTCTTCTTAGAATTGACATTTTCTCTGTAATAAATATTAGTTTACTGCAAGTAAATTTGTTTTTTATTCAAACACACACATATTTTTTTCTTTTTCTTTTAAACCTCAAAGCCAACAAGAGTTTGGATCCAATCTGGGGCTTAAGCAATGAAAGGGAGGCTTTTCTATTTTACTGATTTTTTTTTTTAATTCAGCACCCTTTTGTTTCTTTAAAAGAAGGAGGCTTGTGTGTCCATATTTGAAATGCTGCAGAGAGTAAACTGATTAAACCCTTTCCACCCCACTTTTCAGAATGCATAATAATATGGTCCTTTTTCTTTATAAGCTCCTTCGTTGTCCTCAACTCTTTTCTGAACTTTCAGCCCTCATTCCAATTAAATAGGGAAATTGTGCTAGTACCCTGGGAGAAAGACTCGTAAAACTACTTTGATGATTTTTTTTATAGTAGTAAAAATAAAATTTTTAATTTATTCCTTGCCAGGATACATTTGCCTTATATTTATTTACGAAGTTTTGCTACTTCCTAGTATCATTCTTTAGTCCAAACTGTTTTTTCTAGTCAAAATTTCCAGGTTAAATATTCTTATGAAAAAAATTAGCATTAATTTCTGAAAGGAAGAGGAATCTTATTATTTACTTCTTGCTGTAATTATTATAGCAATGTAAAATATTTTTCATTGTCAACTGTGGGATTAAGCTTAAAATCTTGTACCCGATACTGGGGCTGGAGAGCTGGCTGTAATTTCTGGTGGCCCCTGCCGAAATCCTGCAATTATCATTCCTTTTTTCAGATGCTTGGCCACTTCTGATCTCTTTCTCCTTTTTCTACCTCTCTCCCTTCATTCCTTCTCTCTCTGCAACTCCTCCTCTTCCCTCTTTTCCCCCCACCCCTCTTTCATTTAGTAAGTATCCACATGCTAACTCTTATTTAGCTCAAGCTTTAGTATGACTCATGGCTGAGTTGGAAATAATAGGGGCTGTCAAGAACCTGACTTTTGCCAAGAGAAGATGCACAGAAAAGGAAAACGTACCAGAATATATCATGTGTCATTAATCTGGTCAGTACAGAAGAGGAGATCCCATTTGGTTGGGCTAAGGGGACATTTATTTGAAAAGGGGGCATTTGACCATACTTTGAAGGATAGGTTAGGATTTTGACAGGTAGAGATTTTTAAAAGGGTATTTCAGATGGAAGAAAGAGATGAATAATTATGTTGTAGCAGGAAAGTGGGTTGTCTTATTTAGTGACCAATGACCCATCTATGAGACAGTGTAGAACAGGGTTCTGCAAATTTTTTCTGTAGAGTGCCAGATAGAATTGTAGCAAACTTTGCCATTGTAGCAAGTGTAACCATAGGTAATGTATAAAGGAATTAGCATGACTGTGTTCCAGTAAAACTTTATTTACAAAATCAGGGTGGGTCAGAGTTGGCAGGCAGGCTATAATTTGCCCATATCTGATATGAGTATGATGAGTGGGGAAAAAAGACTGGAAAGGGAGGTGGTGGTCAGATCTCAGAGGATTGTGAATGCTAGCCTAAAAAGTTAGAAAACAATTGATATTATGTTTAATGAAACCATGATGGTTATGTTTCTACTAATGGTTTAAATACATAGACATTTAAATTTGGAATTAAATTTGGAACCAGATTTCTTCAGATATTTATATAGATATAGTTATATATATATATATTTATATAGATATGGTTACAGGTATACCTACCTCTAAACTAAGATTTCTTGGTAGCTGAATATTTTGTGTGAAAATGGTGGGTAGAGAGCAAACTAGGCCTCTGAACAGACCCCAAAGAAGGCTGATTTGGGAGATAAGCAGAAGCCTGGTATCTTTTGGGTTCCTACCACAACATCTCCACAGAAGTAGATCAAAAAGTCAGATCATGAAAAATAGGTGAGAATTCATGGGCAGGCTCTCAGATGATCTGGATTCAAAATGTTGACATTCTTCCTGTTAAAAAAAAATGATAGTGTAAACTGATAGCAAAGTAGATATCAGTGTCATTATTTTTTGATACTTATAGGAATTTTTATATATATTCTAAATTAATTTCTAGAAGATTGTGTTAGATACTATAGGAAGTTCTCTTGTCTGTTTCAGTATTGCTTTTCTACCTCCTTTATTGTAATATCAGAAATTCTGTATTTTTTTCACGTGTTGTTTCCCCTCAGAATTATACGTTAAGGAAAGTCTGTTTTCTATTGCTGTCTGTATCCCCAATCCCCATCTCATGCAGATCTGAGGAAAAGTAGGTAATCAGTAAACATTTGTTGCATGAATTCATGTAAATGAACATTTCTGTTGTTTCCACCCAACTATTTTATTCCACTATATTTTTTTGTTCTTCATTTTTCCTAGTTCTCAGGATACATAAACCTCAATAAAAATTTTGAATTTATCTCATTAAAATATTGTTTTAAAAATTTGACCTATAATCTGTTTATAAAATCTTTTTATTTTAGCAATGTATTCCTATAGGAGATAAAGTTGTAGCATATGAAATGAAATTATTATAGATACTTGCTTTTGAAACATAATGGAAACGAAGTAGGTGAGTTTTTGTACTGGATAAATCTGAAAATGAGGTGGCTTCTCCATGTGTATAGTTGTAGCCTACATAATGGTGACAACATAATAGGATGATGTCAGAGTCTCTTGAAAAGAAGTGGGATTGTGATATTTTCAGCCCACCTACATACAGATGTAAATGTCACCCAAATATATATATATAGTTAGCAGTATTTTTAAAGCCCTTTTGGACCTTTAGTTACCTATTTGTATTCCATAGGAAAACCATAATATAGTATTGGTTTTAATATTTTTTTCTAGAATATTCCTTTCTACCTATTTATTATTATTTGAATTTTAGTGATTCTCACTACTTAACGATGCTTGTAACCATCTGCTAAATAGTTAAATCTTCTCCAGCAACCTCAGGACCTAGCTCACTGATATGTATTTTATTTTTACTTGTTTCTCTCAACATTTAGATTATATGTTTTCTAAGGGTGCAGTTGAATCATTTAATATTGAACCATTTTAAAACGAATAGTGATATGTTGAAAAGATGATTATGTGGGCAAGACATAATGATTATAATTAAGTGACAGAGAAAATAAATATGCTCACTGAAAGCTAAAAAAATACACTGGAGAAGGGTAGGTAGACAAAAGTACCTCCGGCTGAAAATCATACATTTAATCATGGAATCTGCCCTGTCTAAATGCCAGAATTTTTTTTTTTGGAGGAGAGAACTGGTAGAGGGTTATTAGGGATATATATTGCTTCTGGCTGACTGTGCTGCTTGCTTGATCAAGCTGTTGACACCATGGAAATCAGAAGCATCCCGTTTAAGTCATAAGCAGCTAATTCTTTATAACTTTTACTTGAAATAGAAAAGAGTTTTTCATACCTCATTAATTACTTTGATCAGGTTTTCAGCTGAGGGTTTTTTTTTTTTTATTTTTAATGCTGCTTTTGCTGTGGCTTGTGCTGGGGTGAGAGACAAACCAAGTTTGAGGATGGGGAGAAGAGGCTCAGAGAGTCAGTGAATGAGAATTTCCTTCTGAGCATTGATTGTGAGAAAATAAGTTAGTAAATATGATGAAAAACAAATCCCTAATGCTTTTCAATAAGAGTTAATGTGGAACATGGGACTTGGAGTCAGAGGGACTTGCCTGTGAATCCTGGCTATAACCTTATTAGCTGTGCAGTTTTTCGTTTTTTGTTTTTCATTTTGTTTTGTTTTGTTTGTTTTTGAGACAGAGTCTCTCTCTCTAGCTAGGCTGGACTAGAGTGGCATGATCTCAGCTCACTGCAACCTCCGCCTCTGGGTTCAAGCAATTCTCCTGCCTCAGCCTCCTGAGTAGCTGGGACTACAGGCACGTGCCACCACACCTAGCTAATTTTTGTATTTTTAATAGAGACAGGGTTTCACCATGTTGGCCAGGATGGTCTCAATCTCTTGACCTCATGATCCACCTGCCTTGGCCTCCCAGAGTGCTGGGATTACAGGCGTGAGCCACTGCACCTGGCCAGCTGTGCAGTTTTAATCTCAATTTCCTTGCCTTAAAGTTGGGAAATGTCTTACAGGTGTGTGTTAGGATGAAATTGGACAATATGTGTAAAGTTTCCAGCACTGGGCTGGATATGTGTGTGTGTCACACAAGTAAACATGTATGTATGTATAAAACCTGTAATTTATTACGTCAGCTCTAACTGAGTGGGATTAAGGAGGAAACAACTGCAAGTCAGTTGTTTCCATTTTGAGCCAGAGAGGACCCTGTTGGTCAGGCCTGTATTATGCATTAAGTCTACTAAGTACTTTAAGATATAGATCTAGGCGATCTCATCAGAGAGGGGGATTGTGATTTGGATCATCAAGACTTGACCTTTGCAAATCTATTTTTTTCTAAATATGATATTTTCTCATCAGATTTATATTAACATTATTGCATGTGAAAAAATAAAATCATCCATTCTGGATTAGAAAACGTTTTAGAAAACATTTTATAAATCAAATCCAGCTTCAGAATGTCAGGAGGGTTTTAGTGTGTCTTATTTTGGCAACTGTACTTTTACAAGGATGAAACAGATGGAATATGCAGTTTTTTTTTCTTTTGCGAATTTAACTTAAGATCTTACCACACATTGGGATTTGTCTGTAAATCCAAAGGCTGTGAGAATCTCTGAAATTGATCTTTGAAACAAATGAATTAATAAAAATTCCCTATTGAATATGCTGTTGAAGGAGCCATTGTAGGTACATTTGGTTTGAACAAGATCTCTTATTGAACTGGAATAGAGATCCTAATTCCCTTATGAGTTAGTTATGTTCAGTTTGTCTCTCATGCGGTTTATCATGTTTTTGGTACTCAACATTATCCTTAATTCCTTCACATTCTATAACAGGTATCTATGTCTATAAAATAGTGGCCTAGTAAATAGTATCCTTTATTTAAAGTTGTACATATTTAATGTGCTTAAGGAGCAAGCAACAGAAACAAACTCTGGCTACAAGAAATGAAAGGGCTTTCTAGGAAAGATTATTATGTAGTTCACAGATCAGCTGGAAGGGCTGCACAACCCAGCTTCTGGAAGGAGAGGGACTAGGGAAGCACTAGAAAGCACAATGGTAAGGCCTCATAGACTTTCCAAGGTAATTCAGTTCCAGCAACCATTAGCATCTGTGTAACTGTATTCACATTTTGAGATCCTGATAGAATCTATCTGGCTTATATTAGTTGGGTGCTTTATGCTAGTGGCTCAGTAAATTTTGACTGAAGGATTAGGGGCTGGGTGGCTGGGGGAATTATTTCAAACTGAGCAGCAGCTACTTTTTCTCTACACTTATAGTTTTTTTATACTATCCAACTACTTATCCAAGAAAGCCCATCGTGTCATATATATCAGGGGTTGGAAACCCCTGAGACACGGACAGATACAGATACTGAGACCTATCAGGAACTGGGCCTCACAGTAGAAGGTGAGCGGCGGGTGAGTCAGTGAAGCTTCGTCTGTGTTTACAGCCATTCCCCATCACTCACATTATGGCCTGGGCTCTGCCTCTTGTCAGATTGGTGGCAGCACTAGTTTCTCATAGAAGTATGAACCCTATTTTGAACTGAGCATGTGAGGGATCTAGGTTGCATGCTCCTTATGAAAATCTAATTCCTGATGATCTGTCACTCTCTCCCATCACCCTGAGATGGGACCATCTAGGTGCAAGAAAACAAGCTCAGGGCTTCCACTGAGGGGAGTTGTATATTATTTCATTATGCAATAATAATAAAGTACACAATAAATGTAATGCATTTGAATCATCCTGAAACTATCCCCTAATGTGGTCCATGGAAAAATTGTCTTCTCTGAAACCAGAGTCTGGTGCCAAAAAGGTTGGAAGCCACTGATATATCTTACTATTATAACCTTTTTTTTTTTTAAACCCAAGTATTATATTTTCCATTTAAGTTTGAGGACATGGTTTGGCATGAGTATGTGTGTATATGGCCAGGGGGTGCTTTTTCTTTTTAATTGATGTTTTATAAGAATTTAAGTTCTCAATGATGATTGCAATCATATATTACTTGAGTTAATTTAGTAGTGTCACCCCAAGCCCCACTGTTCCATTGTTCCAAGATGGCTTTGGAGTCCTTCGTGGTGTTGGCAGTGGTGAATCCGTATGGGTCTGCAGCCACCTCAGTTCTTGCCTTCTCAGAAGAAAGAATTCAACTGATGGGTGTAAGGCAGAGAGACACCAAGGCAAGTTTTAGAGCAGGCATGAAAGTTTATTAAAAGGTTTTAGAGCAGGAACAAAAGTAAAGTGCATGTGGAAGAGGGTCAAGCAAGCAACTTGAGATTCAAATGCACAGTTTGATTTTGACTTGGGGTCTTATGTGTTGGCAGCTTCCAGGGTTGCTTTACTTCTCTGATTCTTCCTGCAGAGTGGGCTGTCTGCATGTGCAGTGGCCTGCTAGTACTTGGGAGTGGCTGCATGTGCAGTGTGTTTATTGAAGTTGTACACATGCTCACTTGAGGCATTTTCCCTTACCAGTCAAGTGTTCCTAGAGGAAGGTCATATTTCAGTTAAACTCTGCTATTTTACCTCTTAATGCACATGCCTGGGCCCACTCACCCAACTCCTGAGATCTCGTCAGGAAGCTGCTGATCACCAGTTTCAGATTTTCTATCTATTGAGAGACAGCCCTTCCCTGGTGCTGGTTGTGACCAGTTATTATCATAGAGAGACAGTTTAACAACTGCCTGACCATTCCCTGATGTTTGCCTGACATTCCTGGTGAGGGTGGGTCCTCTCCTGCCTTGCTCATGTCTGACTACTGACTGTAACTGTGGTTGTATTTGAAGGCTGACATGGCCTCTTACCATCTGTGAGACTTTGGTCAATTTTCATGACCTATCTGAATCTTCATTTTTTAAAACCAATAAAATGGATTTGATGTTACATATTTACAAAGGTGTATTGAGATTTTTGTGATCTATACATACAAGACTTGGGATATAACTGACCAATGGGTTCTTTTTGCCTACTTCCCAGATAGAGCCGATTTATCAAGGCAGGGGAATTGCAATGAAGGAAGAGTTTAGTTCACACAGAGCCAGCTGAATAGAAGATCAGTTTATTTATTACTCAAATCAGTCTCCCCCGAGAATTTGGAGGTTTTTCAAAGATCATTTTGTCACAGGATCCTTGGGGTGTCACTTTGCCAGCCAGAAACCTTTGTGGCTGGTGGCTCCTTTGCCCAAGTTTTGCTCGGGCCCACTGGGCTCATTCTTCCCACTTGGCCCAGGAGGCTGCATTCAGCTCACACTACTGGCCTGGATCCCATGCCTGCCAAGGGTGAGCCAGGCACAGAGCATTGAGAGGTGCATGAGCGAGTGAGTGTGGGTGAGTGAGGGGTGTGTGAATGAATGAACGGCCACTGCACACAGCCAGACATACCAACTGTGACAGGGCAGGCAGCTCCAGGCGCTGGCATGGGTGCTAGCTCCCTGCAAGGCTGTGGCTGGAACAGGTGTACCTCAAGTGGCTTCCACTACAGGCACCGGGGAACGCAGTGGCCCCTGGGAGCTTGGAGACTCCAGGAACCACAGAACCTCAAAGAGGGTATCTCAGCCTTGGCACAGCCTAGGTCTGGGCTCCCTGAAGGACTGCAGCTCTTCTCTTTCCTTCTTGTCACCTGTAATGTGGTGAGTGGAGAGGCATATTTCAGCCCTGTATGTGTTACAGCTCTTTCAGTCCCACCATTCAGTGGGGCCTGAGTTCTTATCCCATGTCCGGGAAAAATGAAGTACACAGACAACTGGAGGGTGAGCAAGATGAAGAGGTACATTATTTAGCAAAAGCACAGCTCTCAGGAGACTGTAGGATGGGTGTTATCAGTGTAGGTATAAATGATACCCTGAAGTGGGTAGCTCCTTTCCACAGGCAGGTCATCCCAATGAGTACAGCCCTCAGCAGAAAGGAGACCTAGAGTGGGTAGCTCCTATCCAGAGGCAGGTTGTCTCAATGTCTGTAGCCCTCAGCAGAGAGGAGACCCAGAGCATGTAGGTAGCTCTTACCCACAGGCAGGTCATCCCGATGAATACAGCTCTCAGTGGAGAGGAGATCTGGAGTGGGTAGCTTCTATCTGCAGGTAGGTCGTCTCAATGAGTGTGCAGCCCTCAATGGAGAGAGGATACCTAGAGTGGGTAGCTTCTATCCATAAGCAGATCATCCCAACATCTCTGTGGCCCTCAGGTGAGAGGCAATCTAGAGTGGGTAGCTCCTATCCGCAGGCAGGTCATCCTGTCCTCTGCCTGAGTCTGGCTGAGTCCAAGGTTTTTATGGGCTTCAGATGGGAGGAAGTACATGCTGATTGGTCCATGAGTGGGCCAGGAAGATGCACCGTAAGTTCTCATTCTGGTCTGTGGAACTGGCAGCCTGGCCCCCATGCTTCAGGCCATACCTGAGGGGTGTTGAGGGGTACCCGCAATCCTGTGTGGAGCCACCCTCAGCCTCTGCTGTTTCCCTCCTGTGGCCATCAGTGCCCAATGTCCAGAAGGGGCCTAGGTGGCAGGGGGCTGGCCTATCATTGCTGCCCTGAGTGTGTGCACATCGAGCTGGGTTGCAAAGGTGCCTGTTCTTGACCACAACTTTGCTTTGCCCCAGGGCAGCACCAGGAGCAGGGAGAGGCCAGACAGTGGAAGCAGGCACTTTCAAGCCTGTGAGGGAAGGGAGCTTCCTGGGCCTCTGAGAGCAGAGGGATGCTGGGGTCTGCAGCTGCAGCTGACAGGCTGCAGCTGTGCCCAGGGGTGTGGGCTCCTGCCCCACCAACTCGGTAGGGGCAGGGCTCCCTCTGGCCTTGTGGATTGTGCAGCCCTAGCTGTGCCTCCCCTGCTGCAGCTGGCATCCTCACAGTGGCTGCTCCACACGGGCTGTCACTGCCATCAGTTTGGGGGAAGCAAGGGGCAGGGTGGCAGTGGCTAGGCAGTGGGTGCTTTCTGCTGATTGGCTGGGTTGGAGATGAAATCATAGGGAGTCAAAGCTGTCCTCTTGAGCTGAGTTGCTTCTGGGTGCTGCCACTGGAGTGGTGGAGCCATCAATTCAGACATTAAAAAACCTGAAAAGACATCTCAAATGGCCAGTCCTTAGGTTCTACAATAGTGATGTTATTTGCAGGAGTAATTGGGGAAGTTGCATATCTTGTGACCTCCGGAAAAATGGCTGGCAATCTACGCCTTAGAATTCAGGCTCCTCACATCCTCCTAACCTGATGATCTCATTACTTTACAAAGGCAGTTACATTTTGAGGAAGGGCTATTATTATTTAAACTATAAACTAAATGTCTGTCAATGCTAGCCCAGCCTTAGCCCAGGAATAATTAAGGCAGCTTGAAGGCAACAGGCATGAGGAAGGGGGTTGGCTAGATCAGATCTCACTAACTGTTATAATTGTGTTATAATTTTCGTAAAGGCAATCTCAGGCACATATATTTATTCTTTACCTTCATCTTTTGATTTTAAATTGTTACATATTTATTTTATAACTAAATACTATTAATGGGCTGAATTTATGATACGGTGGAAAAATAGTTTGAGGAACAGCTTAAGATCCAAAGCTTATTTGGCCTTTTATTACTGAATGTTTTTCAATTTATCTCTTAAAAGTAATGATACTAATGACTACTCAAAGTAATTTGACCTCTCACAAGGTTTTGTATTATCATTAAAGATGCAAAGCAGATGTTTGGATAAACTTTACTTATCTCTATATCACCTTGGAATCTCTTCCTCATATTTACATTTGAATATATATGAGATTGTTGTTCAGGAAATTCAGTGTTTCAGACAGACTAATGGAACCTCATTTTTAAGGTATGATTTGATATAATCTTCTCTTTGCTTTTCTCAATCAGTTCTTCCCATCTCCACACTCTAAACTGAGATGATAATTGCTTTTAAGAGAGTAACGAGGCAGATGTAGGGCAATGGTTTACAAGCATAAGCTTTGATGAGAGGTGTCCTGAGTTTATGTCCTGTTTCCTCCATTTACTGAGGGTTAGCCATGGTTCATTTTCAATCCTCCACAACTCTCAGTTACCAATATGTATAAAATAAAGAAAACAACATTATCTCTTCAATGAGGTTTTTTTTGAAGAGTAAGTAGAATAACGCACTGAAAAACTAACACAATGCATGGCTCATTACCCCCCAGCACATTTTAGTTCTTATTATGGTTAAAATTTTTATGAGGAGGTATACTGAAATATGTTTGTGGCTGTGTGTGTGTGTGTGTGTGTGTGTGTGGAGAGAGAGAGAGAATAAGAATAGTGTTTGGATAACATTTAACGTTTTAGACTCTGGAAGGGATCAGAGCTTTTTTTTTTGTTTTTTTTTTTAGTTTGGTGGATTGAACCTTCCCTAGAACTGGGTGATTATTACAAAGGTTATATTTGTATTTGTATTTGAAATGTCTTTGTTATGATCCAGAAGCAATTTAAGGCCCAGTTTAACAAAGAACAGACAAGGTATAACAACATTTTGATAGCAATATTGAGGCTCAGTCAACATTGACTAGAATTTTTTATCTGATGTGCTGTTCTTGATACAAATTTTGGGTAAAAATAGGCTTATGCAAATGTATTGCAGCATAATCTTTATATTTCTTATCAGTGTACTCTAATGTTTGAAGTGCTCTCTAATCATGGAATACTAATTTTTATTACCAGTCACATTAAGTGATACACAAGCTCTGTACTGGACACATTATTTCATTTTATTATCTCAAAGTAGCTATTTTCCCGATTTTACATATTAGCAAATGGACTTTGAGACCTAACTTACCCAAGGTCACATGTCTAGGGAATGGCAGAGGTGGATGGTGACTGACTCCAGAACCCGTTTACAGGGGAAGAGAAAGCATCTTTTACAGAGATGTGATACATGCTTACAAGGGCACTTTCATGGTGATACAAGCTCTTTCTTAGGCAGACGTTATCAAGATCTGTACTTAAGGAGTAAGACCAGAGGTTTAAGTAAAAACAGGCTTTAGTTTTCATTTTCCTCAACATATGTTAGTTTCTTTTCTTTTTTTTTAGGAGACAGGTTCATGCTGTGTTGCCCAGGCTGGAGTGCAGTGGTGCGATCATGGCTCACTGCAGCCTTGACCTCCTGGGCTAACTCACCTTTCCTTCTCACCTTCCCAAGCA
This sequence comes from Nomascus leucogenys, assembly GCF_006542625.1. Classification (NCBI taxonomy): domain Eukaryota; kingdom Metazoa; phylum Chordata; class Mammalia; order Primates; family Hylobatidae; genus Nomascus; species Nomascus leucogenys. Next base: position 87,154,996 of record NC_044402.1, read on the forward strand.
GCTGGCATGTGCCAGTACACCCAGCTAATTTCAAGTTTTTTGTAGAGATAGGGTCTATGTTGCCTAGGCTGATCTTGAACTCCTGGCCTCAAGCAATCCTCCTGCCTTAGCCTCCTAAAGTGCTGGGATTACAGACATGAGCCATCATGCTCAGCCTTGTTTTCTTATATACCTAATGGATAATACTTTTTGATATTTTAGAGAAGGATTTTTGATATTTTGTATATTTGGCACTGAAAAACATCTTCTGCTTTCCAGACAACAGAAAAAAATAAAAGAGCTAGCCATGCAGTAGTGGCATTTAATTCTAAGAACTTGGACTACATTTGGAATGTGTTAAATCTATGTAACTTGAAAGTGTTACAAGATTCCTACAGTGCTGCTGTGACAACCAGAAATCCCTGCAGCTGCCTCTGTCTGGGTGTTGCACAGCCCATCAGGCTGCGCTCGGCTTGCGCCTGCTCAGATCCCAGACCTGCTGTGGCTCCACGCTCAGCCTGTGGCTGGACTGGGCATGCTACAAGCGGCTTCTGTGTTGGGTGCTGGCATCTAGACTAGGGGAACATGGTGGCACCCAAAAATTTAGAGATGCCAGTGATCACAGAGCCCCAAGGGATGTTACAGCTCTTGCTTGGGGAGTCCTGAGGTCTGAGCCTCCAGAAATGTTGTAGCTTTCCACTCCCATAGCTTAGAGAGTGGGAGCATGTTACAGCTATTTTATTCCCACCATCCACAGCCCATTGGGCAGAAGTTAGGGTTACAGCTTGTTTGTTTCTGCTGCCCGCAGTTTGGTGAGTTCCAGGTTCTTATCCCATGCCCAAGAAGAATAAGGTACACAGACACTGGAGAATAAGTAGGGCAGAGAAGAATTCTATTGAGCAACAAAAGGAAAGTTCTCAGTGGAGAGGGGACACTGAAAGCAGGGTAGCCATCTGTGAGGCTGAGTCTGGAGTTTTTGTGGGCTTAGAATGGGGAAGTGCATGCAGAATAGTCTATGGGTCATCTTGGAAAAAGAAACATTCAGTTGGTTAAAAGGCATCATCCAAAAGAAACCAATCAAGAGACAGAGCGTAAGACAAAGTTAGAAGTTCTCACTCTGTTCGTGGACTCTGTCCAGAACTGGCAGTTCAGTTTTCAGGTTTCAGGATTTCTTTGGCTTGAAGGTTGGCACTGAAAGGGGACCTATTTTTGACTGTCTTGGAATTTGTCTGTCTCCTGTTGCTATTGATAGCACTAGAGTTAGTGAAACACAATAAAAATGTATTTTCCTTAAGAGAAAACCTCAGTCTTCCCATTATTCACTGCTGTCCTTTCTTCTTTTTTAATTGATAGGAAAAAATAGAGTAATATTGTGCCTTAATAACAAATACAGCCATGTGTAACTTAACAATGACAATACACTATGAGAAATGCATTGTTAGGTGATTTTATTGTTTTGTGAATATCATAATGTACTTATACAAACCTAGATGGTATAGCCTACTGCACACCTAGGTTATATGGTATAGCCTATTGCTCCTAAGCTACAAATCTGTACAGGATGTTACTGTGCTGGATACTGCAGGCAACTGTAACACAATTTTACGTGTCAGTGCATCTAAACTTATCTAAGCATAGAAAAGGCACAACAAAAAGACCATACAAAAGATTTTTTTAAAAAATAGTACACTTGTAAAGGGTACTTACCATGAATACAGCTTGCAGGACTGGAAGTTGCTATGGGTGTGTGAATGTGAAGCCCTAGGACATTACTGTATACTACTGTAGACTCTGCAAACACTCCACAGTGGTATACTTAGGCTCTGCAAACACTCCACAGTGGTATACTTAGGCTATATTAAATTTAGGAAAAAATATTTTTCTTTCTTCAATGAGTTAACCTTAGCTTACTATAAGTTCATAAACTTAAACTTTTTGATTCTTTTGTAATAACACTTAGCTTAAAAGAAACACATTGTACAGCTGTACACAATTTTTTTCTATCCTTATTTGATAAGCTTTTTTCTATTTAAAAAATGTTTTACTTTTTACTTTTTAAACTTTTTTTTTTTAAACTAAGACACAAATATAAACATTAGCCCAGGCCTACACAGGGCAGGATCGTCAATATTATTGTCTTCCACCTCCACATCTTGTCCTACTGGAAGGTCTTCAGGGGCAGCAGCATGCATGGAAGTGTCATCTCCTAAGATAACAATGCCTTTATTTTTTTTGGAATACCTCCTGAAGGACCTGCCTGAGTCTTTTTACAATTAACTTTTATTTTTGTATGTGGAAGGACTGCATTGTAAAATAATGATTAAAAAGTATAGTAAATTCATGAACCAGTAACGTAGTAATCTGTTATCAAGTTTTATATGCTGTACCTAAATATACATGCTATACTTTCATAAAACTGGCAGCACAGGTTTGTTTATACCAGTATCACTATTAGCACATGAGTAACACATTGCACTGCAACACTATGATGGCCATGATGTCACTAGGCAATGGGAATTTTTTAGCGCCATCATAATCTTCTGGAAGATTATATATATGGTCCATCATTGACTGAAATGTTGTTATGGAGCACTTAACTGTATTGAAATTTATTTCGTTTTACCAAGAATAATGAATTCTTCATTATTATATGTATTTGTGTGTAGTTCCTAAGTTTAACAACAGTTTTGTACTGTTATTTAGATATGTTGAATGACATTTGAAGACTATGATATATGCATTCTAGGATACAACATGCTGCAATTTGTACCTTTTTCTCTCCAGTGTCTGTATTTATGTTGAAAGTCCAGGTGAATGACATCATCAGTCGTCAGTACCTGAGCCAAGCAGTTGTAGAAGTGTTTGTAAACTACACGAAGACAAATTCCACAGTAACTAAAAGCAATGGAGCAGTGCTTATAAAAGTACCCTACAAATTAGGACTTAGTTTAACTATTATTGCTTACAAAGATGGCTACGTGTTGACCCCTCTGCCTTGGAAAACCAGAAGAATGCCAAGTAAGCACTTAAACAGTTTTTTTTGTTTGTTTTTGCTAAATGTAAATGAATTTTTTTCTCTGTTTAGGGGATATCTTGTTCTGGTAAGCTGAAAATGAGAATGCTTAAGTCAATATAAGGAGGTTAGAAGGGAGTGCTACTTTGAAGAAAACATTGTCTTAGTCTTTTCAGGCTGCTATAATGAAATACCCTAAGCCGGGTAGCTTGTAAACAAGAGAAATTTATTTCTTGCAGTTCTGGAGTCTGGGAAGTCTAAGATCAAGGTGCCAGCAGATTCTGTGTCTGGTGAGGGCATTTTTGTTTATAGATGATATCTTCTGTGTCCTCACATGGTAGAAAGGGCAAACAAGTTCTCTTGGGCCTGTTTTAGTTCTGAGAAGCTGCTTGCAAGCAAGGGTCTTATGTCCCAACAGGTAAACTATCTGAAACCTCCCTAACATATTATTATAGATTTATTTTTAAAAATTGGCAAAAATAATCTTTAAAGAATAAATGTGTAAAGATACATGGGAATCTTTTAAAAATACATCTCCTAGGGGCAATTTGCCATTACAGACAACTAAAATATTATATATCTACAAAATTAAGAGTGAGTGATATTATGCTATAAGTTGTATTATGGTACAAATTGGACATTTAGTATTTATAAAATATTATCTATGATAAGATGCCATTAGAAATCATTGAGAAAAGGTTTCATAGTCATTAAATGATAGATATATTTTGGTTAACTATTTGGAATAAATTAATTGGATCCATATGTGAAAAATATATTGCTTAGATCAAATGTGGAAAATAATTATATTAAATATAAGAATATAAACTATCTGACCTTTCAGTTAGGATGGTCTGTTTAAACTTAAAAGCAATAAAAGATGCCATAGGCTATATATGAACATATTATTTTAATAAACTCCTGTATGTCATAAACATAAAAAGCAACTGAGGTTGGAAAAATATTTGAAACAGTAAGGCATAAAGTCCTTAATATGTAAAGAATTCATACAAATCAATAAGAAAATGCCAAGACCCTAACTAAATAAGGTAAATGGACAAAATCATGGCCTATCAATTTTCAAAACAGGAAATACAAATGGTTAGTAAATATGACAACATGCTTTAATAATCTAACATCAGTACACCAAAGAAATACACACTTAGATTTTTTTACCTTAAAAATGTTGTTAAATGATTATCTTTAATATTGTCAAACAAGATAGGATCAGCATTCTCAAACATTCTTGGTAGAAATACAAACTGGCAAAATTACCTGGATAACAATTTTTGAAATGTATGTGTCAAAGTCTTCAAAATCTTCATAAACTTTGACCCAGTATTCCACTTTATGAATCTGCACAAATAAAAGTATGTTAAAATATTAAATACAGTGGACAGGCATTCATGCACCAGGAAGTTGATGCAATATTTTTGTAATAATAGTGAATGGAAGCATTATAAATCTATGGGATTAATGCAGTAAATAAGTGAATCCTGATACCTTAATAAATGAAATATGTGGGTTAAAAATGTTATGAAAAGTATCTTTTGAGAGAAATACTTATGTTTTTAAATGAAAAAGGCAGGGTAACAGTATTCTGTATACAATATCATAATTAACTATTTTGAAAAATCACAGGAATACCCAACAAAGAGCTATAATAAAATATTATTAATGATTGTTCCTGTGGTGGTATTGCAGTGATCATCACTTTCATCTTATTTTCTGTGTTCAAGTTTTTCACAGTGGGTATTACATCCCATTTATAATAGGAAACAATTTTCACGTGAAAAGAAATCTGACTGTGTTTGAGGTTCAGAAAGATTCTCCTCATGTTTAATAGAGGTGTGACTGAGAAAGTATCCAAGTATGGAATAATCACCTTGAGGTTCAAACTGTGACCCTCCCACCTCTCCAATTTAATGCATTAATCAGTCTAAATGTTAATGTATTCTGTAATTGAAATTACATTTTTATTTGGTAGTTCTCTTTTCCTATGAAAGAAGAAAAGTATATTTCATTTTAACTCCACCCATCATTGTATACTTTGTGTTTTACTTTTTTCCATATTTTCTTTAAATTCTTTGAAATATCTCAAATAAAAGTATTTCCATGCAACTGTGTTTTCTCTTAAAAGATCTGAGGATGCCATGCTATTTCTATTAATTTTAAATACACAGCATAGAGGAAAGATATCAAATGAGAACTCGTGCTTTGCGAACTCCTCAAAACTGATTTTTCTTTTGGAGAATTGAGAACTCCTCAAAACTGATTTTTCTTTTGAAGGATTGATAAGTTTGATTTGATCTTGCTTATAAAATGGTCTTTTGTCCCAGCTTCTTGCTCCAATCTTGAAATAATATCTTTCAGGTAATCTGCACTTAACTCATCCCAACAGGTAGTTCAGCTGCCTATGTTTGTAGGCAGGTTCACCTCCATCCTGCATTACTACTAAAGGTTGCCTTTGAATCATTTTGTGCATTAAATTGTTTCCTTCTCTGCCAACTTGGGATCCTTTTGGCAAACCACACCGTGTGCAGAAGAGCATTGTGTTCTTATGTGGGGTGGTAAAAATGAAAAGTGGATATAGTTTATATCTAGAGAAGCTTGAATCATGGAGCCAAGAAAAAAAATTTAAAAAAATCTGAATAAGTAACAATTAGAGAAAATATATCAGGGGGTTATTCAAGCATTTAACTTGATCATTTATATCTGGGGTTACAGAACATCATTCATCACCTTGGTATAGACTACTACTATCAAATAGAAAAGATTAGTAAAATAAATAGTGATAACCAATGTTTTCTTCTCACTTTGTGACTTTTCCTCCATCATATTTTACATCCATTCTTCCTTTGTTTTGAATTGCTCTTCCCATCAAATATTTGTTTCCCTGCCCACACACACTTTTTGAGACTTGCTGTTACAGAACTATATTTGTCCTAGTGTTTTTTCCCCCTCACATTAAGTAAAATATTCTAATTGTGCTATATTTCACAGTATATTCATCAGTTACACTTTCACTGTTCCCGCAAAGCCAAGCAAATATATGGCTATTCGAAGACACTGTTTTAATTACTGGAAAATTAGCTGGTAAGTACCATGCTTCTTACTAAGTAAACACTTAAAGTTATTGTCGTATAACTGTACTTCTTCACTAATAATCAGTGTGAATTATAACTTGAGAAAAATCTAAATTGATCAGTATGATTAGCACTGACTGTAAGTTGATCTGAACTGATACTTATTTTACTGTCAAATGAATGGTGTGGGTTTTTTGTGTAGCAGGAGTCGTTTTTTCCTTTACTATTGTAGCCCCTCAAATAGGCACACTGTAGAGAACTTCTGTTCTTCTTTCCAAATCACATTTCTTACTGGGGCTTCCATGGTGGGAGAAATTGAGGAAAGGGCAGGACACATATTGTTCAGGCCTTTGGGGCTGGCTAATTTACAGATTGCCTCCTTCCTGCCTCCAGCATTAAATTTGTCGCTTTTTGGCAGATGCCTAAGACTTGGTAGTTAAGTATCTGCTCTGTAGATGTGATTTGCCTCACTTGTGTATCCTAAGGAGAAGGGTGCAGAAATCATGTTTTGGGTACTGATTCCAACTGTGTCCTCCAATTCTGCTTTACCAACTATGAAGATGATCGTTTCATCCTAACTCCCCGCATGCCTTAGAAACCTCAGAATTCTATGACTCTTTTATTGCATATTCTAGGAAACCTCTATAAATGACAACAATTTGCTTGTTTGTTTTGTATTGGTAAATTAATGTTTAGGTCTAAAGTGTAACAGGAATGACTGATAAAGTGAGAAGGCCCTCAAGGTAGAGTCCAGTAAGAGCGTCATGGTAAAAAGAACTCTCTGTGAAAGTTCTTTTCATTTTTAGATGCTGTCTTATCTATTCCTAAAGTATTCAACCAGAAAATTTACTATTATTTGGGAAAAAAATAAACTAGGGCTTGATGAATCTTGAAGCAATTTACTGAGTGAGGCTGTAGAATCTCTTACTTATGAAATACCAAGACATTTGAAATACCAAGACAGTTGCCAGATTTTTTTTTTTTCTTTGAGATGGAGTTTTGCTCTTGTTGCCCAGGCTGGCGTACAATGGCACGATCTCAGCTCACTGCAACCTCTGCCTCCCAGGTTCAAGTGATTCTCTTGCCTCAGCCTCCCAAGTAGCTGGGATTACAGGCATGCACCACCACACCCAGCTAATTTTGTATTTTTAATAGAGATGGGGTTTCTCCATATTGGTCAGCATGGTCTTGAACTCCTGACCTCTGGTGATCCACTCGCCTCAGCCTCCCAAAGTGCTAGGATTATAGGCACCTGACCAGCACTTTTTTTTTTTTTTTTTTTTTTTTTTTGAGACAGTGTCTGGCTCTGTCACCCAGGCTGGAGTGCACTGCTACAACTTCTACCTCCTGGACTCAAGTGATCCTTCCACCTCAGCCTCCCAAGTAGCTGAGACCACAGGCATGTACCACCACGCCTGGCTAATTTTTTATTTTTTGTAGAGACGGCGTTTCACCATGTTGGCCAGGCTAGTCTCAAACTCCTGACCTCAAGTGATCCACCCATCTCAGCCTCCCAAAGTGCTGGGAGCTACCATACCTGGCCTTGCCAGAATTTTGAGCTAGTAATTTTTTGCTGTGTATGGCAGAATGGTGGATGTGGGGCCGTGTGTGAAAGAATGGAAAGTAAATAAGAATCACAAGTATACAGAGAGGCTCTGTTTAATGCTGTTGGGGCCTTAATGAAATTAGCTTCTTCACAGTCCCTCTTCAGTGTTTGTTTTGATGCATCTCTACCCCTTACTGGCATCTTCAAACCCAATTAAAAATCATAGTTTATGCTGGAATACATGAAATGGATCTGTGTGACCACGTCCCGTACCAAACCTTTGCCACTGTACCAAGCAATGGTAAGCACTCATTTGTCTGGAAAGTACTGGCCATGCCTTGGCAGGTTTCCATGCGAACACTGTGAGTCCTCTTGAATTCTCAGATCACTTCCTTTTACTGTCTCATTATCCTAAAAGGTGACCCATTTGTAAGGCCAGGCAGGAAAGTATGACTGTTTCATAATGATGTTAAATCTTTCTGTAAAAAATACATATCCTTACTGCTGAACTTCCATAACATGTTTCATTAGGTTTGTACAGTGGAAATTAAGCCTGTGTGTTTATGTATTTATGGCAAAAGGAGAAACTAGAAAATTTAGGAACGTACAAAACCTTACAGAAGCTCAGCTAGACATTTTGCTTAGTGTGCATGTATTCAGTTGTAAGAAATGTGGTCTTCAAAATAATTAAGCCACATATTTTAAAAGAGCAAGTCGTAGGTAGTGCCTGTGAGTGATCAGAAGGCTTTAGATTGTATCCTCAACAACCAAACAGCATATAGTTATGTTACTTTTCTTAACTGTTTTCCAGGTATTATTTTTCTAGCTTCACACACACACAAAAACTATAAACTGAGAAGTCTTACATTGTTTCATTTATCCTTTATTGTCATGTAGCTCTTTTAAAAACTGATGTCTTTTCTATGCTAATAATTTAACTGATTGCTTCTGTCTTCATCAGTGACCTTCCTATAAAGTTCAAAGCAAAAGCTGATGTTTCTGATAATTTTCAGGTGTAAGAGTTGATCTTTGAATTATTAAATTCAAAATCTGTTGATTACAGAAATATCAATATTGTCACTGAATTCTCACTTGATAAATAATGTTAGAAGATACTGAGATATTTATACTTAGGAAAAATTCAGTTACTGAGATATTTACAAATTGAGTACCTGGCATTTGAAGGACTTTTAATGCATGGTTAGTTAACTGATAAACTTACCCACTTAAGTATGTGACTGAATATCATCAGAGACACTTTTCTGTTGCAAGTTACTGAAAACCCAGTCCTAATCTAGCTTAAGCCCAAAAGCAGCATTTGTTTATTTCTCTTATAGATGTTAAGTGTAGGAATAGGACGAACTTTAGACATGGCTCGATCAGGACTTCAGTAGAAATAATTGAAAACTGGTTCTCAATTTCTCAACTCTCCACTCTTTAATGCTGCCTCGATTTTTAAACAAGCTTTAATTTTTGATTGCAAGATGGCTGTTACAACTCCTGGATGTGTACCTGCTCACATAAAATCCAGTCCAAGCAAAACACACATTACATCTCATTAACTGTGCTTGGGACAGGGCCCATCATTGAATAAATCACTGTGGCCAAGAGAATGAGATGCTTTCAATTGGTTTCAGCCCATTCTGGCATGCACCATCAACTCCACTACTGTTACAGAAATGAGACCCCAAGTGAAACACATGGGCTAAAAATGGTCAGTGTGGGGTTCCCTAGAGTGGAAAGAAAAGGGTGAGGAAATTCTGGGCAGCAGAATCAAGCAGTACAAAGGTGCCTTGTGTCATCTAAAGAAAGGAAAATTTCTTAGTTCTGCATTTAAAATAATTACATGAGAAGATGCTAATGATGTTTAGCAATAATTATAATTGCCTCTTTTAAAGTAAAACGTCCTGACCAATGCGGCTATGCTTAACATGCCTTTATCTCTTTGTTAATGAGGTTTCCTTTTTTCCAGATGCCAAATCTCAACCAAGTGTTCAGTTTTCAAAAGCCTTAATTAAACTTCCCGACAACCATCATATTAGCAACGTTACCGGCTATCTTACAGTTCTACAACAGTTTTTGAAAGTGGACAATTTTCTGCATACAACTGGAATTACTCTCAATAAACCAGGTATTATCTACTTTTTGCATAATAAGTTATAAGAAACATTAGTACACAAATCTTTCATCAAATATTTATTTATAATAGCTTATAATATATAAGCTATGGATAATACACATCATTTGAGACATAAATCTAGTTATTAAAATGTATATAATAAATTCCCTTTAATGAAATATATATTATTCAATGAAAGAAAAATTCAACATACATTATTTCAAATGCATGGAAATTTTTATTTCTTTTAAATATATTAAATTTTATTTGATCCAAAGCAGGTAAGGTATAGAAAATGGTTATGATTATTGTATAGCTTTGAAAATTTAATACATTTAAAAATTAAAATTCATTTTGTATTTTTTTCATAATATGACCTATTCATTTTTATCCAACTGATGAGAAGTGTCAATAATTGAGATAGAAAAAAGTTTATAGATTGGAGTAAGCTATTGTAAATATCTGCTATTCTCTGCGTAAAATATAAATATTGAAAATATATGTATTCCAGAGTCAACAGCACTCATATATTTCTATAAGGCTGTCATAATATAAAAGTTAGTGGAAAAATGGAATTTTACATTTAAAAATACATTCATAAATAAACCCTTTAAAAACATCATTTCCCTCTGTACATCCACACTTGTTCTACCATTTTTTTTTTTCTTTGGAGACAGGGTCTTGCCCTGTTTCCCAAGTTGGAGTGCAATGGCATGATTTTGGTTCACTGCAGCCTTAACCACCCAGGTTCGAGTGATCTTCCTACCTAAGCCTCCCAAGTAGCTGGGACTACAGGCATGTACCACCACACCCAGCTAATTTTTTTTATTTTTTGTAGGGGTGGGGTTTCGCCATGTTGCCTAGGCTGGTCTTTAACTCCTGTGCTCAACAATCCGCCTGCCTCAGCCTCCCAAGGTGCTGGGATTACAGGCATGAGCCGCCTCGCCAGGCCTGTTCTACCATTTTTACCACTCATTCTAACCTAACTGAAAATCCACTGTTTAAAAATCACCTCAAACAGTCTATAATTCTGATAGTTTCTTTTTTTTTTTCCAGATATTTTGTTCATTTCATTTGAGGAACACCCAGCAATGAGTGATAACATGAAATAAGTATTTTGGTTAGATAGAGTTTTGTTTTGTTTTGCCTGTTGGAGTTGATGCTATCAGTGCCCCAGCCAGATGACACTTATTCTTCTGTTACAAACCTGCTTTTCCTGCTGCACACATCTGTGACTGCCTGAGGGCATTCCTTGGTTCCAAGAAGCAGACTTGGCCGTCACATGGGGCAAGCTGTCAACCAATGACAGACAAGAGTTGGTGTGGTTAGGACAACTCTGAGCCAGTGTGTGTCCCCAGTGGAACTGAGCTGGAGTTACCACAGTGATAACCTGCTTGTTAACACATCCTATATTGGCTCCCTTCCTTCCTGCTGAATTACGCTGTTAGTGATAGGTGCTTCCTGGGATTACCTACCAAATAAACTATTTGCACTCAAATTACTATCTCAGGGTCTGCTGCTTGAGGAAGCCAAACTAAGACATCTGCCAAGATTTTCCAGATGTAACCTACAGGATGCTGTAAATAAAAGCATTTACTAGAATAGTATCTGTACACAGTATCACAAATGAAGCTCATGGCGCTGGAGGATGTTCATGGACAAGACTCACTAGATTCAGTGGGAAAGGGTCAGAATGAACTCTGTTCCCCAACACTCTATTACCTGCTTTTGAGAGTATTCATTAAAAGTTTTGATTATCCTGAGAATGCTGCTATCATTTAAAAAGTTCTAGAGCAGTGCTGCCAAATGGAAATATTCTTCTCTGTCCAACATGTGGCTGTTGTGCTCTTGAAACATGACCAGTGCACTGAGAAACTTAATTTAAATAGCCACATGCAGCTAGTGGTCACTCTATTAGATTACACAGTTCTAGAGTTCTGTGAGGATAAAAATGTCCTTTCATAAAAGTTCTGTTCTCCTTCTCATTGTTTTTTTCAGTCTTTCTCCCTTGCACCATTCTTTTCTCCTCTGACTTGACTTTATCTTAAATGCTGGTGTATCAGTTCCAACAGTTTGTAAAGCCACTGACTGCACGGAGCTGAGGGGTGAGGTTGAAGCAGGCACTTCAGAAAGCCAGCCAACTGGTTTTACTGAGTAGTTTGATGTAGTTACTTAACAATTTATATAACATTTGATTTGTGCTTGCAGTGGATGACTTACCAGCAATACCAGCCTATAAAATATGTATGGCACTGCTTTGCTCATTTAATATTAGTCTTTCAGGTAATTTAGTACAGTTAATTCTTATATTTAATTGAAAATTTTCAGTAAGCCACTACTTGCCCTGTTTGATGGCTGAAGCCATTCCAGATGATAAGTAGTCATGATAATGAGGACTCTTTCTGTGGCTGCCAAGGCCCTCCACTCTTGCTTGTCTCCCCTGCTGCCCTCTAGCCCTGTGGCCACCTTTCTTTCCTGCACCTGCCAAGATCACTTCTAATTTGGAGGCTTTGGACTTGTTTATTCTGCCTGGAAAGTTCTTGAAGGTTCTTCCCATTTGGCTGCAGCTCAGATGTGCCCTCCTCAGAGAGCAGGCCTTTCTTGACCACCTAATTATGTTCCTTTTCTAGATTATCATGCACTTACATTTGGGTGGGGGGAAAAAAAGGATATTTGATAGGAATTATTATGAAAAAAGTATTGCAGACAATATCAGAAATTATATATTTACTGTGTCTTTGGGGCCCATATGAGTGCATGGTGCTAGTAGGGACTTTGTAAATATTTGTTAAATGAATGAACAAAATTCTAGTTTTGAAGCCAAAGATTCAAAAGTGTAGACCAAAAGCAAATAGATAAAAAGTATACTTTCTCCATCTATTTGTAGAAATACTGTAATTTTAACATCTATAATATTTTTATTCCTCATAAATATTCTGGTATATATTATAACTTTGTTTGGCATTGCTAATATTTCAAAAGTAAAAGAAAGGCACTTTCTGCTCCCTCTCTCCACCCAGAGTAACAGACATCTATAGATAGTTCCTGATATTTAAGAAAGCGTATTGTAAATTGTATAATTAAATCTTTAAAACCTTAGGCAAAACAATATAACCAATTCTGTTATCTCCCTTTCTCCTACTTTTCAAGCTTTGAAGTCCAGTATTATATTTAAAATCTAAGTTTATATTCTTTCAATTGTATGAATAATCAAGTATATTATTAAGACAATTTTTATCAAGTAATATTACAGAGATTTTGTTTCACGTTTAATTGACAAACCTATCCATTAAAAATTGTACTTTTAATCTGAATGCTTTTTATGTAAGAAGTACAACTTTTAATCTGAATGCTTTTTATGTAAGAAGTGCAGCTGGATCTGTGGGTTCTAGCACTCCTTGAAACAGATGGTCTTGGAAAAGAGAGGGCGAGATATTTCAAATCCACATCTGCATTGATGGTGTATGATAGAGCCTTTACTGAGTATGGTACTATAATGAGATGGGGTTTTTTTGGTTGTTGCTTTTTAGATTTATAAAAATATTGAATTGGATTCTAGTGCCCTTACATCAGATGACTTAGATAACTTAGGCTCATATTGATTTGTCAGTGTTACATTGCATAGCCTATATTTAGACAATATTTTAAAATTACATTTAAAAAATCCTTAATGTGTATTCAGTATCTATTTGATGTTAAAATAAATAGTTCCTCTATTTCACCAAGGGTTATCTATTTTAGACCTATAATAATTAGGTAACTACCACCTCTGTTTACATATGATTTTAATAAACCGTCTTCTTTTATAGGTTTTGAAAACATTGAATTGTCTCCTCTTGCTGCAATATGTGTGAAAATATATTCTGGAGGAAAAGAACTAAAGGTCAATGGCCCTATTCAAATTTCTCTTCCTCTTCTACGTCTGAATGATATAAGTGCAGGGGATCGCATACCTGCTTGGACATTTGATATGAACACAGGTATGTGAGCTAGGTTAAAATATTCTGAATATTTTACATATTTGTCAATTGACTAGCTGGATGTTTTATCTTAGAACTTGATACAGCTCTAGTTTTTTAGTAACATCACAAATGTATTTGTTAGTGACCAAAATTGACTTCACTTTGATTAATATAATACAACCATTGGGGAAATGATGGGAATACACATGTCAAAAAATAGCATTATTTATTCATTCCCTTACCTTTTCGTAGCACCACCATTTTGAAGTAGAAATATTTTTTTAAAGTTATCTCTCTTCTTAGAAGTTTGTTTTTGTTTTGATAAGCTCGTAATACCTATCTAAAAGCGTGGTTTAAGGCAATTGGGAAATGTATGCTAGTTTCATGAAAATAAATAACATTATGTTATTAAGAGATAGAAAAATTGTTTTTCCAAAGAAACCCCTTAGGTACTAGTTTTGTTTTCTGGGTTTCACCTCCTAAATAGCAGCTGGAAATATATGTATATTTTCATCCTCAGCTTCCCTTTGTTTTTGTTCATGGGTTCCCATGTAAATAAGGTAAGAGTGTAAGTTACCAAAAAAAGAAAGAAAAAGGAAAATGATCAGCCCACAACTGAAAAGTTTAGAGGTAGGACTTCCTTGGGTGAGTCATGCTACAGTCTAGATAGTTTCACAGGGCTTGGGCTTGGTGTCTCTCCTCCTTCACTCTCATCTGTTTGCTCTGTATTAGCACCTTTCTAGGATAGGATTTCCCTTTAGACTGACAAGAAGGCTGTAGGTGCTCTAACGTTATACTTTGCCAGGTTGAAGGCCAGTAGAGAGATTTTCTTAGGAGCTATATATAGCAGAAGCCCTTGGACTCACTGCATTCCCATCTTAGAACCTGTCTTTGTGACCTGCAAATTGAATGCACAGATTTATTTAGACTTCAGGTCACATGTTGAAGCTGGATGGAACCCTAAACTAATCATGTTGACTGAGAATAGGACGCAATAGATCCTCAGAACTTGAAACAGGATTTCCTGTAGGTAATAAGGCCCCCAAAACATAAGTTTTCACTGTAGAGAATATAAGCAGTAATATAACTATGTTTTAAAGAAAGTGTGGAAACTATATTACCACGATAGTATACTACTCAAATCATTAGATTAAGAACTCTAAGATTTAGAGTCTAGTCTGTTTACCAGCAGTACTATTTGGAATAAGTCATTTAACTTATTTGGGCCTCAGTTTCCTGATTTGTTGAATAAGGAAGTTGTGTTAAGGCACTTAAAAAAAGAATATCTGTTGTTTGAGTCCTAGTTGCTGATTGTTCTTTCTGGCCAAGGCATTTATCTCTAATGTACCTTTCAGTGACAACATTTTTTGAATTGATTTATCACTGATTTAACACTTGTGGACTATTTAAAAGCAATAGATTAAATTATTCTCATTTTCAAGTTTCTCTACCTTATTACTTTTTTACATGTTGTAGATAATTCACTATAATAAATCAATAAACCATGATACAAATATACACCAAACTCAAATAGCTTTGTTATGCCATTTATAAATAAAACTTATAAAATGTACAGGTTTTACTGAATTCTTTTTTCTTTTGACAGCAAATTTTACTGGATGAGGTAACATTTATTGAAAGTTTAGAAGATCTAGTTCTATAAGAACAATACCAATAGTACTAGACCAAAACAATATTTAGTAAAAAATTAAGGCCATAAAACAGTATATTTAATCAGAGTATCAGATAAGGGCTATCTTAATATGCACAGTTTAAATAGAATCCGGAGAGTCATTATTTTTCTAAGTATGTCTATGTCCTTAGTTTATTTTATTATTATTTTTTTTTCGAGACAGAGTCTTGCTGTGTCACCCAGGCTGGAGTGCAGTGGCGCACTCTCAGCTCACTGCAACCTCCATTTCCCAGGCTCAAGCAATTCTCCTGCCTCAGCCTCCTGAGTATGTGGGATTACAGGCATGTGCCACCATGCCTGGCTAATTTTTGTGTTTTTTTTAATAACTATTTTGTTTTAATATAAAATGACAACTTTTTTGGAATGACAATTCTTAATTGGTATGCCAAAAACATGTATTAATATCAAGAACTGTGAAAATTTAGTACTTTTTAATTTTAAAACTCACAAAATTGATAAGTTTTTCATGAATTCCATGATTAAGGCTTTGTGATCCACTTATTTGAAGGTCTGATTCTAAGGTGAGTTTCTTTCAGTACCTATTACAATAATAGGTGTCATAATTGATAATTTTTGTGTTTTTAATAGAGACAGGGTTTCACCATGTTGGCCAGACTGGTCTTGAACACCTGACCTTGTGATCTGCCTGCCTTGGCCTCCGAAAGTGCTGGGATTACCAGCTTGAGCCACCTCTCCTGGCCATCCTTAGTTTATTTACGGTGTTTTTTGGTCACAACAAATCATTCTAATTATTCTATTATAGTATATACTATATTATAATATGATATGATATATATTAGCCTATGATAATATATTGCCACAGTTTTCATAATCTTTGAAAAAGTCCCATAATATATTCTATGCATGACCATCAGTTCTTAAGATATAACTGTAACTAGTATTTTTTACATACCTTTTTAGGTGCTTGGGTAAATCATGGTCGGGGAATGGTCAAGGAACATAACAATCATTTAATCTGGACATATGATGCACCACATTTGGGCTACTGGATAGCAGCTCCACTTCCAGGAACTAGAGGTATTGTAAAAAATGAAAGTAATTAAAACATGTAATCCAAATAGTCTTGCTGGAATGGATAGCAGCAGACATCAGTTTTATTCTAAGCATTGCCGCTTACCAGCTATATGACAATGGGAAGGGAACTTGATCTCAGCTTACTTTTTTTTTTTTCATGTGTATAAGATTAAGCTCCATGAACTCTAAGGTCTCATAGTTATATCTGATGAATCTGTGAAGAATGAAGTTTGTTCAAATCAAGTATTTTCTTAGTTTACTTTTTTTAATGAATAAATTCTGCCCGAATCAGTTAGAGCTTTTGGTTGCAAGCAAGAGAAAAAGATTTTGACTAATTTGACTAATTTAAAAATACGCTATATTAGAAGGATGTAGGGAGTTCATAGGATCCTAGGAAAGGCTGAAGAACCAGATGCTAAAAGGCAGGACTCCTTGCCGTGCCAGATGGCCTAGTTAGCAGGCCTGCTTGACTACCTTTGCCACATTGCTGCTGTGTGGTGGCTGGCTCTAACCCCTTTCCAGTATTTTTCTTATACTGTTCCTGATCATTCTAGGGCTGAAGAATGATCATCCCATTGGCCCACTTTTGGGTCTCGAGCACACATGTTACTTGGTGGGGATTGAGGAGGAGAGGAAGGGCTCTTGGAAGTCTGCAGACACTATCATTCAAGAAAAGACTGAGGATGTATTAAATCAAGCTTGTCCAACCCCCAGCCCACAGGCTGTATGCAACCTAAGACAGCTTTGAATGAGACCCAACACAAATTTGTAAATTTCCTAAAAACATTGAGGTTTTTTGTGATTTTTTTTTGAGCTCATGAGCTATCAATGTATTTTATGTGTGGCCCAAGGCAGCCAAAAGATTGGACACCCCTGTACTAAGTGAAAATTGGTCTGACATTTTGAATAGGAGGAAGATGGAGGCTGGGGAGCAAAACCATGAATTGTCCACTAGGGAAGATCTGTTCATATTCTAGGAAAAATGAGCATTTTATTTCCTTATATTTAACATGTTGTCAAATTATCTAGATAATTTGTACCTCAGGAAACCCTACATTGATCTCAAGTTGTGTACATTCCTCAAAATATTCAAACATTGCATATTTTAGCCATTAAATTTTGAAAAAAGAAAAATTCTCTAACCTGCGGTAGTCTAGACTGGTTGCACTGTCAGCCTGCTACCACTTCCTGGGCCTTTTCAGTATGTGTTGGCATAAATCAAATTGCTTCTTGGCTTTCCCTACCACCGGCCTTGGTGAGTCAATTATGATAGCTTATTTTCCTTTATTCCTGTAGGTTTGTGTTTTTACAGAATAAAAACAAAGCAAAACATTTAGTGTTATTTTAGTGAAGATTTTAGAGTAAAAGTTGAATGCATGTATATCATAATCTTCAGTCATTTTTCAGAGATAATTCTTTTGGTTTTTCAAGTGTTTTGGCTCACAGCTGAGGGGTAGTTGCTACCTGGGTATTTCATACTGATTAGGAATAGTCCTAGTACTTACCCTGATCCAGAACATGGATGACATTTTACGTATGTTTATCTGCAGCATTTTGTCATCTAACATTATTATGACTGTCTATTATTTTGAAGGCTATCGGTTTTCTCTAGTTTTTAAAATCAAGTTTGATTTTTATTTTCATTCTGTGTTGGCAAGTTTGAATTTTCTTTTTTGTTTGGGTCTTGCTATGTTGCCTGCTCAGGCTGGGCTCAAACTCTGGATCCTCCCACCTCAGCCTCTTAAGAAGCTGGGACTAATTAGCCATATGTAATCAAGAGAAATGTTATTTTTATTTCTGTTTGAACTTAGTGCTTATAGGATTATTTATTCAGAAACCAGAGGGTGGTTACTTTTGCTTTTCATGATGCACAATATCATACAATCTTGCCAGCTGTCTGGCCTTATCCCATTCTATATTTGCAACTATAATGAAATATTGATGAAAAACAATATTTAATTTCATACAACTCATTTCATTTTTAATAAAAATAACGAGCATTTCAGTTTTATAGAGAAATGTACTTACACTAAAAATATTCTAAAATAACTGAATTATATAAGATAGCATTATGAATTACAAAAGCCAAAATTATTTTCTAAAACCACATGGAAGTTCTGTTCCAGATTATTTGTTGGAAAAGATGTTGTTTGGATGAGTACTAAAAAGTATGGGATTCTTGTTTAGTTTGAATTAGAGACCTTCTAGTGATGCTTTTGAAGAATTTATTCTGCAAGCCTATCAGTCAAAGGAATACTACATTAGAAGTATGGATAACTTGATGATAGCCCTTACTTTGTAATTAGCTGAGTGAGCTTGAAATAGGTACTTACTGAGCATTAGTTTTCTTGTTTTTAAATTGGGAGAGTTGGATATTGTGTTAGTCTTCTCAGGTGGCCATAACAAAATAACTGCAGAGTAGTAACTGGCTATTAACAGAAATTTATGTTTTCACAGTCTGGAGGGTACTGTCCAAGGTCAAGGTGCTGTCAGGGTTGGTGAGGCCTCTTCCTGGCTTCTAGATGGCCACTTTCTCAAGATGTCTCCACATGGCCTTTCCACACACCAACCAATTCTCCAATTTTCAGTGGACGTTGATTATATCCTATAATTCAATTCAATCCTGACATTATCTACCTACAGTTAGCATCAGACCCCTCAGGTTAAGGGTTTAATCCCATAGGACCGCCCCCATTTCAGGTGCTCATTGCAAGCAGCAGGTTCTCAGTTTACCCATACCATCTGATTTGGCTTCAAATGGGGGGTTTGCACAATTCTCTCCTCAGGTTTGATGATAATTTGCTATGATGGCTCACAGAAATCAGGGGAACACTTACTTACACTTACCAGCTTGTAATAAAGGATACGGATAAAGAGCAGATGAAGAGGTACATAGGGCAAGGTCTGTAAAGGTCCTGTGTACAGGAGCTTTTTCCCCCATAGAGTTGAGGTATATCACCCTTCTGGCCCGGGGATGTGTTCATCAACCTGGAGGCTTTACAAACCCTATACTTGAGGAATGTTGATGGAGGCTTCCTCGTGCAGGCATGATCAATTATTAACTTAATCTCCAGCCATTCTCCTTCCTGGAGTATGAGGGGTGGTGCTGAAAGCTACAAGCTTCTAAGCATGGCTTGTTGGTCACCAGCCCCCAAGCATGAGCCTGCCCAGAGTCAAGTTAGAACAAAAGATACTCCCAACACCCAGAAAATTCCAAGGGATTTAGGAGCTCTATGTTAGGAAACAGGGTCAAAGACCACATAATAGAACAAAAGACACTCCTAGACTCCCTGTTGCTCAGGAAATTCCGAGTGTTTTAGAAGCTCTGTGCCAGTAACTAGGGACAGAGACCAAATATGTATATGTTGATTATGACACAATCCCTAATGTCCCTAAACATTTTAGGATGTATTACTATAAAATCAAAATTGTCTTATGATCAGCTAGAGTTTGCAGAGCTGCTTTAGTTATAAATATGGTTAATTTGTTTTTTAAAGTTTAAATAGAATTCTAGAATTCCTTGGAAAAAAATTAAGTGCAAGAGATTAATTTTTCAGATTGCTGTAGGAGAGTAGGTGGTTGAGTACAGAGTTTAATAAACAAGTGTTTTAAATGTGCATTTTAAATATACTTGAATGAAAATAATGGTTTTCTACCTAACTCCTTCTAGACATGCATGCACACACATGCACACGGATACAGATACATTCTCTTGCTACTGCCATACATATAGGATTTGGGGCAAACTCAATATGTCAACATCCTGTTTCCAGATGTGAGTTTTGTTGGATTCCTGTGGAGTGAACATTGTTAGCATTACTCCATTCTGGAAGCAAACTCATTTATGCCTAGTTATAATCAAACCAACCCTTCATACAAATCTACAGACAGCAGAAAGCTACTCTCATTTCTTTTTTGTTTGACAAAATTTCATATTGTACAGTGCTGTGCTTGTTTGTCTATTAAATAAGATAGATCAGTCACCATCTGTGAAATCATGGCCAATATTAGAGTGCCCGTTTTAATATAACCTTAAAGCTTCATTCAACAATAGTGTGGTATAGCTAAAACTGAGTGCTTATCATGAGCCAAGCACTGGTCTCAGTGTTTCACAAGTATTTACTCATTTATTCCTCAGCAGCTCACATGGGTTAGATATAACTGTTACTGCTCTGCAGATAAGGGAACTAGACACAAAAGAAATGAAACTTTACCAAGACTACATAAAAATAAATGGTGAGGTGAGAGTTCCAATTCAGACACTTTGGCTCTAAAGTCTACATGCATAACTGCAATACTGTTTCTCCAAATCTTTTATCAAATTAGTGCAAAATTTGAAAGATAAAGAGGTGGTGGTCCCTCAATTTCTTCAGTGTGCTCAGTGCAGGTGGGAGCCTCACGCTGGATGTTTTCTCATGGTAAAGATGACCAGAAACCAGTTGCGCCACCACTCACTCCTCTTACCCTATCTCCCTGAATACATATTAGAATGTAATTGATACTGATAAGTAGACTTATTATATACCTTTTTGAGCACAATGAAGTCTTTGTGATATTGAAACAGATTACCTCAAGATTAGCTGCCCAATAGCATTCATTTTTATCATGTTTTTAAATTTTTTATCTTTATGGGTACATGATAGGTGTTTATATTTCTGGGGTACATGAGCTATTTTGATACAGGCATACAGTGCATAATAATGCATAATAATCACATCAACATAAATGGGGTATTACCTCAAGCATTTATTTGTTATAAACGTTTTAATTATACTCTTTATTTTTAAATGTACAATTAGTACATTGTCTGTGTTCACTCTGTTGTACTATGAAAATACTAGATCTTATTCATTCTAACTAACTAACCATACCTACTCTCCCCCAACCCCACACTACCCTTCCCAGCCTCTGGTAAACCATCATTCTACCCTCAATTTGCAGCTGTTTTAATGTTTAGCTCCCACAAAGGAATGAGAACATGCAAAGTCTGTTTTTCTATGCCTGGCTTATTTCATTTCACACAATGTCCTCAACTCCCATTCATGTTGTTGCAGATGACAGGATCACATCCTTTTTTATGGTTGAATAATACTCCATTATGTATATATACCACATTTCCTTTATCCATTCATCTGTTGATTGATAGACACTTCGGTCACTTTCAAATCTTGGCTATCGTGAACTGTGCTGCAATGAACATGGGCGTGCAGATATCTCTTTGATATTCCTCTAGCGCTTCTGGGTTAGTGTCTTCCCGACCAAGGTGGTCTCGGCAACTGAGTTCCTTTCTTTTGAGTATATATCTAGCAGTGGGGTTGATGGGTCATATGGTAGCTCTGTTTTTTTGAGGAACATCCTAATTGTTCTCCATAGTGACTATATTAATTTACATCCTCACCAACAGTGTATGAGGGTTCCCTTTTCTCTACATCCTCACCAGCATTCATTATTGACTGTCTTTCGGATAAAAGTCATGTGAACTGGGATAAGATGATCTTATAGTAGTTTTGATTTGCAGTTATCTGATCAAATATGTTGAGCCTCTTTTCATATTCCTGTTTGCCATTTGTTTGTCTTTTTTTGAGAGATGTTCTATTCAAGTCTTTTGCTCATTTTTTAATGGGATTATTAGAATTTTTCCTCTTGAGTTCCTTA
Organism: Nomascus leucogenys; assembly: GCF_006542625.1. Lineage (NCBI taxonomy): Eukaryota > Metazoa > Chordata > Mammalia > Primates > Hylobatidae > Nomascus > Nomascus leucogenys. Next base: position 87,177,084 of record NC_044402.1, read on the forward strand.
TATATTCTGGTTATTATTTTCTCCCATTCTGTGGGTTGTCTCGTCTCTTTGTTGATTGTTTTCTTTGCTCTACAGAAGCTTTTGATGTTATCCCATTTTTGCTTTGGTTGCCTGTGCTTGCAGGGTATTACTCAATAAATCCTTGCCAAGATTTATTGGAGAGTTTCCTCAATGTTTTCTTTTGGCGATTTCATAGTTTGAGGTCTTAGATTTAAGTCTTTAATCTATTTTGATTTGATTTTTGTATATGGTGAGAGATAACAGCGTAGTTTCATTCTTCTGCATAAGGATATCAAGTTTTCCCAGCACTATGTATTGAAGAGACTGTCCTTTCCCCAATATATGTTCTTGGCACCTTTGTTGAAAATGAATTCACTGTAGATGTATGAATTTATTTATAGGTTCTCTGTTCTGTTCCATTGGTCTATATGTATGTTTTTACCAGTAGCATTCATTTTTATGTTGAAATCATCCTAGTCAGCTTTTACTGCAGTAAAGCTTATCACAATGGCATTCGTATACATATGTTCTCATAGCAGGAGGATAGTGGGTCAGTTGTGCTCAGTTTACTCTATAGCCCAGGTAGAAGGAGCTGCAACTCTTAATCCTTCAAGTCTTACAATTTTTGGATTCTATTTCTTTAGACCCTGCTTAATTTGGTAAATCCTTTTTTTGAATTTTTCTTTAAAATATTTAAAGATTAAATATCTAGATAAAAAATAAATGCAGCTGATCATCAACATTCTATCTTAAAATCTCTTTGTACAAATCTCAAATTAGTTAAAAATATTTTCGCCCAGTTCATTTTAACAATTTTTTTGTTACTTGGGTCACCAGTTTTACTGCCTCTTGAAACAGTTTTCTCACTGCCTGGCCTAGAAGCCAATGTCATATGTTTTAAGCTTTTTATGGCTTTTGCATCTCAGCATCTTCTGTCATATCCATTGCTGCAGTAACAAACAACCCTGCTGTCTCGGTGGCTAACAGTATCAAACACTTATTTGCTACTTACATTTCATGAGTGTATCAGGTTGTCTGCTGCACTGTTGGACTTGGCTTCGTTCAGTTCAACAGATATTCTCATTCTAGACCCCAGGTTGAAGGAATAACAACTCTCTGGGATATGCTATTCACATATTAGAAGTCTTGAGCAAGACGGCAGAGCCACACCATGCAAACTCATTTAATATGCTCACATTTCATTGGTTAAAGCGAGTCAGTCAATTAAGCCAAAGTGTAGGGAAGGTATACTTCACCCATAGGGAAATCTGTCATAGGAGGGGAGCAAACAAATAAAAGTGTGTACACTTACTCAATTTGCCTCACCCAGGATGTGACATAGTTGAGAATTTGATTTAAAATAACATTTTCTCTTTGTTTATATTGAACCATGTAGGTTCAGGTATAAATGAAGATTCCAAGGACATAACTGCCTACCACACAGTGTTTCTTACAGCCATATTAGGAGGAACAATAGTCATTGTCATTGGATTTTTTGCTGTACTACTTTGTTATTGCAGGTAAGAAAATGGCTATAAACACAGAAAACTATCAGGTTATGGTATCATTTCAGTATATTCTGTACATTGAAAAGTTTATTTGTAGAAATAAATTTAATCTTACAATATATCCTTTTTTATTTTTAATCTACATATCTCACAATAGCATTGCATATATGATATGTAGATTGTGGAGTGATTTTTTAAAAATGAACCATTTGTGTCATAACTTTTAAATACTTTTTGCCTTCTCTTCTACTCTAGGGATAAGTGTGGTACTCCACAGAAAAGAGAAAGAAATATCACTAAACTTGAGGTCCTCAAGAGAGACCAGACAACTTCAACAACACACATAAATCATATCAGTACAGTTAAAGTTGCATTAAAAGCTGAGGACAAGTCGCAGTTATTCAATGCCAAAAACTCGTCGTATAGTCCTCAGAAAAAGGAACCATCAAAGGCAGAAACGGAAGAAAGAGTTTCCATGGTAAAAACTCGGGACGATTTCAAAATCTACAATGAAGATGTTTCATTTCTATCAGTCAATCAAAATAATTACTCAAGAAACCCAACACAGTCTTTGGAGCCCAATGTAGGGTCCAAACAACCTAAACATATTAACAACAATCTATCTTCATCTCTAGGTGATGCTCAAGATGAAAAGAGGTATCTCACAGGTAATGAGGAGGTGTATGGGCGTTCCCATATTCCTGAACAGCTTATGCATATTTACAGCCAACCCATTGCCATCCTTCAAACATCTGACCTTTTTTCCACACCGGAACAATTACATACTGCTAAGTCAGCTACTTTGCCAAGAAAGGGACAGTTAGTCTATGGCCAATTGATGGAACCAGTAAATCGAGAGAACTTTACGCAGACCTTGCCCAAAATGCCAATTCATTCTCATGCACAGCCCCCAGATGCCAGGGAAGAGGATATCATACTTGAAGGTCAACAGAGCCTGCCATCCCAGGCTCCAGATTGGAGCCGATACTCAAGCAGCTTACTGGAATCCGTCTCTGTTCCTGGAACACTAAATGAGGCTGTTGTAATGACTCCATTTTCATCAGAACTTCAAGGAATTTCAGAACAGACCCTCCTGGAGCTGTCCAAAGGAAAGCCCTCCCCCCATCCCAGAGCCTGGTTTGTGTCTCTTGATGGAAAGCCAGTTGCGCAAGTGAGGCACTCCTTTATAGACCTGAAAAAGGGCAAGAGAACCCAGAGCAATGACACCAGTCTGGACTCTGGGGTGGACATGAATGAGCTTCACTCAAGTAGAAAGCTCGAGAGGGAGAAAACATTCATCAAAAGCATGCATCAGCCCAAGATCCTTTACTTAGAAGATTTAGACCTAAGCAGCAGTGAGAGTGGAACCACCGTCTGTTCCCCTGAGGACCCAGCTTTAAGGCACATCCTAGATGGAGGGAGTGGAGTGATCATGGAGCACCCTGGAGAAGAGTCCCCAGGAAGGAAAAGCACTGTTGAAGATTTTGAAGCTAATACATCCCCCACTAAAAGAAGGGGCAGACCACCACTAGCCAAAAGAGATAGCAAGACTAACATCTGGAAGAAGCGAGAGGAACGCCCACTGATTCCCATAAATTAACTCCAACGGGGATTGTGTGTCTGCTGTCTCGTGCTGTTTATACTTGCTTCTTGTTGTAAATTGCAGTATGAATTTAAGAAAATGAGACTGAGCAATCTCATGGTTCTTGGACATGTCTCAAGCAGAGTAAATGGTAATTCAGTAATCAGAGAGAAAGATACCAAGGAATGCTTTTTCTGGCCTATTCATTTATTTTTGGGTGATGAATTTACGGTATCCAAGTTTTCAAAATGTAAAATAGCATCAAGATGTTAGTTATCTGAAAACGTTGCTCAGCCAGCCAGTTTGGCCTTGACTCTCTTAAGAATAACAGTGAAATACATACTCCTCAAGTTGCCTCCAAAAATGTTGCCTCTACCGTGGTGACTACCCCATGGAACATTTAGAAACAAAACTGACTTCAGGCATCATATTATTTTAAGTGTTACTATTACGTCTTCTGCCTATACTTAAAAATAACTTGATAAATGACTTGGACTGATGTTACTCTGGAGTTATCACAAAGAAAATGTTGTTTGGTCTTTAAAGAGCATGTGTATTGTATCATCCCAAACGTAAATCCTACATTTATATAAGATGGGCAAGAAGCTACTTGGTCATTAGAGAGGGAGACACCAGCTCTTTGGTTGTTTTTGGATGTAACTTTACAAAATAAGTAAGATGTTCATTTGTAATTTAGAAATTTGAGAAATTAATGCTCTAATACTGAGTTTTTATTTAAAAATTATTTTTTCTTCCCCTCAACAATGAAGCAAGCTTAGCTGTCAAGGAAAACTTTTTATAAATCTGAAAAAAACAATCTATGACTTTGGTTTAAGGCTCACTGATACTTTTAGGCTAAATTGGTTTTAATATATTTCTTCTATTCTAAAAACCTGAACTCAGTCACTTAAATTAGGCTATGAAATTAAAAAAAAAAAAGTCAACGATGTGAAAGTTTCTTTTGAACACTAAAATATGTGGAGATAAAATAAACATTGATTTATTTTTCTTAAATGTTGATGAGAAGAAAAAGAAATTCCCTTTTCCTGAGGCTCAAAAATACTTTCAGGATCGTAATTGTATATCCAGATATTGATTTCTTAAAAGATGTTTAAGGAAAACAGTTTCAATTTCAGGGGAAAAGTAAAAGTTTTTCCCTAAGTCACTTACAGCCTTTGCAACTTTTTTCAATTTTGTAAGTAATATATCTATATTTTTTTCATCATAGCAAGCATTCAATGTGAGCAACTTTTTAATTAACTCTGAATTACCATTCATACATCCTAAAAATAAAAGCTCATTATTCATTAAAATCAACTGATCCCATTTTTCTTAAAATTTCCCTGAAGGCAAATGTCTGAAGCACCTTTCCCTTGTGGGGGTAAAAATCCTAAATTGCTTTATTTTTCATTCCCTACTATTCAACGTGGGAGCAACATAGAGACCCAAACCATGTTAACAAGTTCAGTGAACCAAAATAGCCACATTAGCTTCAGTAAAATTATAGCTAGATGTGTAATAATTTTTTCCTCCAACTTCTGACGTGTCAAATAACCTTACTACTGTTCTGTGTTAACCCAAAGAACATAAAGACCCTAGGCAAATATTTGCTATATATTACCCCAATCCATAGAAGAAATAAATGTTTTGGGTAATACCTAGGCTTTTTTTTTTTTTTTTTTTTAGTGATAAGGCTCATAACAATTAGAGAAAGCTTCTTATTGGTCTTACACAGAAAGATACATCAAAAGCAGCATGACTCAAAATGATTTGGAAAAGGTTAAAGTTAGTGCTCTGCTGAAGTGCCTTTGATATAGACTTGCATTATTAGAAGGATATAACATCTTTTTTAAGTGTGCATTTTCTTTCAGTTAACCAAATTAAACAGATGTGCAGTTTTATTAAAAATATAGACCTAGTGTTTCATGTTGGAACAATAAATATTGCATGTGAGTAGTATTTCTTGTTTTTTGAATACAGTATATATTGATAAATTGTTTAATGTTGGAATGAAGTTAGAAACTAGATAGCAAAACATTATATTTTAAGTGTTTATTTTTCCCACCTTTAAATAATGTTTCATCTCAGCTTGGTAATGAAATACATATTGATGTAAGGGTATACCATTCAGGTATGCCACTTATTTTATTCATTTTTGTGTAAGGGAAATGAGATGATGTATCCCAAGGGCTTTTCTAGAACTACCTGTTTGGTTTCAGAATAAAACCTTATTATTTTTTACACTGCACATGCTGTTCTCAATTGGTAATTATAGGCAATTTATCTTTTCTAATGATCAAAAGAGTGTGACTTCTCATTTGTGAGTAGTTCACAAATTTCCTGTTAAAAAGCCGAAGCCATCTACTTTTTCTTAACCCAAGTGATAATAAACAATATTCACAACTTTCTTAAATTTTTAAATTGAAAACCAAGGTTTTTTCAAATATAAATCTAGATGATTTTGGTCACAAATTGTTAACATTTGTCGATCCTTTGTATATACTTTGGATATATATTAAAGGCAAAACTCTCTCGACTAACTGATGGATTCATTTACTAAAACACAGCTATATGTATTTTTGAATACATATTATGATCTTGAGACTTTATAAATCAATTTTTATGACTTTATGCAGTTGTATAGGGATTATGCCCTTTTATAATACATAGTATACCACAAAGATCACAAATATTGAGGAATGAAAGCACTTCTTTGCTTTGGCAATCATTTTCAGACCACTATGTGTTTGAATCCTCTGGTATCAATATGTATTATAGGGTTTTAGAGATCTGTGGGTCAAACGATGTCCCTCAAAACTTCCCAGAAAGGTGAAGCTCAAAGTCACACATTCATTTATAAGGCGCATGAGTTTCTCATTTTCCCATGTACCAGCATTGTAAAGGAATTCAGCTGTATTAATTTCTATTTCAGATCTAGAATTGACATTTTGCCTTCTTGTTTCCAGGTGTTTCTATTTTTTGTATTCTTTCAGAGAAATCTCATATTTCGGTGTATTTATTGCTGTTACTACTATATTTACTGCTGAAAACTGTAACAACCTGAAGATTTGTAAAATGTTAAACATAGTTCAATAAAAATAATAAAATAAATCTAAAATGTACTTGGTGCATTGTTTAATTTTTGGTGAACTAGAAAACATTCCTCCCTACATTGCCATTTAATCTAGTAAATATTCGATTATTACTTTTTACTTATTACATCTCCTACAGTAAAATCTTTTGTTTATATAATGAACTTGATATTTCTTTATATTTCATGTCTCCAAAGTTCCCATTTTTACTATTAGAGCTGAGTGTAGACAAATTGTTTTCCATCTACTGAGGAGACTTAAGACAATCTGATCGAATCTAAACTAAATTACAAATCCCAAAACACCTAAGTGAGAAAATGATACAGCAAAACCTCAACCCCCTTTTAAAATATTCTTCGAACTCTAAACCTGAGCCTAAATGATAACACAAAGGCTGTTTATACTTAAAGAGTTAGCTCTTCAAGAACCTTTCTGCTTAATCAATTCAACAATATTTAAGTTCATGCAGTTTGTATTAGGGGACTTTACTTTGTAGAATTATCTTGACTGCCATGTTTTTAGACATTTCCTGTAACTTTTATAAATTAATAAGGTACTAAAAATAGCTTTGGTCAGTTCTAATGGGAATTGGACTCTGAATCCACTCACCAGTAGAGATTGTAATTCCCAACACTGGCTTTATGATAAATACTTTCACTTGAATCCCTGCATGGGCCAGCCAAGCTATGGCTACCTTTGTTAGGGAGCCTGGTCTCCATCCAAAAGAGTCTTAGTCTTACCAGAAATGATATAGCCCCTGGAGGAGCCATAGGGGACCCTAACTCACATGGTACTGGTTTGTAACAAAACTACTCATAAATCAGAAACAGCTGCCAAACATGATGGTCATGAACTGATCATCACATTCTCATCTCAGAAGAGAAACTAATATGGGAAGACTGAGATGTAAGAACTGTAAGAAAAGTAGTTGGATCTAATTAAGAGACATTTTAATCAGTTTATCAAAAATGGTTCACCTTTTGGTACTTAATAACTGGCAGATAATCAGGGATCCTTTCCTTGAAGTAAATGTTGGAAAAATATTTAAACTACACCCCAGTGTTTGTTTACCTAGACCCCATGAAATCACCTTGTGGACCTCTTTTTATAGGTGGATTTCTTGATAGATGGATACACAGTGAGACAGCTTACTTATATCGGTAAGCTCTCTCTAAATCAACTAGAGGGCTAATTTCTTCTGGGAAAACTGCCTTATTTTCTTAGTTTTGAATTTGTTTGCTCCATCAAAATAAATTTTCTTTCTTTGACTTATCTTTGTCTTTTCATTTTGAGCCTCAGTTTATTTGGGGACTGTAGATTTCTGCCTATTAAGATTTTTAAAACATAACATCTTCAGAGTTTGACTAGAAGAAAATAGTCTAGAAGTCAACCACAATTTGCCATATTAAATGCTGAAAGCTAATAATGACAAATTATGGAAAAACATTTTCATCAAGTATATAATGGTACGTGTGTTAGAAAAAAATAACTATTTTCTTTCCAAAATAGCCAAGCTTAAAGATTACATTTTAAAACTACCTGTGATGTTTGTTAAAATATTGCAATAACACATTCCTGCACTTTGTTAGCTATAGTAGATGAATAGCTTCCTATTTCTTTTGGGAAAGTTTACATGATGATGTAAACCCACAGACTATTTTTAAAAAAGAAAGTTCGCATCTTTAGAAGCATATGCTATTTTATCCCCCTAGGTAACCAAACCTTTCTTAGTTGAAACCTATTATTTCCTGGTTTTCAAGCCTACCCCTGCTGCGGTTCTGAATGGTATTCCACAGTCTTGCAAGAGTACCACATTTTTCCCATGAGTCGATTTTTTTTCTGTTCTTCAGGTTGACTGGGGGTTTCATAATTCATATGTTGACTAGTTCTAATCCTTGTAGACCTTATTAAAACACTAGACTAACTGCAGACAGTCTGATTCAAAACAAACAAGGTAATTACATTCCCAAGAGTCTCTGGACTTATTACACTTCAACAGCTTAGCTAGAAAACTTTTCTAAATACTATACAGAAAGGGTAATAGTGGCTATTAAGCAATGTAGAGTAAATATCTCAGAATTTTTATTTTAAACATATTTCCATATTTCAGTCCAATAATGTAGATTCTTTTGTTTTTCATGGAAAAATACTTTAAAAAATTCAGCTTAAAAAATTAGCTTATCAGTATCCAAAATTTTATAATAAAGACTATTTCAAAACCCTGATTTCTGATTTAGATAATTTCTGAAAGGTTTGTATCCATAAAATACAAAAAAGGATAATTATTAATATACTTGTGCAGATATTTTCTCATTGTCACTTTTAAAAATTTAGTATTTCTGATTTTTAAAAGAGTTGCTTGTCATTATTCCATGGATTATTTAACAAAACATTATTGATGTGAATATTGACCATTGAAGAGGATATTAATGACAAGTAGATGAGATCTATAATTAAGGAGTTTACCAATTATTTCTAAGGAGTGCTTATACTTATAAAAGGAAGAGAAAAATTATTTCTCTGAATAAGTTTTTTTCCTTAACGTTTAAATAAAATGACAAGAAAAGAATCTTGAAAGTGAATTTCATGCTAACAATCTTTAACACATACCTGTTTTCTGAAACGCTGGTTTCTCAAAAAGTAACGCTTGCCACTGTTCTATTTTCTTTTTTCACAATGAGACATAAGAGCAAGCAGTAATGAATCAGTAAGAAGAGAATTGTACTTACTCTTCTTGAAATTGGGACCTGTCTTTCCTGCCTTTTTTCTTTTTTTAAGTCAAGGTGAGATTTGATACTATTAAAATTAGCATAAGAAATTAATCTGAATCAGGAAATTTTGAAAATTCCATCTGCCCCAAGATGAGCTCATTTCACTTCTAAAGAAAATACTGCCTGATTGCATGTACTAAATTGTTATGTTGATATCTTGCTTATGTTTGTCTTCTTAGAACATAAGATCCTTATGGACAGAAACCATGCTTTACAATTCCTCCAATTCTTAACAGTACCTTTGTTATAGTATGTACTCAATAAATATTGATTAATGGAGTTATGAATTAGATGAATGATAATGGATTTTGTTCAATGGAATAATTGGAAGTGTTTTGAGAAGGAGAGAGAGTGACATCAGCAAGATGGTAAAATAGGAGCGCCCCTGCTTGTATCCTCTCAAGCAACAAAGGCAAAAGTGCCTTTGTGGGAGCTCTGGAATTCAGATAAGAGTTTGTGAAAACCTACTGGAGCTCAAGACCTAGTAAGGCCATTCTAGAGGGTAGAACTGTGCCCATGTAGAAAGCTCACAGGCTATGGTCCCAGTTCCAGACCTGGAAATGGCCCTGTCATCCTGAGGACTCAGTTGCAGCCATGTTGGCCTTGATCCAGCTACCACAATCACCCACCAAGGAACCCAGGTACAGTCACACCATTTATGCCTTGAGTGACAGGCCTGCTGACTTTGTTTCTTTCTGTGGACCCTGAAATGGCTAAGAGACTTGTCTTCAGCTCTGTCAGCTGCAGACTGCAAGCAGTCCCGCCCCATGAGGTCCCCAGGGGGAGACATGCTTGTCTGAGTTCCTGGAGGCAGGCCTGTCAACCTTAGTCTCAGCTGTGGAACCTGAAGCAGCCCTGCAACTGTTTAAGTCCCTCTCATCTGTGGGCTGGGGACAACATTGCCTGTCCAGAGAACTACCCAGTGACCCAGGGAGAGCCTTCCCAGAAACCCACAGGAAGCCACACCAGTCTGTGCACCTGGTAATAGGCTAGTTGTCTGAGCCAACTTGAATACAGGTAAGTGGAAATTACCCAATTATAGGAAGAAAAAGAATGAAGGAAGCATAAGGGGCTTATGGGACACAATCAAATACAAATATATTATTAATTATGGGAGTTTCTGAAAGAAGAGAGAAAAAGCTAAAGAAAGCTTATTTCAAGAAATAGTAGCTGAGTGGGGTGTGGAGCCAAGATGGCCAAATAGGAACAGCTCCGGTCTACAGTTCCCATCCTGAGTGACACAGAAGATGGGTGATTTCTGCATTTCCGCTTGAGGTACCGGGTTCATCTCACTAGGGAGTGCCAAACAGTGGGTGCAGGACAGTTGGTGCAGCGCACTGTGCATGAGCCGAAGCAGGGCGAGGCATTGCCTCACTCGGGAAGCTCAAGGGGTCAGGGAATTCCCTTTCCTAGTCAAAGAAAGGGGTAACAGATGGCACCTGGAAAATCGGGTCAGTCCCACCCTAATACTGCGCTTTTCCAACGGGCCTGGAAAAAGACACACCAGGAGATTGTTTCCCGCACCTGGCCAGGAGGGTCCTATGCCCACGGAGTCTCACTGATTGCTAGCACAGCAGTCTGAGATCAAACTGCAAGGCGGCAGCGAGGCTGGGGGATGGGCGCCCGCCATTGCCCAGGCTTGCTTAGGTAAACAAAGCAGCCAGGAAGCTCGAACTGGGTGGAGCCCACCACAGCTCAAGGAGGCCTGGCTGCCTCTGTAGGCTCCACCTCTGGGGGCAGGGCACAGATAAACAAAATTCAGCAGGAACCTCTGCAGACTTAAATGTCCCTATCTGACTGACAGATTTGAAGAGAGTAGTGGTTCTCCCAGCACTCAGCTGGAGATCTGAGAAAGGACAGATGGCCTCTTAAAGTGGGTCCCTAACCCCCGAGCAGCCTAACTGGGAGGCACCCCCAGTAGGGACAGACTGACACCTCACTCAGCCGGGTACTCCTCTGAGACAAAACTTCCAGAGGAACTATCAGACAGCTGAATTTGTGGTCTCACGAAAATCCGCTGTTTTGCAGCCACCACTGCTGACACCCAGCCAAACAGGGTCTGGAGTGGACCTCTAGCAAACTCCAACAGACCTGCAGCTGAGGGTCCTGTCTGGTAGAAGGAAAACTAACAAACAGAAAGGACATCCACACCAAAAACCCATCCGTACATCACCATCATCAAAGACCAAAAGTAGATAAAACCACAAAGATGGGGAAAAAACAGAGCAGAAAAACTGGAAACTCTAAAAAGCAGAGCACTTCTCCTCCTCCAAAGGAACGCAGTTCCTCACCAGCAATGGAACAAAGCTGGACGGAGAATGACTTTGACGAGTTGAGAGAAGAAGGCTTCAGACGATCAGACTACACCGAGCTACGGGAGGAAATTCAAAACAATAGCAAAGAAGTTAAAAACTTTGAAAAAAAATTAGACGAATGGATAACTAGAATAACCAATGGAGAGAAGGGCTTAAAGGAGCTGGTGGAGCTGAAAGCCAAGTATCGAGAACTACGCAAAGATTGCAGAAGCCTCAGTAGCCTATGCAATCAACTGGAAGAAAGGGTATCGCTGATGGAAGATGAAATGAATGAAATGAAGTGACAAGGGAAGTTTAGAGAAAAAAGAATAAAAAGAAATGAACAAAGCCTCCAAGAAATTTGGGACTATGTGAAAAGACCAAACCTACATCTGATTGGTGTACCTGAAAATGACGGGGAGAATGGAACCAAGTTGGAAAACACTCTGCAAGATATTATCCAGGAGAACTTCCCCAATCTAGCAAGGCAGGCCAACATTCAGATTCAGGAAATACAGAGAACGCCACAAAGATACTCCTCGAGAAGAGCAACTCCAAGACACTTGTCAGATTCACCAAAGTTGAAATGAAGGAAAAAATGTTAAGGGCAGCCAGAGAGAAAGGTCGGGTTACCCACAAAGGGAAGCCCATCAGACTAAGAGCTGATCTCTCAGCAGAAACTCTACAAGCCAGAAGAGAGTGGGGGCCGATAGTCAACATTCTTAAAGGAAAGAATTTTCAACCCAGAATTTCATATCCAGCCAAACTAAGCTTCATAAGTGAAGGAGAAATAAAATACTTTACAGACAAGCAAATGTTGAGTGATTTTGTCACCACCAGTCCTGCCCTAAAAGAGCTCCTGAAGGAAGCACTAAACATGGAAAGGAATAACCAGTACCAGCCCCTGCAAAAACATGCCAAATTGTAAAGACCATCGAGGCTAAGAAGAAACTGCATCAACTAACGAGCAAAATAAGCAACTAACATCATAATGACAGGATCAAATTCACACATAACAATATTAACTTTAAATGTAAATGGGCTAAATGCTCAAATTAAAAGACACAGACTGGCAAACTGGATAAGGAGTCAAGACCCATCAGTGTGCTGCATTCAGGAAACCCATCTCACATGCAGGGACACACACAGACTCAAAATAAAGGGATGGAGGAAGATCTATCAAGCAAATGGAAAACAAAAAAAGGCAGGGGTTGCAATCCTAGTCTCTGATAAAATAGACTTTAAACCAAAAAGATCAAAAGAGACAAAGAAGGCCATTACATAATGGCAAAGGGATCAATTCAACAAGAAGAGCTAACTATCCTAAATATATATGCACCCAACACAGGAGCACCCAGATTCGTAAAGCAAGTCCTGAGTGACCTACAAAGGGACTTAAACTCCCACACAATAATAATGGGAGATTTTAACACCCCACTGTCAACATTAGAAAGATCAACGAGACAGAAAGTTAACAAGGATATCCAGGAATTGAACTCAGCTCTGCACAAAGTGGACCTAATAGACATCTACAGAACTCTCCACCCCAAATCAACAGAATATACATTTTTTTCAGCACCACACCACACCTATTCCAAAATTGACCACATAGTTGGAAGTAAAGCTCTCCTCAGCAAATGTAAAAGAACAGAAATTATAACAAACTGTCTCTCAGACCACAGTGCAATCAAACTAGAACTCAGGATTAAGAAACTCCCTCAAAACCGCTCAACTACATGGAAACTGAATAACCTGCTCCTGAATGACTACTGGGTACATAATGAAATGAAGGCAGAAATAAAGATGTTCTTTGAAACCAACGAGAACAAAGACACAACATACCAGAATCTCTGGGACACATTCAAAGCAGTGTGTAGAGGGAAATTTATAGCACTAAATGCCCACAAGAGAAAGCAGGAAAGATCCAAAAATGACACCCTAACATCACAATTAAAAGAACTAGCAAAGCAAGAGCAAACATATTCAAAAGCTAGCAGAAGGCTAGAAATAACTAAAATCAGAGCAGAACTGAAGGAAATGGAGACACAAAAAACCCTTCAAAAAATTAATGAATTCAGGAGCTGGTTTTTTGAAAAAATCAACAAAATTGATAGACCCCTAGCAAGACTAATAAAGAAGAAAAGAGAGAAGAATCAAATAGATGCAATAAAAAATGAAAAAGGGGATATCACCACCGATCCCACAGAAATACAATCTACCATCAGAGAATACTACAAACACCTCTATGCAAATAAACTAGAAAATCTAGAAGAAATGGATAAATTCCTCGACAAATACACCCTCCCAAGACTAAACCAGGAAGAAGTTGAATCTCCGAATAGACCAATAACAGGCTCTGAAATTGTGGCAATAATCAATAGCTTACCAACCAAAGAGTTCAGAACCTGATGGATTCACAGCCGAATTCTACCAGATATACAAGGAGGAACTGGTACCATTGCTTCTGAAACTATTCCAATCGATAGAAAAAGAGGGAATCCTCCCTAACATATTTTCTGAGGCCAGCATCGTCCTGATACCAAAGCCTGGCAAAGACAAAACCAAAACAGAGAATTTCAGACCAATATCCTTGATGAACACTGATGCAAAAATCCTCAATAAAATACTGACAAACCGAATCCAGCAGCACATCAAAAAGCTTATACACCATGATCAAGTGGGCTTCATCCCTGGGATGCAAGGCTGGTTCAACATATGCAAATCAATAAAGGTAATCCAGCATATAAACAGAACCAAAGACAAAAACCACATGATTACCTCAACAGATGCAGAAAAGGCCTATGACAAAATTCAACAACCCTTCATGCTAAAAACTCTCAATAAATTAGGTATTGATGGGACATATCTCAAAATAATAAGAGGCTATCTATGACAAACCCACAGCCAATATCATACTCAATGGGCAAAAACTGGAAGCATTCCCTTTGAAAACTGGCACAAGACAGGGATGCCCTCTCTCACCACTCCTATTCAACATAGTGCTGGAAGTCCTGGCCAGGGCAATCAGGCAGGAGAAGGAAATAAATGGTATTCAATTAGGAAAAGAGGAAGTCAAATTATCCCTGTTTGCAGATGACATGATTGTATATCTAGAAAACCCCATTGTCTCAGCCCAAAATCTCCTTAAGCTGATTAGCAACTTCAGCAAAGTCTCAGGATATAAAATCAATGTACAAAAATCACAAGCATTCTTGTACACCAATCACAGACAAACAGAGAGCCAAATCATGAGTGAACTCCCATTCACAATTGCTTTAAAGAGAATAAAATACCTAGGAACCCAACTTACAAGGGATGTGAAGGACCTCTTCAAGGAGAACTACAAACCACTGCTCAATGAAATAAAAGAGGATACAAACAAATGGAAGAACATTCCATGCTCATGGGTTGGAAGAATCAATATTGTGAAAATGGCCATACTGCCCAAGGTAATTTATAGATTCAATGCCATCCCCATCAAGCTACCAATGACTTTCTTCACAGAATTGGAAAAAACTACTTAAAAGTTCATATGGAACCAAAAAAGAGCCTGCATTGCCAAGTCAATCTTAAGCCAAAAGAAGAAAGCTGGAGGCATCACGCTACCTGACTTCAAACTATACTACAAGGCTACAGTAACCAAAACAGCATGGTACTGGTACCACAACAGAGACATAGATCAATGGAACAGAACAGAGCCCTCAGAAATAATGCCGCATATCTACAACTATCTGATCTTTGACAAACCTGACAAAAACAAGAAATGGGGAAAGGATTCCCTATTTAATAAATGGTGCTGGGAAAACTGGCTAGCCATATGTAGAAAGCTGAAACTGGATCCCTTCCTTACACCTTATACAAAAATTAATTCAAGATGGATTAAAGACTTACATGTTAGACCTAAAACCATTAAAATCCTACAAGAAAACCTAGGCAATACCATTCAGGACATAGGCGTGGGCAAGGACTTCATGTCTAAAACACCAAAAGCAATGGCAACAAAAGCCAAAATTGACAAATGGGATCTAATTAAACTAAAGAGCTTCTGCACAGCAAAAGAAACTACCATCAGAGTGAACAGGCAACCTACAGAATGGGAGAATATTTTTGCAACCTACTCATCTGACAAAGGGCTAATATCCAGAATCTACAATGAATTCAAACAAATTTACAAGAAAAAAATAAACAACCCCATCAAAAAGTGGGTGAAGGACATGAACAGACACTTCTCAAAAGAAGACATTTATGCAGCCAAAAAACACATGAAAAAATGCTCATCATCACTGGCCATCAGAGAAATGCAAATCAAAACCACAGTGAGATACCATCTCACACCAGTTAGAATGGCCATCATTAAAAAGTCAGGAAACAACAGGTGCTGGAGAGGATGTGGAGAAATAGGAACACTTTTACACTGTTGGTGGGATGGTAAACTAGTTCAACCACTGTGGAAGTCAGTGTGGCGATTCCTCAGGGATCTAGAACTAGAAATACCATTTGACCCAGCCATCCCATTACTGGGTATATACCCAAAGGACTATAAATCATGCTGCTATAAAAACACATGCACACATATGTTTATTGCGGCACTATTCACAATAGCAAAGACTTGGACCCAACCCGAATGTCCAACAACGATAGACTGGATTAAGAAAATGTGGCACATATACACCATGGAATACTATGCAGCCATAAAAAATGATGAGTTCATGTCCTTTGTAGGGACATGGATGAAACTGGAAAACCTCATTCTCAGTAAACTATGGCAAGGACAAAAAACCAAACACTGCATGTTCTCACTCATAGGTGGGAATTGAACAATGAGAACTCATGGACACAGGAAGGGGAACATCACACTCTGGGGACTGTTGTGGGGTGGGGTAGGCGGGAGGGACAGCATTAGGAGATATATCTAATGCTAAATGACGAGTTAATGGGTGCAGCAAAACAACATGGCACATGGATACATATGTAACAAACCTGCACATTGTGCACATGTACCCTAAAACCTAAAGTATAATAAAAAAAAATAAAGAAATAGTAGCTATAAACTTCCCAAATATTGAGACGGTCCAGATTCATGGAGCTCAGAAAACCCTAAGCAAGATTGACCCTGTATTAGGCTATTCATACATTGCTATGAATACTTGATACTGTGTAATTTATAAAGAAAAGAGACTTAATTGGCTAATGGTTTTGCAGGCTTTACAGGAAGCATCGTGCTGGCATCTGCTCAGCTTCTGGTGAAGCTCCTCAAGGAACTTTCAATCATGCCAGAAGGTGAAGGGGAAACAGGCCTGTCACATGGTGAAAGTAGGAGAAGGAAAGAAAGAGAAAGTGGAGGCGGTGGGGGGGAGGGTGCGGGCACGGGTGCCACATACTTTTAAGTGACTAGACCTTGTGAGAACTCACTCACTCTCATGAAAACAGCACCAAGCCAAAAGGGATTCACCTCCCATCAGGCTAAGAATTACAATTCGACATGAGATTTAGGCAGGGACAAATATCCAAACTCTATCAGACCCAAAGAAGAATATTCTGAGACATATTATGATCAAATTGTCAAAAATCTAAGACAGAATCTTGACAGCACCAAGAGAAAAGTGCCTTATGACACACAAGGGAAACTTCATAAGACTATCAGCAGACTTTTCATCAAAACCCTTGCAAGCCAGGAGGAAGTAAGATAACATATTCAAAGTGCAAAAAGAAAAAAACTGTCAATAAGTAATATTATACCTGGCAAAGCTGTCCTTCCAATATGAAGGACAGAGAGACATTCCCTGACAAAGAAAACCTGAGAGACATCATCACCAGTAGACCTGCCTTACAAGAAATAACGAAGTTCTTAGAGTTGAAACAAAAGGATGCTAAATAGCAAAATGAAAACATATGAAAGTACAAAAGTTTCTCAACTTATAATGGGGAAACATCCTGATAAACCCATCATAAAGTCACAAAATTATAAGTCAAACCAATGTACGTTGGGGACCATCTGTACAAAATTCACTGGTAAAGGTAAATATTTAGTCAAATCCAGTATATTCTAATACTGTAATAATGGTGTGTAAATGACTTTTAACTCTAGTACAAAAGTTAAAAGATCAAAGTATTAAAAATAACTATAGTTACAATTTGCTGATAAATAAGCAAAATAGAAAGATGTAAAATGTAACATCAATAGCCTAAAATGTGGTGAGGAGAGAAGTAGAAGTGTGGGTTTTGTATGCTATTGAACTTAAGCTTTTAGTTGAAAACAGAATGTTATAACAATAAGATGTTTCATATAAGTCCTGTGGTGAACACAGAGAAAAAATAAACCTCTAGTGAATACACAAAGATAACAACAACAAAAAAATCGAAGCATGCACTCCAAATATCTAACAAATTACAAAGGAGGAAGAAAAGAATGGAAAAAAGGAATGATGAAACAATTAGTAAACAACAAAATGGCAAAAGTTCTTACATATCGATTATTACTTTACATGCAAATGAATATATTTTCCAATCAAAAGACACACTGTTTAAATGGATTAAAAAATATGATCTCAGTTGGAAAAAAACGGCAGACAGGAGACAGGACTAACTTCCAGCTCCCACTCAGAGCAGTGTGTGGAGGCTCACACTGTGAACTATTGCTCCAAGGATTAGTGCAGTGACATACCAAGAAAGCCAGAGACTCCACAAGCCCTTTGAAGGAAGCGGCTTGCTGTTGCAGGTTCTGTGAGACAGCCAAAAGAATGTGCGTATTCAAAGTGTAAAAGAGGGAACATCCACCCCCGAACACACATCCTTACTGGGAAACCTGAAGGTTCAGATCACAGGAGAAGGATTTGACCCTACCTGGAGCTGAGACAAATTTAGAGAGCTGAGAAAAATGTGGGGGTAGGGGAAGCACAGGGAAGAGTCCTGTGGGCACTCTCAGTCCCCAGGGAAGCCATTTCTGACTTTATCTCATAGGGGTCCTTGGGGAGGGCTGGCAGTGGAATTGGGGAAAGATGAGGGGGAAAGGAAACATTCAGCTGAACTTTGTAACAATTTCAACTCAAGGTGAAGTTTCCTGGACAGAAACTGTGGGAGGGAGTGACCTGGAGTACAGATATGAACATAGAAGCTGCAGAAGGTGGGGAGGCATGAAACCTGAAAGCCCTGTTTACTTTCTCAGCAGGGAGGCTTGTAGCCTGGGGCAAGTTCTCAGTCCTGCTCACTGGCTGCCTGGAAATAAACTCAGAGTGGTTGGGGGACACAGTGGGAGTGAGACCAGCCTTTCCAGCTGCATGGGACCTGGGTGAGGCCTGTCACTGCTGGCTTTCCCCCACTTCTCTGGTGACCTGTATGATGCGACAGAGGCAGCCATAATCTCCCTGGGAATGTAACTTCATCAGCCTGAGAACCGCACTCCCATCCCCCACAATGGCCTAAGCATGCCCTGCCCAAGGAGAGTCTGAGCTCAGACACACCAGACCCTGCCCCCACCTGATGGTCTTTCTCTACTCGCTCTGGTAGCTGAAGACAAATGACATAATTTCTTGGAAGCTCTGTGGCCCCACTTACCACCTGAAACACCCAAATACTTATCCAGGTGACCTTAGGGCAAGCTTGTATACTCCCTGTAATACTGCAGCTGATACTCTCTTGAAAGCACTACCTCCTGGCCAGAGGCCAACCAACACAAAACCAGCACACTAAGCAAAAATACAACCAAGGACTCTCACAGAGTCCACTTTACTCCCCTGCTACATGCACTGGAACAGGTTCTGGTATCCATGACTGAGAGACCTGAAGATGGATCACATCACAGGACTCTTTGCAGACACTCCACAGAACTAGCCCAGAGCCCACTAGCTCTGCTATGTGGCTGGATCCAGAAGAGAAACAACAATTACTATAGTTGAACTCTCAGAAAGCCCCATCCCCAGGGGAATGGGGAGAGCACCACATCCCCATAAGACAAAAGAATCCAAACAGTAGCTCTTGAGCACCGTATCTTCCTTCTGACAAAGTCTACCCAAATGAGAAGAAACCAGAAAAAATTCTGGTAATATGAAAAAACAAGGTTATTTAACATCCCCCAAAAAATCACAATAACTCAGCAGCAATGGATTCAAACTGAAAAGAAATCTCTGAATTGCCAGAAGAAGAATTCAGAAGGTTGATTTTTAAGCTACTCAAGAAGGCACCAGAGAAAGGTGAATACAAACTTAAAGAAATTTAAAAAATGTCACAGGATATGAATAGAAAAATAGATAAACGGCATAAATAAAAAATAATCACAACTTCTGGAAATGAAGGACATACTTAGAGAAGTGCAAAATCCACTAGAAAGTCTCAGCAATAGAATTGAACAAGCAGAAAAAAGAACATCAGAGCTTGAAGACAAGGCTTTTGAATTAACCCAACCCAATAAAGACAAAGAAAAAAATTAAAACAGGAGCAAAACCTTCAGGAAGTTTGGGATTATGTTAAAAGACCAAACCTAAGAATAATTGATGTCCTTGAGGAAGAGAAATCTAAAAGTTTGGTAAACATATTTGAGGGAACAATCATTCCACTATGGAAAAGAGTGTGGAGATTGCTTAAAGAACTAGAAGTAGAACTACCATTTGATCCAGCAATCCCACTCCTGGGTGTCTACCCAGAGGAAAAGAAGGTATTATACAAAACATATACTTGCACATGCATGTGTATAGCAGCACAATTCACAATTGCAAAAATATGAAACCAGCCTAAATGCTCATCAATGAGTGGGCAAATTGTGGTGTATATATGCATTAGTCCCTTTTCACACTGCTGATAAAGACACACCGAGACGGGACAATTTACAAAAGAAAGAGATTTAATGGACTTACAGTTCCACGTGGCTTGGGAGGCCTCACAATCATGGTGGAAGGCAAAGAGGAGCAAGTCATATCTTACATGGATGGCAGCAGGCAAAGAAAGAGAGCTTGTGCAGGAAACCTCTCATTTTTTAAAATCATCTGATCTTGTGAAACTTATTCACTATCACAAGAATGGCATGGGAAAGACCTATTTTCTATGATTCAGTTACCTCCCACCAGGTCCCTCCCACAACATGTGGGAATTCAAGATAAAATTTGGGTGGAGACACAGCCAAATCATATCAATATATACCATGGAATGCTACTCAGCCATAAAAACGAATGAAATAATGGCATTTGCAGAAATCTAGATGGAACTGGAGACCATTATTCTAAGTGAAGTAACTCAGGAATGGAAAAGGAAACATTTTATGTTCTCAATCGTAAGTGGGAACTAAGCTGTGAGGATGCAAAGGTGTGGAAGTAGGACTTTCGGGACCTAAGGAAACGATGGGAGCAGGGAGAGGGGTAAAAGACTACACATTGGTACAGTGTACATTGCTTGGATGTTTTGGTGTACCAAAATCTCTGAAATCATCACTAAAGAAGTTATTCATGTAACCAAACACCACTTGCTCTCCAAAAACCTATTGAAATAAAAAAATTAATGTCAAAAAATATGATCCAATAATATTCTATGTACAAAATACTCACTTTAGGCTTGAGGACACATAGAAAGTAAATGAATGAAAAGAGATATTCTATGCAAATTATAACCAAAGAGAGCAGGGGTGCCTATACTTATAAAAGAAAAAAACAGACTAAGTTAAAAACCGTGAAAATGTAAAATTCTAATATAGTAGTAAATGCCTGCATTAGACAAAACTGTTCATATATAATAAAGATATCAATTTATCAAGAGGTTATTACAATTGTAAATATATAGGCACCTACCATCAGATCATCTGAATATAACAGACAGATATTAACACAAAGGAGAAATACACAGCAATGTAACAGTGGTGGACTTTAATATTCCACTTCCAACAATGGATATATTATCCATACCAAAAAGGAAAAAAGTCAATAAGGATGAAGTGGACTTGAATGATAAACCAAAGGAACCTAGCAGACAACTAGAGAGAGCATTCCATCTAACAGCAGCAGAATACATATCCTTCTCAAATACACATGAAACATTCTCCAGGATTGATCATATGTTGTGCCATAAAAAAAAAAATTTAAGAAGATTGAAATCATCTCAAATATCTCTTCTGACCACAATAATATGAAACTAAAAAGCAATGATAGGAAGATTGAAAAATTCATAAATATGTGGAAATTAAGCAATAGGTTTCTGATCAACTAATGGATCAAAAAGGAAATTAAGAGTGGGTGCAGTGGCTCATGCCTGTAATCCCAGAACTTTGGGAGGCTGAGGGGGGTGGATCACGAGATCAAGAGATCGAGACCATCCTGGCTAACATGGGGAAACTCCATCTCTACTAAAAATACAAAGAGTTAGTTGGGCGTGGTGGCAGGCACCTGTAGTCCCAGCTACTTCGGAGGCTGAGACAGGAGAATGACATTAACCTGGAAGGCGGAGCTTGCAGTGAGCCGAGATCGCACCACTGCACTCCAGCCTGGGTGACAGAGCAAGACTCCATCTCAAAAAAAAAAAAAAAAGAAAGAAAGAAAGAAAAAAAGAAATTAAAATAGAAATTAAAAAATATATTAATATAAAAGAAAATGGAAACAAAACATATGAAAGCTTGTGGAATGCAGCAAAAGCAGTAAATGCCTACATTATAAAGGAAAAAAATCCAAATATGCAAACTAACATTACACCAAAAGGGTCTGAAAAAAGAAGAACCAAGAAAAGGTTTGTATAAGGAAGATAATAAAGATCAGGCCAGGAAAAAATAGAAATTAGGAAAACAATGGAAGAGATTAATAAACCTAAGAGTTGTTATATTTTAAAAGATAAGTTGATATACCTTTCACTAAAAAAAACCAGAAGACTCAAAATCAGAAATAAAAGGGGAGCTATTACAACTAAACACACAGAAATAAAAAGGTTAATAAAAAGACTATTACCAATTATACACCAACAAATTGGATAACCTAGAAGGAATGGATAAATTTCTAGATACACATAACCTACTAAGACTGAATTATGAAGTAGAAAATCTGAGCAGATCAATAACAAGCAAGGAGATTGAATTAATAATTTAAAAAAATCACCACCAAAAAAAGCCCAGGATCCGATGTCTTCACTGCTGAATTCTATGAAACATTTAAAGAAGAACTAATACCAATCCTTCTGAAAGTCCTCTAAAAGTCAAAGAAAAAGAAATAACTTTCAAGTGAATTATATGATGCCCTGATACCAAAGCCAGACAATTCCATTACAAGAAAATTACCATCCAATATCTCTGATGAACACAGATTCAAAAATCCTTATCAAAACACTAGTGAACCAAACTTAACAGCACATTAAAATGATTATTCACTGTGATAAAGTGGAATTTATTAATGGGATGGAAGCATGGTTCAATATATGCAAATCAATAAATTGATATGCCACATTAACAGAATATAGGACAAAAATTGTATTATCAATGCATCAAGAAAAATTAACAAAATTCAACATCCTTTCGTGATAAAAACTACCAATAAATTAGTTACAGAAGGAATGCACCTCAACATCATAAAAGCCATATGTGACAAGCCCACAGCTTACATCATACTCAATGATGAAAGGTTTAAAGTGTTTCCTTTAAGATCTGGAACAATATTCGCTCTCACAACTTCTATTCAAGTAGTACTGGAAGCCCTAACTAGAGCAATTACGCAAGAGAAAAAAAATATTAAAATCACAAAGGAAGTAAATTGTCTCTGCAGATGACATAATCTTATATATTAGAAGCTTTAAAGGCTTCAAAGAACTTTTAGAACTAATAAATGAATTCAATAAAGTTGCAGGATACAAAATCAATGTACAAAAATGGGTTGCCTTTCTAAACACTAACAATAAATTATCTGAAAAAGAAATCAAGAAAACAATCCCAATTACAATAGCTACAAAGAAAATAAAATGCTTAGAATTAAATTTAACCAAGGAGGTAAAAGATCTGTACACTGAAAACTATGTAAGATAATGAAAAAAGAAGACACGAATGGAAAGATATCTATGTACAGGGATTCGGAAAATATTGTTATAATGTCTACATCACCCAAAGAAATCTACAAATTCAATACAATCCTTATCAAAATTCCAATAACATTTTTTACCAAAATTTTAAAAATTCTAAAATTTGTAAGGAAGCACAAAAGACCTCGAATAGCCAAAGCAATTCTGAGCAAAAACAAAGCTGAAGCCACCATACTACCCAACTTCAAAATATACTGCAAAGCTATAGTAATCAATAGAGCATGGTGCCAACATAAATACACAGACAAATGGAAAAAAAATAAAGAGTTCAGAGATAAATCCAATATTTATAGTCAACTAATTTTTTACAAAGGCACCAAGAATAAACAGTGAGGAAAGACAGTTTCTTCAGTAAGCTGTGTTGGGACTACTGGATAGAAACTTGCAGAAGAATAAAATTAGATGCTATTTTATATCAGAAAAAAATTAACTCAAAATTAATTAAAGACAAATGTAAGATCTGCAACTGTAAAATTACTAGAAGAAAACATAGGAGAAAAACTCTATGACATTGGTCTTGGCAATGATTTTTTGGATGACTCCAAAAGCACAGGCATCAATAGCAAAAATAGACAAATGGGATTACATCAAACTAAAAGGCTTCTAACAGTAAGCAATCAACACAGTAAAAAAAATAACTTATGGAATGGGGAAAATATTTGCAAACCACACATCTTACAAGGGGTTAATATCTAAATACATAAGGGATACAAAGAACTCAACAGTGAGTAAACAAATAACCAGATTTGAAAACTGGGCAAATGACCTGAAGAGAAGTTTTTCTCAAGAAGACATACAATTGCCAAAAGGTATATAAAAATATTCAACGTAAATAATCATCAGAGAAATGCAAATTAAAACTACATTGAGATATTACCTCACACCTGTTAGAATGGCTGTTATCAAAAAGATGAAAGATGAAAGATGAAAGATAAATGTTAGAGAGGATGCCTTGCACATTGTTGGAAGGAACATAAATTGGTAAGCTATTATGTAAACCAGTATGGAGGTTCCTCAAATTAATAATAGAACTATCATATAATCCACCAAGTATTCTTCTGAATTTATAATCAAAAGAAATGAGTACATTGAAGAGATATCTGCACTCCCATGTTCATTGCAGCATTATGCACAGTAGCCAAATTATAAAGTCATCCTAAGTGTTCATCCGTGGATGAATGGATTAAAAAATATGGTATATATACAAAATAAACACTATTCATCCTTAAAAAAGAAGGAAATCCTGCCATTTGTGACAACATAGATGAATCTGGAGGACATTTTGCTAAGTGAAAAAAGTCTGGCACAGAAAGACAAATACTGTGAGACCTCACTTATACATGGACTCTAAAATGAAACTCATAGAAATAAAGAGTAGATGGTGGTTATTAAGGGCTGGAGAGTGGGAGTGGGGATTGGGACATGTTGGTCAAGGTACAAAATGGGAGTGACATCAGCAAGATGGCTGACTAGAGATGCTTGGTGCTCATTCCCCCTGCAAGAAAAGATCAAGACAATGGAAATACAGCTAAAAATTGACTTGGGTGTTGAAGGGAGAACACTGGAGTGCAGCAGGGGAATGGAGATGTATCTATGGTGATTGAAGCTCAGGAAGGCAGTGTGGAGGCAGCTGGCCTCCGAAGTCCTGTCTACCCCACCCAGATCAGATTGGTCCAGACAAAAGGGACTTCCCCTTGTAGGGGCAGAGGAGGTGAGGGAGGAAGGTAAGCAGAAAAATCCCATCAGCCCCTACTGCCACCGTAAATACCTGAAGTCCTTAGTACAGGAGTATCACACAGTTCTCTCCCTGTGCCCAATTGAAAGAGCTGTTAGGGCTTCACATAGGTGCATTGCCCCAGATTAGGAGCACAAGATGTATACTCCCCACCCTACACCCAGTCAAGCTGCTGCAGCACAGTGCCATCTTGAGACCAGGGCCACCTCTGGAGTATGCCTTCCTCTGGGGGCAAGTAACCACTGCACTTCTGATGCACTGGGGCTCCATTTTCATTGCATCAAGCCCACACCAGGTGGAGGTGGTGGGTGGGGGGCACTGACCACCACAAACCCAGCTATGTAGAGCTTGGGCCCAGGATCAGATGTGACTCTGGTCCTGCAAAGCAGGGAAACAAACCAACCACCACCACCTACACTTCCAGTTGGAAAAAAGTCTTGCAAACCCAATCAGGGTGAACTTACTCTTGAGCCAGCAGATTGCTGTGTGCCTCACTCCTCATACCCCCAAAGGTCCCCCACTGAGCAGGTGCCATAGCCCTAGGCTGGCAGAGTGGCTACATGTTCATGCCCAGTGCCTGAGACACAGCCCTATGGCATGCCTAACCCCCATAGAAGTGCCCCTGCCCTGGCTTATCCAAAAACTCTGCCTGCAATTCACACCTGAGGAACAGCCACTGGCAGAAATGTCCTCAAGTTGACCAGTGAGTTATGCACCTGTGTTCTGGGCCTGAAAAACAGCTCCACATGCCACCTCTGACAGACATGCACTCAAGCCAGTTGAGTAGCTGTGCACTGATATCCTGGGCTTGAGAAACAGTCCTGAGGGCCACCCCTAAAACACACACCTTTCAGGCCAGCTAAGCAGCTGGGTGGTCATGTCCCAGGCTTGAGAAACAAACACATAGGCTACACCTGACAGACATGTCCCCAGGCTGGTTAAGCAACTGCATGCTTATGCCCCAGCCAGAGTAACAGACCCTCAACCCCAGTAAGCCAGACCCCTTGGCTGACCCATCCTGTGCCCCGACCTGAGAAACAGCCCGGCAAGCCTATTTCTGGCAAAGCTGCACTGCTACCACTATGTTTCTCAGCTTAAGCCACAGACACACTTGCAAACATTACTAATATAGATTATAGCTGAAGAAACTATATACAGCCTACACTACTGTGTCCACCTAGAACCAAAGCCAACACACCTCACCAAACCAACAGCCCAATAACCATCTAAATGAATAAATCTTTTCTACATCTACTTCATAAAACTGGAAAAGGTGACCCTTCTGCCAGATGCATAGAAATCAGTGGAAGGACATATCAAACATGAAAAAGTAAGGAAACATGACACCTTTGAGGGACCACAATAATTCTCCAGTAACAGACCCCAATCATAAGGAAATATGCAAAATGTCACAAAAAATTCAGAATAATAATCTTAAGGAAATTTAGTGAAGATACAAAATAATACAGATAGACAATTCAATAAAATCAGAAAAACAATTCATGAATTGAATGAGAAATTCAACAACAAAGTAGATATTGGAAAAAAATATACAAATATGAATTCCACAACTGAAGAACTCAATGAGATAAAAAATATGATCGAGAGCTTCAAAAACAGACTAGATCAAATGAAGAAAACAGTCTCTGAACTAGAAGACAGTTATTTTGAAATAACAGAGAGACCAAAGAAAAAGAGATAAAGAAAAAAGAATGATGAAAGCCTACAAATTTATGTATAGGACACCATTAAACAAACGAATATTCACATTGTGGTCATTCCAGAAGGAGAAGAGAAGGGAAAAGGTAAAGAAAACATATTTAATAAAGTAATAAATTAGAGAGAATTTGAGTTCCAAATTGCTGTGCTAGCTGAAGCACTGCCTACCCCCTCTCTCTCCCAACCAACAGAAAACAAAAAATACATATATACAGCACCGAGATTATCACCAGAAATATCCCGGAACTCAAATATGAAGATGAGACAGTTTCTGGAACCACAATGAAGTGAAAAAACTGAGCAACTCATTAAGAGAATTGAATTTCCACATCTATCATGCCCCTCCCGCAATTTTGCTGGTTGTCTGCCTGATTCTCAGTTTTTCCAAGTATGCAGAAAATTTTTTCCCAGCTGTGGTTTCTAAATTGGAAAAAGTAAGATTGAGGTAGACAACCAGCTTCCCCATCATTTTGGGTTTCCTGGCAGGAGACCTGCCTTGTCTTAACTCACAGGAAGCATCAAGGGAGAAATACCCCTCAGGACAGAGACAAAGGGGGAAGGCAGGAATATCATCCCCAGCCTTGGAAACTCTGCCCTATAACTCAGCCAAAGGAGCTGTCAAATCAGAGTGGCTGTTCAGCAGCACTATGAAAGTTCATCCCACAGCTTCCCTGGGCACAAACCCCTAGCCAACCTTCCCATACTGCTAGGATATCAGGGACCTCCTTTATTCAGGAGGGGCAAAGCTCCACCTGAGGCAAACCTTAGCCTAAGATGCCACCTAGAGCCAAAAAGGAGTTAGGGACCTAGTGGTAAAGTACGTCTAAGTAAATATATCAAATAAAAATGAAAACAAACTAGAGATGACTGGAATAAATAATGCATCATTCAATGTGAAGACATAGACATACAAGCATAAGAAACAAAAGCAAACAGGGAAGCACGACCGTTCCAAATTAACAAAGTAAGGAACCAGTAATTGACCCTAACAAGATGAGTTTGTTTTTTGTGATTTTTTTTTTTTTTAAAGCTCATCAGCTATCGTTAGTGTTTGTGTATTTTATGTGTGGCCCAAGATAATTCTTCTTCCAATGTGGCCAGGGAAGCCAAAAGACTGAATACTCCTGGTCAAAAGTCAAAGATAGGCTGGGCATGGTAGCTCACGCCTGTAATCCCAGCACTGTGGGAGGCCGAGGCAAGCAGATCATGAGGGCAAGAGATTGAGACCATCCTGGCCAACATGGTGAAACCCTGTCTCTACTAAAAATACAAAAATTAGCTGGGCGTGGTGGCATGCGCCTATAGTCCCAGCTACTCGGGAGGCCGATGCAGGAAAATCGCTTGAACCCGGGAGGTGGAGATTTCAGTGAGCTGAGATCATGCCACTGCACTCCAGCCTGGCAGCAGAGCAAGACTCCGTCTCAAAAAAAAAAAAAAAAAAGTCAAAGATAAATGTTTGGTGTACTGATATGAAGATGAAACAGTTTCTGGACCACAGCAAAGTGAAAAAATGGGGCACCTCATAAGAGAATTAGATTTCCACATCCATCATGCCCCTTCACCAATTTTGCTGGTTATCCACCTAATTCTCACTTTATCCAAGTATGCAGAAAAATTATCCCCAACTTATTGTTTCTAAACTGGAAAAAGTGAGATTGAGGTAGACAACCAGCTTCCCCATCATCTTGAATTCCCTAGCAGGAGAGAATTGACCACATGTGAGTACACAAAACAAGTCTCAAAAAATTTTAAAAAACTGAAATCATATCAAAAATCTTATCTGACCACAGTGGAATAAAACTACAAATCAATACCAAAAGGGACATTTGAAATCATACAAATACATGGAAATTAAACAACACACTCCTGAACAATCCATGAGTAAGAAGAAATTAAGAAATAAATTTTAAAATTCCTTGAAAGAAATGAAAATAGAACACAACATACCGAATCCTATGGGATACAGCAAAAGCAGTATTAAGAGGTAAGTCTAGGCCAGGCGTGGTGGCTCACACCTGTAATCCCAGCACTTTGGGAGGCCGAGGTGGGCAGATCACGAGGTCAGGAGATCGAGACCATCCTGGCTAACATGGTGAAACCCTGTCTCTACTAAAAATACAAAAAATTTGCCTGGCATGGTGGCAGGCGCCTGTAGTCCCAGCTACTTGGGAGGCTGAAGGAGGAGAATGGTGTGAAGCCGGGAGGCAGAGCTTGCAGTGAGCCAAGATTGTGTCACTGCACTCCAGCCTGGGTGACAGAGCAAGACTCCGACTCAAAAAAAACAACAAAAAAAAGGTAAATCTATAGCAATAAATGCCTATATCAGAAAAATAAAAAGATTTCAAATAAACAACTTAATAATGCATCTCAAGGAGCTAAAAAAGCAAAAAATATCAACATATTTGACAAATATTAATAAAAGAAATTAAGACCAGAGAAAAAATTAACAAAATTGATACAAAAATACAAATGATCAATGAAACAAAAAGTTAGTTTTTGAAAAAGATAAACAAAATTGACAAACCATTAGCTAGACTAAAAAAAAAAAACAGAGAGAAGATCCAAATAAAGAAAGTTAGAAATGAATAAGCAGATTTCACAATTGATACCACAGAAATACAAAGGACCATTAGAGATTATTATAAACTATATGCCAATAAGTTTGAAAGCCTAGAGGAAATGAATAAATCTTTGACACACTCAATCTACCAAGATTAAACCAAGAAGAAATAGAAAAGTTGAATAGACGAATAACGAGTAATGAGGTTGAATCAGTGATTAAAAGTCTTCCAACAATAAAAAGTTCAGGACCAGATGGCTTCACCACTGAATTCTACCAAACTTTTAAAGAAGAATTAATACCAATTCTTCTCAAACTATTCCAAAAATTGAAGTAAAGGGAATGCTTTCTAATTCATTCTATGAGGCCAGCATAACTCTGATACCAAAACAGATAAGGACACAACAAAAAAGAAAACTACAGGTTGATATTTCTTTTTTTTTTTTTTTTTTGAGACGGAGTCTCGCTCTGTCACCCAGGCACCCAGGCTGGAGTGCAGTGGCATGATCTCAGCTCACTGCAAGCTCTGCCTCCCGGGTTCACGCCATTCTCCTGCCTCAGCCTCTCTGAGTAGCTGGGACTACAGGCGCCCGCCACCATGCCCAGCTAATTTTTTGTATTTTTAGTAGAGACGGGGTTTCACCGTGGTCTCGATCTCCTGACCTCATGATCCGCCCGCCTCGGCCTCCCAAAGTGCTGGGATTACAAGCGTGAGCCACCACGCCCAGCCCAGGTTGATATTCCTGATGAACATAGACAAAAATCCTAAGACAATATAGCAAACTAAATACAACAACATATCAAAAAGATACACCATGATAAAGTGGGATTTATCTCAGGAATGCAAGGATGGTTCAACATACAGAAATCAATGAACGTCCTCATTACATAAGCAGAATGAAGAATAAAAATCATATGATCATCTCAATAGAATAAGCATTTTATAAAACCCAAATATCATTTATGATATAAGTTGTCAATAAATTAGATATACAAGGAAATTAGATATACAATGTCAATAAACCAGATATACAATAAAGGCCATATATGAAAACCCTACAGCTAACAGCATACTGAATGGAGGAATGCTGAAAGCTCTTTCTCTAAAAACTAGAACACAAGGATGCCCACTCATACCACTCTTATTCAAGATAGTACTGGAAGTCCTAGTCAGAGCAACTAGGCAGGAGAAAGAAACCTAAATATATCTAAACTGGGGAAGACAGAAGTCAGATTGTTCCTGTTTGAAGATAGTATGGTCTTATATATAGAAAAACCTAAAGGCTCTATCAAAAAAGTCTTCAAATTAATTAATAAATACAGTGAAGTTACAGGCTACAAAATCAACATACAAAAATCAGTAGTGTTTCAATACATGAATAATGAACTAGTTGAAAAAGAAATAAAAAAGGTAATCCCATTTACAATAGTTACCAAAAAACCCCTAAAATACCTAGAAATAAATTTAACCAAAGAGGTGAAAGATCTATACAATGAAAACTATGAAACATTGATAAAAGAAATTGAAGAAGACATAAGCAAATGAAAAGGCATCTCAAACTCATGGATAAGAAGAATATTGTTAAGATGACTATACTACTCAAAGCAATCTACAGATTCAATGTAATCCCTATCAAATACGAAGATGTTATTCACAGAAATAGAAAAATAATCTTAAAGTTTGTGTGGAACCACAGAAGACTCCAAAGAGCAAAAATAACAAAGCTGGAAACATCACACTACCTGATTTCAAAATATACTGCAAAGCTAAAGTAACCAAAACAGCATGGTGCTGGCATAAAACAGACACACAGACCAATGTAACAGAACAGAGAACCCAGAAATTAACACACACATTTATAGCCAACTGATTTTTGACAAAGGTGCTAAGAATACTCATTAAAGAAAGGACAGTCTCTTCAATAAATGATACTGGGAAAATGATATTTATATCCAAATAATGAAATTAGAGCCCCATCTCTCATGCTATACAAAAATCAACTCAAAACAGATTGAAGTAAAACTATAAATTTTAAAACTACTAGAAGAAAACATAGCAGAAATAATTCAGGACATTGGTCTGGGCAAAGATTTTTTGTGTAAGATCTTCAAAAGCACAGACAACTAAAGCAAAAATAAACAAATGGGATTATATCACACTAAATAGCTTCTACAAAACAACAACAAAAACAATCAACAGAGTGAAGAGGCAACCTATATGATGGGAGAAAATATATGCAAACTATTCATCCAACAGAAGATTAATATTTAGAATATAGAAGTAACTCAAACACCTCAACAACAAAAATTTCAATTAAAACTTGCAAATAATCTGAGCAGATATTTCTCAAAAAATGACATACATGGCCAACAAGTATATGAAAAAATGTTCATCACTAATCATCACAAAATGCAATTCAAAAGCACGAGGTATCATCTCACCCCAGTTAGGAGGGCTATTAGAAAGACAAACAATAACAGATGCTGGTGAGTATGCAGGGAAAGGGGTATTCTATACACTGTTTGTTGGAATGTAAACTAGTACAGGCATTACACAGAAGAGCATGGAAGTTCCTCCAAAAACTACAAACAGAAAAACCTTATGATCTAGCAATCTTGTTCCTGCACATTTATCCAAAGGAAAGGAATATATTGAAGGAAAGGAATATATCTGCACCCTCAGATTTATTGCAGCACTATTTACATTAGCCAAAGTATGAAATAAGCCTAGGTGCTCAATAACAGATGAATGGATGAAGAATATGTGGTTTATGAACACAATGGAATAGTCTGTAGCCATAAAAAAGAATGAAATTTTGTCATTTATGGCAACGTGGATTGAACTGGAGGAGATTATGTTAAGTGAAATACACCAGGAACAGAAAGTTAAACACGGCATGTTCTCATGCACATATGGAAGCTGAAAGGTTGTTCTCATAGAAGTAAAAATAGAACAAAGGACCCTAGAGGCTGGGAAGCATGGGGCGAAGGAGGGAATAGGGAGAGAATTGTTAAAAGATGCAAAATTACAGCTAGATAGGAGGAATAAGTTCTAGTGTTTTATAGCACTATAAGATGACTATAGTTAATAACATATATGTATAACATATATAGTTAATATAACATATATATAACATATATAGTTTCAAATGGCTAGGATATTGAATGTCCTTAACACAAAGACATAACAAATGTTTGAGATGATGAATGTTAATTACCCTAACCTGATTACTATGCATTATATGTCTCAAGAACATCACTATGTACCCCATAAATATGTATATTATGTGCCAATTAAAAATGTAAAAAATTAAAAAGGATAAGAAGTTTCAGTTAATAGAAGAAATAAATTCCTGAGATGAATTGAATAGCATGGTGGCTATAATATTGTATACTTTAAAATTGCTAAGAGACTAACTTTAAATGTTCTCACCACAAAAAATCTGATAAATATATGAGGTGATATGTTAATTTGATTCAAATATTATACAATGTGGTACATACATCAAGCACTTTTTATACAATACATACAATTTTTATTTGTCAATTAAAAGAAGAAAAAGGCCAGGTGTGGTGGATCACGCCCGTAATCCCAGCACTTTGGAAGACCAAGGCAGGTGGATCACAAGGTCAGGAGATGGAGACCATCCTGGCTAACACAATGAAACCCCGTCTCTACTAAAAATACAAAAAATAAAAATAAAAATTAGCCAGGTGCCTCCTAGTCCCAGTTACTCAGGAGGCTGAGGCAGGAGAATGGTGTGAACCTGGGAGGCAGAGCTTGCAGTCAGCCAAGATCGCGCCACTGCACTCCAGCCTGGGTGACAGAGCAAGACTCCATCTCAAAAAAAAAAAAAAAAAAAAGAAGAAGAAGAAGAAGAAAATAATTAAGGTGATAAAATGTACTTAGATCACTCTGAAAGTAGTGTCAAGAATGCATGGGAGGGAATGGAAGATCCAGATTTTGTCCAGCAGAGAACCAACTTATACAATTTTAGGGATTCTTTTTAAATAAACAACATTCCAATGCAGATATAAAATATAGAATGACAGAAGATGGCCAACTAGGAGCATCTGCAGTCTGCAGCTCTCATGAGGAAAAATGAAAACAGTGAGTGAATTCCGCACCCACAACCGAAATTTCCAGGTTCTCACATTGGGACTGACGAGGCAGATGGCTCAACCCATGGAGACAGGCAAGAAGCAAGGTGGAGTGATGGCCCACCTGGGAGCAGCAAGGAGGAACCCCCACCGCCAGCCAAGAAAAGTGGTGAGTAATTGTGTGGCCCCACCTGAGAAACCACGCTTCTCCCATGGATCTTTTCAACCCATGAATCAGGAGATTCCCTCATGAGCCCACACCACCAGGGCCTTGGGTCTGATACACAGAGCTGTATAGAGTTGTGGCAGAACAGCCACTCAAGCTCATACAGAAAACCAGGAGTTTTACACACTCTGGCCCCAAGAATCCTGGCAAGGTGGGAGATCTATTCATATACTCCCCTAGGAAGAGGGCTTAATCCAGAAGCCAAGCAGCAACGTTCTGTGTGCCTCACTTCCATGGCACCTCATGAGTTATGACCCACTGGCCTGGAATTCCAGACAGCCAGTGCAACAGGATGGAAACTGCATGAGATGGATGAGTTCTCGGGGGAAGGATGGCCGTCGTTTCTAAGGTTAGGTCAACTCAGCCATTCTAGCTTGCTGGCTCTGGGGAGTCCAGGCAGTGGATGAGAAGGGATCCCCCATAGTGCAGCACAGCTGCTGTGCCAGATTGTGGCCAGACTGCTTTTTTTAAGTGGGACCCCATTTGATTTCTCCTCACTGGGCAGGGCCTCCCTGTGGGAATTTTAGAACTCCAGTTAGGGTTATATAGACAGAACTCTGCTCTCTCCCTTGGATGAAGCCTGCAGGGAGAGGGCCAGCTGATGTCTCTATGGTTTAGTCAACTCAGCCTTTCCAGTTTGCTGGCTCTGAAGATTTAGATGGTCCAGATGAGGAAGGGTTCTCCCAATGCAGCACACCTGCTCTACCAAAAAACAGCCAGACTGCTTCTTTAAGCAGGTCTTTGATCCCATTCTTCCTGACTGGGTGAGAATTCCTAACAGAGGTCTCCAGACAACTCCCACAGGAGCATCTGGGCCAGCAACAGGTCAGTACTCCACCTGGGATGGAGCTCCCAAAGGAGCAGGCTGCCATCTTTGCTGTTTTGCAGCCTTCACTGGTGATACCTCCAAGTAAGGGAAAAACCAAGGCAAGTAGGGTTTGAATCCACCTGCCAGCAAATCACAGCAGCCCTACAGAAATGGGGCCTGACTGTTAAAAGAAAAACAAACAGAAAGCAACAACAACAATAACATCAACAAAAAAAGACCCCACAAAACCCTCAAAGGTTAGCAACCTCAAAAATCGAATGTAAATAAGCCCACAAATATGAGAAAGAATCAATGCAAAAATGCTGAAAACTCAAAAAGCCAGAGTGCTTCTTCTCCTCTAAATGACCACAACACCTCTCCAGCAAGGACACAGAACTTGGCTGAGGCTGAGATGGCTGAATTGACAGAGGTAGGCTTCAGAAAGTGGGTAATAATGAACTTCACTGAGCCAAAGGAGCATGTTCTAACCCAATGCAAAGAAGCTAAGAATCATGGTAAAACATTACAGGAGCTGATAACCAGAATAGCCAGTTTAAAGAGGAATATAAGTAACCTGATGGAGGTGTAAAACACAATACAAGAACTTCACAATGCAATCACAAGTATCAATAGCAAAACAGACTGACAGGAGGGAAGAATCTCAGAGCTTGAAGACTATCTTTCTGAAATAAGACCAACAAAAATAGAGAAAAAAGAATGAAAAGAAATGAACAAAGTCTCTGAGAAATATGAGACTATGTATAAAGTCTGAATCTACAACTGATTGGGGTACCTAAAATAGATAGGGAGAATGGAACCAAGTTGAAAAACATACTTCAGGATATCATCAAGAAGAATTTCCCCAACCTAGCAAGACAGGCCAACATTCAAATTCAGGAAATCCAGAGAACCTCAGTAAGATACTCCATAAGAAATTCAACCCCAAGACACATAATCATTAGATTCTCTAAGGTTGAAATGAAAGACAAAATGTTTAGGGCAGCCAGAGAGAAAGACCAAGTTACCTACAAAGGGAAACCCATAAGACTAACAGTGGATCTCTCTGTGGAAATCCTGCAAGCCAGAAGAGACTGATGGTGAATATTCAAGATTCTTAAAGAAAATAATTTCTAATCCAAAATTTCATATCTAGCCAAACTAAGCTTCATAAATGAAGGAGAAAGAAGATCTTTTTCAGACAAGCAAATGCTGAGAGAATTCATCACTACCAGGCCTGCTTTGCAAGAGGTCCTGAAGGAAGCACTAAATATGAAAAGAAACCTTACAAGCCACTACAAAAGCACACTGAAGTACACAGACCAGTGACACCATGAAGCAAGCACATAAACAAGTCTGCAAAATAACCAGCTAGTATCATGATGACAGGACCAAATCCACACATATCAATACTAACCTTAAATGTAAATGAGCTAAATGCCCCAACTAAAAGACACGAATGGCAAGCTGGAGAGTCTAGACTCATCAGTATGCTGTCTTCAAGAGACCCATCTCATGCACAAAGACACACAAGCTCAAAATAAAGGGATGGAGGAACACTTACCAAGCAAATGGAAAACAAAAAGAAGAGGGGTCACAAGCCTAGTTTCTGACAAAACAGACTTTAAACCAACAAAGATCAAAAAGACAAAGAAGAGCATACATAATAGTAAAGGGTTTAATTCAACAAGAAGACCTAACTATACTAAATATATGCACCCAATACAGGAGCACCCAGATTTATAAAGCAAGTTCTTAGAGACAAGCAAAGAGACTTAGACTCCCACACAATAATAGTGGGAGAGTTTAACAACCCACTGACAATATTAGATCATTGAGACAGAAAATTAACAAAGATATTCAGGACGTGAACTCAACTCTGGATCAAGTAGATCTGACAGATATCTACAGAACTCCCCACACCAAAGCAACAGAATATACATTCTTATCACCACATGGCACTTACTGTAAATTTGATCACATAATTGAAAATAAAACACACCTCAGCAAATGCAAAGGAAATGAAATCATAACAAACAGTCTCGCAGACCACAGTGCAATCAAACTGGAACTCAAGACTATGAAATTCACTGAAAACCACAAAACTACATGGAAATTGAACAACCTGCTCCTGAATGACTCCTGGGTAAATAATGAAATTAAGGCAGAAATCAAGAAGTTCTTTGGAACTAACAAGAACAAAGGAACAATGAACCAGAATCTCTTGGATATGGCTAAAGTAATGTTAAGAGGGAAATTTATGGCAGTAAATTCCCACATCAAAAAGCTGGAAAGATATCAAATTAACAACCTAACATCACAACTAAAAGAACTAGAGAACAAGATCAAACAAACCCCAAAGCTAGAAGGCAAGAAATAACAAAGATCAGAGCAAAAGTGAAGGAGATAGAAACACAAAAATGCTTAAAAAAAATCAATGAATCCAGGAGATGGGTTAAAAAAATCAATTAATAGACTACTAGCTACATTAATAAAGAGAGAAAAATCAAATAGATACAATCAGAAATGATAAGGAGGATATCACCACTGACCTCAGAGAGGTACAACCAACCATCAAAGAATACTAAAAACACCTCTATGCACATAAACTGAAAAATCTAGAAGAAATGGATAAATTCCTGGACACATACACCCTCCCATGACTGAACCAGGAAGAAATTGAATTCCTGAATAGACCAATAATGATTTCTGAAATTAAGGCAGTAACAAATAGCCTACCAACCAAAAAAAGTCCAGGACCAGATGGATTTACAGCTGAATTCCACCACAGGTACAAAGAAGACGTGGTACCATTTCTTTCTTTTTGTTTTTTTTAAATTTTACTTTAAGTTCTGGGATACAAGGGCAGAATGTGATAGTACCATTTTTGCTGAAATTATTCCAAACAATTGAAAAGGAGGGACTCCTTCCTAACTCATTTCATGAGGCCAGCATCATCCTAAGATCAAAACCTGGCACAGTTACAACAAAAAAACTTCAGGCCAATATCCCTGATGAATATTATGCAAAAAACCTCAATAACATACTGGCAAATGAAATCCAGCAGCACATCAAAAAGCTTATCCACTACGATCAAGTTGGCTTCATCCCTGGGACACAAGGTTGGTTCAACATATGCAAATCAATAAATGTGATTCATCATATAAACAGAATTAAAGACAAAAGCCACATGATTATCTCAATAGATGCAGAAAAGGCCTTCATGTTAAAAACTCTCAATAACTAGGTATTGAAGGAACATACCTCAAAATAATAAAGTCATATATGGCAAACCCATAGCCAATATTATACTAAAGACAAAAGCTGGAAGCATTCCCCTTGAAAACCAGCACAAGACAAAGATGTACTCTCCTACCACTCCTATTTAACATAGTATTGGAAGTTCTGGCCAGGGCAATTAGGCAAAAGAAAGAATTATAGGGTATTTAAATAGGGAGAAAGGAATTCAAATTATCTTTGTTTGCAGATGGCATGGTCCTATATCTAGAAAAAAATCCCACCATCTCAGCCCAAAAACTTCTTAAGCTGATAAGCAACTTCAGCAAAGTCTCAGGATAAAAAATTAAATGTGCAAAAATCACTAGCATTCCTATACGCAAACAATAGGCAAGCAGAGAGCCAAATTGTGAATAACCTCCCATTTATAATTGCTATAAAAAGAATAAAACATCTAGGAATACAGCTAATAAGGGAAGTGAAGAACCTCTTCAAAGAGAACTACAAATCACTGCTCAAGGAAATCAGAGAGGACACAAATGAAAAAACATTATATACTCATGGATAGAAATAATCAATATTGTAAAAATGGCCATACTGCCCAAAGTAATTTATAGATTCAATACTATTCCGATTAAACTACACTGAAATTCTTCACAGAATTAGAAAAAGCTATTTTAAAATTCATATGGAACAAAAAAAGAGCCCAAATAGCTAAGGTAATCCTAAGCAAAAAGAACAAACCTGAAGGCGTTACACTACCTGACTTCAATCTATACTACAAGGCTACAGTTATCAAAACAGCATGGTACTGGTACAGAAACAGACACACAGACATTGGAACAGAATAGAGAACTCAGAAATAAGATCACACACCTACAACCATCTGATCTTCAATAAACCTGACAAAAAATAGCAATGGGAAAAGGATTCTCTATTTAATAAATGGTGCTAGGAGAACTGGCTAGCCAAATGCAGAAAATTGAAACTGGACCCCTTCCTTACGCCTTATAAAAAAATTAACTGAAGAGGAATTAAACACTTAAATGTAAAACCCCAAACTATAAAAACCCTAAAAGAAAATCTGGCAGTACCTTTCAGAACATAGGCATGGGAAAAGATTTTATGACGAAAATGCCAATAGTAACTGTGACAAAAATCAAAATTGACAAATAAGTTGTAGTTAAACTAAAGAGCTACTGCACAACAAAATAAACTATCATTAGAGCGAACAAAAAACTCTACAGAATGGGAGAAAAATTTTGCAATCTGTTCATCTGACAAAGGTCTAATATCCAGGTTTTACAAGAAATTTAAATTTATAAGAAAAAACAATCCCATTAAAAAGTGGGCAAAGGAATAAACAGACCCTTCTGAAAAGAAGACATTCGTGTGGCCAATAAACAGATGAAAAAAAGCTAAACATCACTGATCATTAAAAAAATGCAAATCAAAACCACAATGAGATACCATCACATGCCAGTCAGAATGGTGATTATTAAAAAGTCTAGAAACAATAGATGCTGGTGATGTTGTGGAGAAAAACTAACACTTTTATGCTGTTGGTGGGAGTGTAAATTAGTTCAACTATTGGGGAAGATAGTGTGGTGATTCCTCAGGTATCTAGAGGCAGAAATACCATTTGACCTAGCAATTCCATTACTGGGTATATATGCAAAGGAATATAAATTATTCCATTATAAATATACATGCATGGAAATGTTCATTATAACACTGTTCACAATGGCAAACACATAGAATCAACCCAAACACCCATCAATGATAGACTGGATAAAGAAAATATGGCACATATATACCAAGGAATATTATGCAGCCATAAAAAGGAGCAGGGTCATGTCCTTTGCAGGGATGTGGATGGAGCTGGAAGGCATTATCCTTAGCAAACTAACACAGGAACAGAAAACCAAACACTGCATGCTCTCATTTATAAGTGGGAGCTGAATGATGAGAACACATGAATGCCTGGTGGGAAACAACACATGCTGGGACCTGTCAGGGGGAGGAGTGGGGGAAGGGAAAGCATCAGGAAGAATAACTAATGGATGCTGGGCTTACTATCAAAGTGATGGGTTGATCTGTGCAGCAAACCACCATGGCACAAGTTTACCTATGTAACAAACCTGCACATCCTGCACTTGTATCCTGGAACTCAAATGTTGAAGAAGAAAAAAAAAAAGAATGAGAAAGGAAATCACAATATATTACAAAATTTAAAATCTAACACATAACACAAACATCACAAGTTCCAGAAAAACAATATTAAATTCCTGACCACATAGACTCTCTATCCCTCTATATTTTTTCCCTTGGCCACACCACGCAAGTGTTTTTTTTGTGTTTGTTTCGTTTTGTTTTTTTCAGAAATTTTCAAGTATGTTTTTCATGTCTATTTTTAAAACATTGCTGGGTGTGGTGGCTCAGGCCTATAATCCCAGCACTTTGGGAGGCTGAGGTGGGTGGATCACAAGGTCAGGAGATCCAGACCATCCTGGCTAACATGGTGAAACCCCATCTCTACTAAAAATACAAAAATTAGCTGGGTGTGGTGGCACGTGCTTGTAATCCCAGCTACTTGGGAGGCTGAGGCAAGAGAATCACTTGAACCCGGGAGGCAGAGATTGCAGTGAGCCGAGATCACACCACTGCACCTCAATCTGGTGACAGAGCAAGACTCCGTCTCAAAAAAAAAAAAAAGAAAGAAAAAGAAAAAAAAAAGGAAGCCATGCACAGTGGCTCATGCCTGTAATCCCAGCACTTTGGGAGGCTGAGGCAGGCAGACTACCTGAGGTCAGGAGTTCGAAACCAGCCTGACCAACATGGTGAAACCCCATCTCTACTAAAACTACAAAAATTAGCCAGGCATGGTGGCGCATGCCTGCAATCCCAGCTACTTGGAAGGCTGAGGCAGGAGAACTGCTTGAACCCAGGAGGTGGAGGTTGCAGTGAGCCAAGATTGCACCACTGCACTCCAGCCTGGGTGACAGAGTGAGATTCCATCTAAAAAAAATGTAGTAATGTTTTACTTATGCCAACAGACTCAAAATATTACCACTTCAGCATACAATCAATATAACAATTATGAGTTATTTTACATTCTTTTTTCTTGTGTACTATGTTTTCAACCCTTGATGTGAATTTTACACTTATAGTTCATCTCAATTTGACTTGGTCACATTTCAAATGGTCAACAACCATTGGTGGCAAGTGACATTTATAGTGCACATTGCTGCTCCAGAGCATGGCCTACTGGGCCAGCTGGTCTCCCTATAAATATAATCAAGTGTTTTATGTTTTAAAAACTGTACTGCTGAACAACAATAACCACAAAAACTACTCTATTGCCCCCACTGAAAAAAAAAGCAGACAACCAAATAAAAAACAAATAAAGATGCATTGCTGGCAAGATGGCCAAATAGGAAGAGCTCTGGTCTGCAGCTCTCAGCAAGATCAACACAGAAGGCAGGTGATTTCTGCATTTCCAACTGAGGGACCCAGTTCATCTCATACAGACTAGCTGGACAGTGGGTGCAGCCCATGGAGGGTGAGCCGAAGCAGGGTGGGGTGTTGCCTCACCTGGGAAGTGCAAAGGGTCAGGGAATTCCCTGCCCTAGCCAAAGGAAGCTGTGAGGGACTGTGAATGCTGCACTCCAGCCCAGATAGTGTACTGTCCCCATGGTCTTCACAACCTGCAGACTAGAAGATTCCCTCCAGTGCCTATGCCACCAGAGCCCTGGGTTTCAACCAAAAAACTGGGCAGCCATTTGGGCAGACACTGAGCTAGCTGCAGGAGTTTTTCATACCTCAGTGGCACCTCGAACACCAGTGAGACAGAACTGTTCAGTCCCCTGGAAAGGGGGCTGAAGCCAGGAAGCCAAGTGGTCTGGCTCGGTGGGTCCCACCCCCATGGAGCCCAGCAAGCTAAGATCCACTGGCTTGAAATTCTTGCTGCCAGCACAGCAGTCTGAAGTTGACCTGGGACACTTGAGCTTGATGGGGGAAGGAGCATCTGCCATTGCTGAGGCTTGAATAGGTGGTTTTACTCTCACGGTGTACACAAACCTCTGGGAAGTTTGAACTGGGTGGAGCCCACCACAGCTCAGCAAAGCTGCTGTGGCCAGACTGCCTCTCTAGATTCCTCCTCTCTGGGCAGGGCATCTCTGAAAAAAAGGCAGCAGCTCCAGTCAGGAGCTTAT
This sequence comes from Nomascus leucogenys, assembly GCF_006542625.1. Lineage (NCBI taxonomy): Eukaryota > Metazoa > Chordata > Mammalia > Primates > Hylobatidae > Nomascus > Nomascus leucogenys. The sequence goes on from NC_044402.1 coordinate 87,218,961, forward strand.
AGCTAAAACCCCCATCTCCCTGAGAAAGAGCACCTAGGGGAAGGGACGGCTGTGGGCACAGCTTCAGGAGAATTAAATGTCCCTGCCTGATAGCTATGAAGAGAGCAGCGGATCTCTCAGGACAGTGTTTGAGCTCTGCTAAGGGTCAGACTACCTCAAGTGGGTCCCTGACTCCCATGTCTCCTGACTGGGAGACACCTCCCAGTAGGGGCTGACGGACACCTCATAGAGGAGAGCTTTGGCTGGCATCTGGCAGGTGCCCCTCTGGGATGAAACTTCCAGAGGAAGAAACAGGCAACAATTTTTGCTATTCTACTGCCTCTGCTGGTAATATCCAGGGAAACAGGGTCTAGTGTGGACCTCCAGCAAACTCCAGCAGATCTGCAGCAGAGGGGACCTGACTGTTAGAAGGAAAACTAACAAACAGAAAGGAATAGCATCAACATCAATAAAAAGGACATCCACTCAGAGACCTTATCCAAAGTTCACCAACATCAAACACCAAAGGTAGATCCAAGAAAAATCCACGAAATGGGGAGAAACCAGCTCAAAAATGCTCAAAATTCCAAAAACCAGAACACCTCTTCTCCGAAGGATCACAACTCCTCACGAACAAGGGAACAAAACTGCATGGGGAATGAGTTTGATGAATTGACAGAAGTAGGCTTCAGAAGGTGGGTAATAACAAACTCCTCCGAGCTAAAGGAGCATGTTCTAACCAAATGCGAGGAAGCTAAGAACGTTGAAAAAAAGTGAGATGAATTGCTAACTAGATTAACCAGTTTAGAAAAGAACATAAATGACCAGATGGAGCTGAAAAACACAGCATGAGAACTTCATGAAGGATACACAAGTATCAATAACCAAATCGATCAAGCAGAAGAAAGGATATCAGAGATTGAAGGTCAACTTAATTAAATAAAGCAAGAAGACAAGATTAGAGAAAAAAATAAAAAGGAATGAACAAAGCCTCTAAGAAATATAAGACTATGTGAAAACACCAAATCTACATTTGATTGGTGTATCTGAAAGAGATGGGGAGAATAGAACTAAGTTGGAAAACATTCTTTAGGAGATTATCCAGGATAACTTCCCCAACTTACCAAGACAGGCCAACATTCAAATTTGGGAAATACAGAGACCACCACAAAGATAATCCTTGAGAAGAGCAACCTCAAGACACATAATTATCAGATTCACCAAGGCTTGAATGAAGAAACAAATGTTAAAGGCAGCCAGAGAGAAAAGTTGGGTTACGCACAAAGAGAAGCCCATCAGACTAACAGCAGATCTCTCTGCAGAAACCTACATGCCAGAAGAGAGTGGGGGCCAATATTCAACATTCTTAAAGGAAAGAATTTTCAAGCCAGAATTTCATATCCAGCCATACTAAACTTCATAAGTGAAGGAGAAATACAATCCTTTAGATATAAGCAAATGTGGAGAGATTTTGTCACCACCAGGCCTGCCTTACAAGAACTCCTAAAGAAAGCACTAAACATGGAAAGGAATAACTAGCACTACCCACTGCAAAAACATACCAAATTGTAAAGGCCATCGACACTATGAAGAAACTGCATCAAGTAACAGGCAAAATAACCAGCTAGCATCTTAATGACAGGATCAAATTCACACATAACAATATTAACCTTAAATTTCAACAGGCTAAATGCCCCAATAAAAAGACACAGACTGGAAAATTAGATAAAGGGTCAAGACCCATCAGTGTGCTGTATTCAGGAGACTCATCTCACGTGCAAAGACACACATAGGCTCAAAATAAAGGGATGGAGGAAGATCTACCAAGGAAATGGAAGGCAAAAAAAGCAGGGGTTGCAATTCTAGTCTCTGATAAAACAAAATTTAAACCAACAAAGAACAAAAAAGACAAGGGAATCACATAATGGTAAAGGGATCAATGAAACAAGAACTAATTATCCTAAATATATATGCACCCAATATAGGAGCACTCAGATTCATAAAGCAAGTTCTTACGAGTTAGAAAGAGACTTAGACTCCCACACAATAGCGGGAGACTTTAACACTCCACTGTCAATATTAGACAGATTAACGAGAGAGAAAATTGACAAGGATATTCAGGACTTGAACTCAGCTCTGGACCTAGTGCACCTAATAGAAATGTACAGAACTCTCCACCCCAAATCAACAGACTATTCATTCTTCTCAGCACCACATCACACTTATTCTAAAATGGACCACATAATTGGAAGTAAAACACTCCTCAGGAAATGCAAAAGAATGGAAATCATAACAAACAGCCTCTCAGACCACAGTGCAATCAAATTAGAACTCAGAATTAAGAAACTCACTCAAAACCACACAACTACATGGAAACTGAACAACCTGCTCCTGAATGACTACTGGGTAAATAACAAAATTAAAGCAGAAGCAAAGATATTCTTTGAAACCAATGAGAACAAAGACACAACATACCACAATGTCTCTGGGAAGCAGAGTTTAGAGGGAAATTTATACCACTAAATGCCCATAAGAGAAAGCAGAAAAGATCAAAAATCAACATCCTAACATCACAATTAAAATAACTAGAGAAGCAAGAGCAAACAAATTAAAAACCTAGCACAAGACAAGGAATAATTAAGATCAGAGGAGAACTGAAGGAGATAGAGACATGAAAAACCCTTTTAAAACTTATTGAATACAGGAGCTGGTTTTTTGAAAAGATCAACAAAATAGATACACCACTAGCTAGACTAATAAAGAAGAAAAGAGAGAAGAATCAAATAGACACAATAAAAAAAGATAAAGGGAATCCTACCACTGATCCCACAGAAATACAAATTACCATCAGAGAATACTATAAACACCTCTACACAAATAAACTACAAAATCTAGAAGAAATGGATAAATTCCTGGACACATACATCCTCCAAAGTCTAAACCAGGAAGAAGTCGAATCCCTGAATAGACCAATAACAAGTTCTGAAATTGAGGCAGTAATTAATAGTCTACCAACCAAAAAAAAGTCCAGGACCAGACAGATTCACAGCCAAATTCTACCAGAGGTATAAAGAGAAGCTGGTACCATTCCTTCTGAAATTATTCCAAACGATAGAAAAAGAGGGAATCCTCTCTAACTGATTTTATGAGGTCAGCATCATCCTGATAACAAAACCTGGCAGAGACTCAACACAAGAAGAAAATTTCAGGCCAATATCCCTATGAACATTGGTGCAAAAATTCTCAATAAAGGGGGTGGAGCCCAGATGGCCGAATAGGAACAGCTCCAGTCTACAGCTCCCAGCATGAGCGACATAGAAGACGGGTGATTTCTGCATTTCTGTTTGAGCCACCGCTGCTGACACCCAGCCAAACAGGGTCTGGAGTGGACCTCTAGCAAACTCCAACAGACCGGCAGCTGAGGGTCCTGTCTGGTAGAAGGAAAACTAACAAACAGAAAGGACATCCACACCAAAAACCCATCCGTACATCACCATCATCAAAGACCAAAAGTAGATAAAACCACAAAGATGGGGAAAAAACAGAGCAGAAAAACTGGAAACTCTAAAAAGGAGAGCACCTCTCCTCCAAAGGAACGCAGTTCCTCACCAGCAACAGAACAAAGCTGGGCGGACAATGACTTTGACAAGTTGAGAGAAGAAGGCTTCAGACGATCAAATTACTCTGAGCTACAGGAGGAAATTCAAAACAATAGCAAAGATCACACTCCGGGGACTGTTGGGGGGGGGAGGGGGAGGGACAGCATTAGGAGATACACCTAATGCTAAATGACGAGTTAATGGGTGCAGGAAATCAACATGCACATGATACATATGTAACAAACCTGCACATTGTGCACATGTACCCTAAAACCCTAAAGTATAATAAAAAAAAAAAAAAAAAAAAAAAAAAAAAAAAAAAAAAAAAAGAAGTTAAAAACTTTGAAAAAAATTTAGACAAATGGATAACTAGAATAACCAATGAAGAGAAGGGCTTAAAGGAGCTGATGGAGCTGAAAGCCAAGTTTCAAGAACTACGCGAAGATTGCAGAAGCCTCGGTAGCCGATGCCATCAACTGGAAGAAAGGGTATCAGTGATGGAAGATGAAATGAATGAAATGAAGCGAGAAGGGAAGTTTAGAGAAAAAAGAATAAAAAGAAACGAACAAAGCCTCCAAGAAATTTGGGACTATGTGAAAAGACCAAACCTACGTCTGATTGGTGTACCTGAAAATGATGAGGAGAATGGAACCAAGTTGGAAAACACTCTGCAAGATATTATCCAGGAGAACTTCCCCAATCTAGCAAGGCAGGCCAACATTCAGATTCAGGAAACACAGAGAATGCCACAAAGATACTCCTCGAGAAGAGCAACTCCAAGACACATAATTTTCAGATTCACCAAAGTTGAAATGAAGGAAAAAATGTTAAGGGCAGCCAGAGAGAAAGGTCGGGTTACCCACAAAGGGAAGCCCATCAGACTAAGAGCTGATCTCTCGGCAGAAACTCTACAGGCCAGAATAGAGTGGGGGCCGCTATTCAACATCCTTAAAGAAAAGAATTTTCAACCCAGAATTTCATATCAAGCCAAACTAAGCTTCATAAGTGAAGGAGAAATAAAATACTTTACACACAAGCAAATGCTGAGTGATTTTGTCACCACCAGGCCTGCCCTAAAAGAGCTCCTGAAGGAAGCACTAAACATGGAAAGGAACAACCAGTACCAGCCACTGCAAAAATATGCCAAATTGTAAAGACCATCGAGGCTAGGAGGAAACTGCATCAACTAACAAGCAAAATAACCAACTAACATCATAATGACAGGATCAAATTCACACATAACAATATTAACTTTAGATGTAAATGGGCTAAATGCTCCAATTAAAAGACACAGACTGGCAAACTGGATAAGGAGTCAAGACCCATCAGTGTACTGTATTCAGGAAACCCATCTCACATGCAGAGACACATAGACTCAAAATAAAGGGATGGAGGAAGATCTATCAAGCAAATGGAAAACAAAAAAAGGCAGGGGTTGCAATCCTAGTCTCTGATAAAATAGACTTTAAACCAACAAAGATCAAAAGAGACAAAGAAGGCCATTACATAATGGTAAAGGGATCAATTCAACAAGAAGAGCTAACTATCCTAAATATATATGCACCCAACACAGGAGCACCCAGATTCGTAAAGCAAGTCCTGAGTGACCTACAAAGGGACTTAAACTCCCACACAATAATAATGGGACATTTTAACACCCCACTGTCAACATTAGACAGATCAATGAGACAGAAAGTTAACAAGGATATCCAGGAATTGAACTCAGCTCTGCACAAAGGGGACCTAATAGACATCTACAGAACTGTCCACCCCAAATCAACAGAATATACATTTCTTTCAGCACCACACCACACCACACCTATTCCAAAATTGACCACATAGTTGGAAGTAAAGCTCTCCTCAGAAAATGTAAAAGAACAGAAATTATAACAAACTGTCTCTCAGACCACAGTGCAATCAAACTAGAACTCAGGATTAAGAAACTCCCTCAAAACCGCTCAACTACATGGAAACTGAACAACCTGCTCTTGAATGACTACTGGGTACATAATGAAATCAAGGCAGAAATAAAGATGTTCTTTGAAACCAATGAGAACAAAGACACAACATATCAGAATCTCTGGGACACATTCAAAGCAGTGTGTAGAGGGAAATTTATAGCACTAAATGCCCACAAGAGAAAGCAGGAAGGATCCAAAGTTGACACCCTAACATCACAATTAAAAGAACTAGAAAAGCAAGAATAAACATATTCAAAAGCTAGCAGAAGGCCAGAATTAACTAAAATCAGAGCAGAACTGAAGGAAATAGAGACACAAAAAACCCTTCAAAAAATTAATGAGTCCAGGAGCTGGGTTTTTGAAAAGATCAACAAAATTGATAGACCACTAGCAAGACTAATAAAGAAGAAAGGAGAGAAGAATCAAATAGATGCAGTAAAAAATGAAAAAGGGGATATCACCACCAATCCCACAGAAATACAATCTACCATCAGAGAATACTACAAACATCTCTACACAAATAAACTAGAAAATCTAGAAGAAATGGATAAATCCTCGACAAATACACCCTCCCAAGACTAAACCAGGAAGAAGTTGAATCTCTGAATAGACCAATAACAGGCTCTGAAATTGTGGCAATAATCAATAGCTTACCAACCAAAAAGAGTCCAGGACCTGATGGATTCACAGCCGAATTCTACCAGAGGTACAAGGAGGAACTGGTACCATTCCTTCTGAAACTATTCCAATCGATAGAAAAAGAGGGAATCCTCCCTAACACATTTTATGAGGCCAGCATCATCCTGACACCAAAGCCTAGCAGAGACAAAACCAAAAAAGAGAATTTCAGACCAATATCCTTGATGAACATAGATGCAAAAATCCTCAATAAAATACTGGCAAACCGAATCCAGCAGCACATCAAAAAGCTTATACACTGTGATCAAGTGGGCTTCATCCCTGGGATGCAAGGCTGGTTCAACATATGCAAATCAATAAATGTAATCCAGCATATAAACAGAACCAAAGACAAAAACCACATGATTATCTCAATAGATGCAGAAAAGGCCTTTGACAAAATTCAACAACCTTCATGCTAAAAACTCTCAAAAAAATAGGTATTGATGGGACGTATCTCAAAATAATAAGAGCTATCTATGACAAACCCACAGCCAATATCATACTGAATGGGCAAAAACTGGAAGCATTCCCTTTGAAAACTGGCACAAGACAGGGATGCCCTCTCTCACCATTCCTATTCAACATAGTGCTGGAAGTTCTTGCCAGGGCAATCAGGCAGGAGAAGGAAATAAAGGGTATTCAATTAGGAAAAGAGGAAGTCAAATTGTCCCTGTTTGCAGATGACATGATTGTATATCTAGAAAACCCCATCGTCTCAGCCCAAAATCTCCTTAAGCTGATTAGCAACTTCAGCAAAGTCTCAGGATACAAAATCAATGTACAAAAATCACAAGCATTCTTGTACACCAATCACAGACAAACAGAGAGCCAAATCATGAGTGAACTCCCATTCACAATGGTTTCAAAGAGAATAAAATACCTAGGAATCCAACTTACAAGGGATGTGAAGGACCTCTTCAAGGAGAACTACAAATCACTGCTCAATGAAATCAAAGAGGATACAAACAAATGGAAGAACATTCCATGCTCATGGGTTGGAATAATCAATATCGTGAAAATGTCCATACTGCCCAAGGTAATTTATAGATTCAATGCCATCCCCATCAAGTTACCAATGACTTTCTTCACAGAATTGGAAAAAACTACTTTAAAGTTCATATGGAACCAAAAAAGAGCCCGCATCGCCAAGTCAATCCTAAGCCAAAAGAACAGAGCTGGAGGCATCACGCTACCTGACTTCAAACTGTACTACAAGGCTACAGTAACCAAAACAGCATGGTACTGGTACCACAACAGAGATATAGACCAATGGAACAGAACAGAGCCCTCAGAAATAATGCTTCATATCTACAACTATCTGATCTTTGACAAACCTGACAAAAACAAGAAATGGGGAAAGGATTCCCTATTTAATAAATGGTGCTGGGAAAACTGGCTAGCCATATGTAGAAAGCTGAAACTGGATCCCTTCCTTACACCTTATACAAAAATTAATTCAAGATGGATTAAAGACTTACATGTTAGACCTAAAACCATAAAAACCCTAGAAGAAAACCTAGGCAATACCATTCAGGACATAGGCATGGGCAAGGACTTCATGTCTAAAACACCAAAAGCAATGGCAACAAAAGCCCAAATTGACAAATGGGATCTCATTAAACTAAAGAGCTTGTGCACAGCAAAAGAAACTACCATCAGAGTGAACAGGCAACCTACAGAATGGGAGAAAATTTTTGCAACCTACTCATCTGACAAAGGGCTAATATCCAGAATCTACAATGAACTCAAACAAATTTACAAGAAAAAAATAAACAACCCCATCAAAAAGTGGGTGAAGGACATGAACAGACACTTCTCAAAAGAAGACATTTATGCAGCCAAAAAACATATGCAAAAATGCTCATCACTGGCCATCAGAGAAATGCAAATCAAAACCACAGTGAGATACCATCTCACACCAGTTAGAATGGCCATCATTAAAAAGTCAGGAAACAACAGGTGCTGGAGAGGATGTGGAGAAATAGGAACACTTTTACACTGTTGGTGGGACTGTAAACTAGTTCAACCATTGTGGAAGTCAGTGTGGCAATTCCTCAGGGATCTAGAACTAGAAATACCATTTGACCCAGCCATCCCATTACTGAGTATATACCCAAAGGACTATAAATCATGCTGCTATAAAGACACACGCACACACATGTTTATTGTGGCACTATTCACAATAGCAAAAAGTTGGAACCAACCCAAATGTCCAACAACGATAGACTGGATTAAGAAAATGTGGCACATATATACCATGGAATACTATGCAGCCAAAAAAAATGATGAGTTTGTGTCCTTTGTAGGGACATGGATGAAACTAGAAAACATCATTCTCAGCAAACTATCGCAAGGACAAAGAACCAAACACCTCATGTTCTCACTCATAGGTGGGAATTGAACAATGAGAACTCATGGACACAGGAAGGGGAACATCACACTCCAGGGACTGTTGTGGGGTGGGGAGAGAGGGGAGGGACAGCATTAGGAGATATACCTAATGCTAAATAATGAGTTAATGGGTACAGCAAACCAACATGGCACATGGATACATATGTAACAAACCTGCACATTGTGCACATGTACCCTAAAACCTAAAGTATAATAATAAAATAAAAAAAATGAAAAAAAATTCTCAATAAAATACTGGCAAACGGAATCCAGCCACACATCACAAAGCTTATCCACCCCATCAAGTCAACTTCATCCCTGGGATACAAGGCTGGTTCAACACATACTAATCAATAAATGTAATCCATCACATAAACAGAACCAATGACAAAAACCACATGATTATCTCAATAGATGCAGAAAAGGCCTCCAACAAAATTCAACAGCCCTTCATGCTAAAAACTCTCAATAAACTAGGTATTGATGGAATGTATCTCAAAATAATCAGAGTTATTTATGACAAACCCACAGCCAATATTATACTGAATGGGCAAAAACTGGAAGCATTCCCTTTGAAAACCCGCACAAGACAAGGATGCCCTCACTCACCACTCCTATTCAACATAGTATTAGAAGTTCTGGCCAGGGCAATCAGGCAAGAGAAAGAAATAAAAGGTATTTAAATAGGAAGAGAGGAAGTCAAATTGTCTCTGTTTGCGGATGACATGATTGTCTACTTAGAAAACCCCATCATCTCAGCCCGAAATCTCCTTAAGCTGATAAGCAACTTCAGTGAAGTCTCAGGATACAAAATCAATGTGCAAAAATCACAAGCATTCCTATACACCAATAACAGACAGAGCTCCAAATCATGAGTGAACTCCCATTCACAACTGCTACAAAGAGAATTAAATATGTAGGAATATAACTTACAAGCAATATGAAGGACCTCTTCAAGCAGAACTACAAACCACTGCTCAAAGAAATAAGAGAGGTCACAAATAAATGGAAAAACATTACATGCTCATGGACAGGAAGAATCAGTACATGAAAACGGCCATACTGCACAAAGTAATTTACGGATTCAATGATATCCCCATCAAGCTACCATTGACTTTCTTCACAGAATTAGAAAAAACTAATTTAAACTTCATATGGAATGAAAAAAGAGCCCACATAGCCAAGAAAATCCTACAAAAAAAGAACAAAGTTGGAGGCATCATGCTATCTGACTTCAAACTATACTACAAGGCTACAGTAACCAAAACAGCATGGTACTGGTACCAAAACAGATATATAGACCAATGGAACAGAACAGAGGTCTCAGAAATATAACCACACATCTACAACCATCTGATCTTTGATAAATCTGACAAAAACAAGCAATGTGGAAAGGATCCCCTATTTAATAAATAGTGTTGGGAAAACTGGCCAGCCATATGCAGAAAACTGAAACTGTACCCTTCCTTACACCTTATACAAAAATTAACTCAATATGGATTAAAGACTTAAACATAAGACCTAAAACCATAAAAACCCTAGAAGAAAACCTAGGCAACACCATTCAGGACATAGGCATGAGCAAAGACTTTATGACTAAAACACCAAAGCAATGGCAACAAAAGCCAAAATTGACAAATGGAATCTAATTAAACTAAAGAGCTTCTGCACAGCAAAAGATACCACCAACAGAGTGAACAGGCAACCTACAGAATGGGAGAAAATTTTTGCAATCTATCCATCTGACAAAGGGCTAATATCCAGAATCTACAAAGAACTTAATCAAATTTACCATCTCACACCAGTTAGAATGGTGATCATTAAAAAGTCAGGAAACAACAGATGCTGGAGAGGATGTGGAGACAGGAAAGCTTTTACACTGTTGGTGGGAGTGTAAATTAATTCAACCATTGTGGAAGACTGTGTGGCAATTCCTCAAAGATCTAGAACCAGATATACCATTTGAACCAGCTATCCCATTACGAGGTATATACACAAAGTATTATAAATCATTCTACTATAAAGACACATACACACGTTTACTGTGGCACTATTCACAATAGCAAAGACTTGGAACCAACGCAAATGCCCATCAATGATAGACTAGATAAAGAAAATGTGGCACATGGAATACTATGCAGCCATAAAAAAGGATAATTTCACGTCCTTTTCAGGGATGTGGATGGGGCTGGAAACCATCATTCTCAGCAAACTAACACAATAACAGAAAACCAAACACTGTATGTTCTCACTCATGGATGACAGTTGAAGAGTGAGAATACGTGGACACAGGGAGGGAAACATCACACACCAAGGCCTTTCAGGGGGCAGGGGGCTAAGGGAAGGATAGCATTAGGAGAAATACCTAACATAAATGACAGTTTGATAGTTGCAGCAAGCCACAATAGCACATATATACCTATGTAACAAACCTGCACATTCTGCCCATATACCCCAGAACTTAAAGTATATATACACTTTAAGTCTGAGAATGGAACTGTGTCAGGCCAGATTGTGAGTCTAGGGACACATCAGCTAGCCCGGAAGGAAGTAACCACAGCAGCTGCCTAAATGAGGTAGGACAGGCTGGGAGCAGGTTCCACCACCAGTGAGAACCTGGGCCCTGAGCCGGGCAGGAAAAAAACAAAAACAAAAAACAAAAGACAAGCAAACAAACAAACAAAAACAAATACAGTTGGCTTGATTCTCACCAAACTTGATTTCAGTACAATGGGGCCCAGAGGTGGGCCTTGATGATAATGGCAATCTTCACAAAAGCTTTAGTAAGGATTTTGTGACTAACTGTACTAACCAGTTTAACTCTCTGTGTATGCTCCAGGTTAGCAAGAGCAATGTATTAATTTATTGCTTGTTAGAAGTTCCAGTAAGTGAGGTAGGAAAAGCCAGCTAGTGTTTTCATATACCAGCAGCCACATAGATCCCTCACAGTGGGACAGACAAGTGGAAGAAGTGCTAATTAAATTTATTTTATTTATTAACTGTTAGTTTCAGGGTACATGCACAAGTTTTTCTACAATAAATTGCGTGTCATGGGGGTTTGGTGTACATATTATTTCATCACTCAGGTAATTACATAGTATTCAATAGGTAGTTTTTCAATCTTCACCCTTTTCCCATCCTCCACCCTCAAGTAAGCCCTGGTGTCTATTGTTTCCTTCTTTGTGCATATGTGTACTCAGTGTTTACCTCTCACTTAAAAGTGAACATGTGGTGCTTGTTCTTCTGTTTCTGCATTAGTTTTCTTAAGTGAGTGGTCTCTAGCTCCATCCATGTTGCTGCAAAAAACATTATCTCATTCCTTTTTATGGATGCATAGTATTCCATAGTGTATATGTACCACATTTTCTTTCTCCATTCTACTGTTGATGGGCATTTAGGTTGATTTCATGTCTTTATTATGTCAATGGTGCTGCAATAAACATATGTATGCATGTGTCTTCACAGTGGAACAATTAAGATTCCTTTGAATATATACCCAATGATGGGAATCCTGAGTCTAATGTTAGGTGTGTTTTAAGTTTTTTGCTAAATCACTAAACTGTGTTCTGTAGTGGCTGAACGAATTTACATTTCCACCAGCAATGTATAAGGATTCCCTTTTATCTGTAGACTTGCCAGTATCTGGTTTCTTTTTTGTGACTTTTAATAGTAGCCATTTTGCCTGGTGTGAGATGATATGTCATTGTGGTTTTGATTTGCATTTCTCTAATGATTAGTGATGATAAACATTTTTTTCATATGCTTTTAGGTCACATGTATGTCTTCTTTGAAAAGTGTCTGTTCATATACTTTGCCCCCATTTTAATAATTATTTTTGCTTAAGTTCCTTATAGATTCTGGATGTTAGACTTTTGTCAGATGCATGGTTTGCAAATATTTTCTCTAATTCTGTGGATTGTCTGTTTAGTCTGTTGATAGTTTCTTTTGCAGTGCTGAAGCTCTTTAGCTTAATTAGGTTCCATTTGTCGACTTTTTTTTGTAGCAATTGCTTTTGGAGTTTTTGCGACAAAATCTTTGCCAGGGCCTATGTCTAGAATAATATTTCCTAGGCTTTCTTCAAGGATTTTTATAGTTTTAGGTTTTACATTTAAGTCTTTAATTCATCTTGAGTTGATTTTTGTATATGGTATAAGGAATGGGTCCAGTTTCAATCTTGTACATATGGCTAGCCAGTTATCCCAGCACCATTTGTTGAATAGGGAGTCCTTTCCCAATTGTTTGTTTGTTTTTGTCTACTTTGTCAAAAGTCACAAAGTTGTAGGTGTGTAGCTTTATTTCTGGGCTCTCCATTCTCTTCCATTTGTCTATGTGTCTATTTTTGTGCCAGTACCATGCCGTTTGGTTACTGCATCCTTGTAGTATAGTGTTAAGTCAGGTAATGTAATGCCTCCAGCTTTGTTCTTTTTGCTTAGGATTACTTTGGCTGTTTGGGCTCTTTTACTGGTTTCATATGAAATTTTAGAATAGTGTTTTTCTAATTCTGTGAAGAATGTCATTGGTAGTTTGATAGAAATAACATTGGGTCTGTACGTTGCTTTGGGCAGCATGGCCATTTTAATGTCAGTTATTCCTATCCATGAACATGAAATGTTTTTCCAATTGTGTCATCTCTGCTTTCTTTCAGCAGTGTTTTGTAATTCTTGTTGTGGAGATCTTTCACTTGCCTGGTTGTGTTTCTAGGTATTTTATTTTTTGTGTGTGGCTATTTTGGATTTTATTGTATTCTTTATTTGGCACTCTGCTTGGGTGTTATTGGTATATAGAAATGCTACTGATTTTCATACACTGATGTTGTATACAGAAACTTTGCTGAAGTTATCAGATCTAAGAGCATTTGGGCTGAGATTATGAGTTTTTCTAGGTACGAAATCACATCATCTGCAAACAAATAATTTGACTTCCTCTCTTCCTATTTGGATTCATTTCTTTCTCTTTCCTGATTGCCTTGACTAGGACTTCTAGTACTATGTTAAATAGGAAAGGTGAGAGTGGGCATTCTTGTCTTGTGCCAGTTTTCAAGAGGAATCCTTCCAGCTTTTGTCTATTAAGTATGATATTGGTTATAGGTTTGTCATAGATGGCTCTTATTTTGAGGTATGTTCCCTTCAATTCGTGGTTTGTTGAGGGTTTTTAGCATGAAGGGATGCTGAATTTTATTGAAAACTTGGTCTGCATCTATTGAGATAATCATGTGTTTTTTTTTTAGTTTTGTTTATGTGATGAATCACATCTATTGATTTATATACTTTGAACCAACATTGCATCCCAGAAATAAAGCCTGCTTGATTGTGGTGGATTAACTTTTTGATGCACTATTGTATGTTTGCTAGTATTTTGTTGAGGATTGTTGTATCTATATTCGTCAAGGATATTGGCCTTAAGTTTTCTTTGTTTTTGCTGTGTGTGTCTTTACCCAGTTTTGGTATCAGAATGATGCTGGCCTCATAAAACGAAATAGCAAGGAATTCCTCCTTCTTCATTTTTTGGAATAGTTTCAGTAGGAATTGTACCAGCTCTTCTTTATATGCCTGGTAAAATTTGACTGTGAATCTGTCTGCTTCTGGGCTTTTTTCTGGTTGGCAGGCTTTTTATTACTGATTCAATTTCAGAACTCATTACTGGTATGTTTGGGGTATAAATTTCTCCCTGTTTCAGTCTTGGGAGGTTGTATGTTTCCAGAAATGTGTCCATTTTTTTGTAGGTTTTCTAGTTTGTGTGCATAGAGGTGTTCATCATAGTCTCTGAGGGTTTTTTGTATTTATGTGCATTGGTAGTAATGTACCCTTTTTCATTTCTGATGTTTACTTGGATCTTCTCTTTTTTTATTAGTCTAGCTAGTGATATCTTATTCTTTAAAAAAATTCTGGTTTTATTCATCTTTTTTATGTTTTTTTCATGTCTTAATTTCATTCATTTTGGCTTTGATTTTGGTTATTTCTTTTTTCTTTTTGTGATGGAGTCTCTATTGCCCAGGCTGGAGTACAGTGGCACAATCTCGGCTCACTGCAAGCTCCACCTCCTGGGTTCACACCATTCTCCTGCCTCAGCCTCCTGAGTAGCTGGGACTACAGGTGCCCACCACCACACCCAGCTAATTTTTTTGTATTTTAGTAGAGATGGGGTTCCACCATGTTAGCCAGGATGGTCTTGATCTCCTGACCTCATGATCTGCCTGCATCGGCCTCCCAAAGTGCTGGGATTACCGGAGTGAGCCACCATGTCCAGCTGGTTATTTATTGTCTTCTTCTAGCTTTGGGGTTGATTTTCTCTTGTTTTGTCCTAGTTCCTCAAGGTGTGATGGTAGGCTGTTAATTTGAGATCTAAATTTTTGATATGAGCACTTACGACTATAAACTTTTCTCTCAATATGGTTTTAGCTGTGTCCCAGACATTCTGGTATGTTTTATCTTTGTTCACATTAGTTCTATTTTTTTTAAATTTCTACCTTAATTTCATTATTTACCCAAAAGCCATTCAGGAGCAGGTTAATTTCCTTGTAGTTGTACGGTTTTGAGTGATCTTCTTGTCATTGATTTCTAATTTTATTGCACTGTGGTCTGAGAGTGTGATTGGTGTGATTTTTTTTCAATTTGCTGAGAATTATTTTATGCCTGATTGTATAGTCAATTTTAGAGTATATGCCATGTGCAGATGAGAAGGATGTATATTCTATTGTTTATGGGTAGAGAGTTCTGTAGATGTCTGTTAGGTCTATTTGGGCAAATGTGGAGTTCAGATGTCAAATATCTTTGTTTTCTGCCTCGATGATCTAATATTGTCAGTGGGGTGTTGGAAATCTCCCATTATTATCATATGGTTATCTAAGTCTCTTCATAGGTCTCTAAGAACTTGTTTTATGAACTTCAGTGCTTCTGTGTTTGGTGCATATATATTTAGCATAGTTAGGTTATCTTGCTGAACTGAACCGTTTACCGCTATGTAATATTCTTGTCTTATTTGAGCTTTTTGGTTTAAAGTCTGTCTTGTCTGAAATTAGAACAGCAACCTGTTCCCATGTATTTGTTTTTGTTTTTTTTCCTTCTATTTGCTTGGTAGATTTTTCTTTGGTATTATTGCATGTGAGATGGGTCTCCTGAAGACAGCATACAGTTGGGTCATTCTTCTTTATCCAACCTGGCACTCTTTGCCTTTTAATTGGGGCATTTAGTCTGTTTGCATTCAAGGTTAATATTGATATGTGCAGATTTGATCCTATCGTCATGTTGTTAGCTGGTTATTATGCAGACTTGGTTGTGTAGTTGCTTCATGGTGTCACTAGTCTACATATTTAAGTGTGTTTTTGTAGTGGCTGGTAAGGTTTTTCCTTTCCATAATTAGCACTCCCTTAAGGACCTCTTGTAAGGCAGGTCTGTTGGTAATGAATTCCCTTAAGCATTTGCTTATCTGAAAAGAATCTTATTTCTCTTTTGCTTATGAAACTTAGTTTGGCTGGATATGAGATTCTTGGGGTTTTTAAGAATGCTGAGTATAGACCTCCAATCTCTTCTGGTTTGTAGGATTTCTGCTGAAAGGTCCAGTGTTAGCCTGATGGGGGTCCTTTTGTAGGTGATCTGTCCCTTCTCTACAACTGCCTTTAATATTCTTTTCTTTCATATTGACCTTGGAGAATCTGATGAATGTATGTCTTGGGCATGGTCATCTTGTATAGTATCTCACTGGGGTTCTCTGCATTTCCTAAATTTGAATGTTGACCCCTCTAGGAGGTTGGGGAAGTTTTTGTGGATGATAACCTCAAATATGTTTTCCAAATTTCTTGTTTTCTCTCCTCTTTCAGGGATGCTAATGAGTCATAGATATGGTCTCTTTACATAATCCCATGTTTCTCAGAGGTTTTGTTCATTCTGTTTTACTGATTTTCTTTATTTTTGTCTGAGTTAGTTTAGAGCACCAGTTTTTGAGTTCTGAGTTTCTTTCCTCAGAATCTATTGTGCTCAGAGTCTATTCTGCTGTTAATGTTTGTGATTGTATTATGAAATTCTTGTAGTATGCTTTTCAGCTCTATCAGTTTGGTTCCTTCTTAAAATGGCCATTTTGTGTTTCAGTCCCTGTACTGTTTATTGCAATGCTTAGATTCTTTGGATTGGCTTTTCACTTTCTCTTGAATCTCAATGATCTATGTTCCTATTCATATTCTGAATTCTATGTCATTTCAGCCTGGTTAAGAACCATTCCTGGGGAACTAGTAGGGGTGGAGGAAAGATGACACTCTTGCTTTTTGAGTTGCCAGAATTCTTGCACTAGTTCTTTGTCATTTGTATGGGCTGATGTTCCTTTAACTGTCGTGTTATTTGAGTAAAGTCAGTTGGGCTCATTTCTGGATGTTTTCAGAGAGCCAAGGCTTGGTGCAGGGTCTTTATTTGTAGCTGAATTCTTGTCCTTGGTTTCAAGGGGTTGTATATTAGCAAAGTATTTTTGGTATTGAAGTTTGGGCTGTGATCCAGTATGTGGCACTTACGTGTAATCACTGGTAGGCAGGCTCTTGCTCAGCTGCGATTCTTTTCTATTTCCTAGAATTTGCAATTGTGCTCCTTCTCAGTGCTCCAAGACTGTGGGCTCCTCTCCCACTTCAGTGCTGGTTACACTCTTGGACTGCACACTGCATCCCTGGGGTGAGCTCAGGCTTGTTACCTCCACAGAGGCAGGGACCTTAGCACTGGCAATGGCAGAAGGCCTTTCACTTGTCTCTTGGAACTCCACCCCAGAGAAATGCTGAGCCGCTACCAAATGGAGTGACCAGCCTAGGGTGGGGCTGCTGTGTTGTGGACCCCGGCTGGAGGGCCCTGCCTGGTGATGAGCAGGGGGTTTGTAGGGGGTTTGCAGGGAAGACAGACTGATCTCTTCTCCTTGGGGTGGCTGCAGTGTGCTAGAGGTATGAATAAAGCACTCAGGGTCTTTGTTCCTTCCCCAGTCTAAGGACAGCAAGTACAGAACCACTACAATGGCAGAGGGGCTGTCAGTTGCCTCTGGGAGCTCCATCCTAGGGAAACACAGAGCCACTACCAGTGGCTATGGTCAGTGGGAGGTGGGACAGCTGCCTGCAGTCCCCAGCCAGGGGCCCTATCTGGTGAAGGGTAGGGGGTGGGCGCTCACAGGAAAATGAGACTGGGCTCTTCTCTATATGGTGGCTGCAGTGTGCTGGAGGTGCCAGAAATGCAACCAGGCCCTTGTTCCTTCCCTAGCTGAAGGGCAGTAACAGTGGTACCACTGCAGTTGCACTGGGAGAGGTACTGTGGGTTGTCTCTGAGATATCCTCCCTAGGGAAATGCAGAGCTGCCTCTGGACTCAAGTGTTCAGGCAAGGGCAGAGTGGTTGTGCTGGGGGCCCAAGTCAAGAGGCCCTGCCCTATGAGGAGTAACAGGGGCAGGTAACTGTGTGGAAAAGTCTGGCTGCTTTTCTGTAGGGCAGCTAGCTGCACTGTGCTGGGGGCCTGTGTTAGTCCTTAATCACTTTTCTCCCTCCTGAATCTGAAGGAAGGAGGGGCAGAAGCTGCAGGGCAGCAAAATGGCGGGCCTGCCTGCTACCACTGGGAGCTCAATCTCAGGGAAGTACAGAACTGCTACCAGCTAGAGAGCTCAAGTAGGGCTGGGGTGGCCATGCTAGGGTCGCAGGCCAGCTGGCCTCATACTGAAATGCAATGGAGGTGAAGACTGCAGTCCGTCCACTCCTCAGCCCTGTCATTTCAGCCCTTATCCTGGGGATGTGTGAGGGAGTCTGGCCTCCCCTGTTACTGGAGCTGCAGTCACTGGTGCCTAGGGGTCCAAGGCCCCTGGGATTTCACGTGTACCTGAGTGGTGGTTGTGCCCAGACTCCACATAGCTCTCCATGTCAGTCTGGAGGTCGTGGTTGGAGGGGAGTTCACACAAGATCTCCTGAGCTCAGGGTTGCAAAGGTCCATGGCAGAACTGTAGGTCCCTGGGGGCTCTCATTCATTCATCATTTCCCCATGTTGAGGAGCCTCCACTGGCTCCACGCCAATCCCAGGTGGGCAGCTGTCCTGTCTTGCTTGTCTCTGATCTCCATGGGTTGCATTGCTTTCTTGATGAATCCCATTATGTTCATCTGGACAATCTAGTTCAAGAGCTAGTGTTTACTCACCACTCCTTCTCCTCTCCATGAAAGCAGCACACACTAGCTGCTTCTAGGCAGCCATCTTGGCCAGGAAATCCACTCTATATTTTTTTCCTTAATTTTTTTTTTTTTTTTTTTTTTTTGAGATGGAGTCTCGCTCTGTCGCCCAGGCTGGAGTGCAGTGGCGCAATCTTGGCTCACTGCAAGCTCCGCCTCCCGGGTTCACGCCATTCTCCTGCCTCAGCCTCTCCGAGTAGCTGGGACTACAGGCGCCCGCCACCACGCCTGGCTAATTTTTTTTGTATTTTTAGTAGAGACGGGGTTTCACCGTGGTCTCGACCTCCTGACCTCGTGATCCGCCTGCCTTGGCCTCCCAAAGTGCTGGGATTACAAGCGTGAGCCACCGCGCCCGGCCTTTTCCTTAATTTTTAGCTGTGCTTTTCATATGAAAATTTTGTAATACATTCTACAGATAGAATAGGAAGATAATCCAGTGTTTCTTCTAGTATGACTGCTCAAAATTTATTAGTGGTAATTGTGATTCATAAAGCATTATTTCAAACACATGTTCTCACACTTTATATTACTGATACTGAGTTACATTCTATCAACACATGCATTCTATTAAACATTATTGCTGCCTGCTAATCCACTCTCCCCCAAAAGTAATGTGTTTATAAATGTATGTGATGTATTTTTGAATATGTTACTGAGAGGACACCTTCTGACTAGCCATTGTTTAGGACAGAATCCTCTGCTTACAATCATATATGGCTCAAAATTGGGGAAATTTTCCACAGAATAGCTTTTTGGCTTAGTATGTTTAAATTCTTTTGTTTCTTCCTCTAAACAGGCCCTTCTGAGAGGAGGCATAGAACAACAGATTCAGACCATGCTATCACCTCTGGATATGAAATTTGATGTCACAAACTTGGGTGAGTCAGCACTGGGGTGGCTGGCAATACAACTCAACCTCCACTTACCTGGATCCCAAAAGTACCTTCAGCCAAATCCAGTGCCTGTGACACTGGATTAAGTATGATGAGTGAAAGTCAGAGTGGAAATAGTAGTCTTATCACACTCAAAATATTTTTGCAAATTTTCTAAAATCTATTACACTATGCGAACAGAACAGTGCCCTCCACAATGTTGGAAGTGGTTTCTGCAAATGGAGGGCCCTGAACCTATACATCATTTGCTTCACAGCAAACACCCCTGAGGAGGGAAGGGATCAGGGAGGCAAGTCAAGACCATTTAGGAATCTCCTGAAATAACCTAAGAAGTGACGCTAGGTTCCTAAAGGAATGTCAGTGACAATGGCAAAGGTATATCAATTAAAATTTCTTCAGGGAGCTCCAACTTTCAGGACTGGATGTATTTTATGAAGTTAGTAGAGACAGGAGTCACAGATGACTTCCATTTTGTCCCTGGGAGTAACTGGGTGAATGGGGAAGGAGCTGATTGACTGTGGGGGAGAGCTTTCACTTTCTTTTGGATATTTCAAGTTGTAAGTAGTGGTGGGGATTCTAGGAAGTTTTCTCTGAATCTCTGAATCAATCTTGGGTTTAGATGTTATGTGTGATGCAGGCAATAGAAATTTGGGAAATTCCAGGCAGTTCTTGAAGTTACAGGTAAAGAGTATGTAAGGTGATAAAATATTTCTGTTGATATCATTATTTGTTAATAACTTAAAATATTACTAAAATAGCAATTCTATTTAAGAGTATCGAGTTTTACAAACTGATATGTATTTGAGTTGAAGAAAAAAAACAGTGACTTCACTGTCTCCTTTTAAATTTCGTAAATATGACCATTTCACCTTACATCTCAAGTTCAATTTTTTAAAGTAGACTCTTATCTAAAAATAAGTGGTAAATAATTTTTATGTTAATTTCTCCCCTCATTATTTGTTACTCAATTTTGATTTTTTTTCTATATTGCATTTTCACAGCTTTAGCACAGTGTAGAACTTCAATAAATATTTGACAAACAGGGGAGCAAGTTAGGAGATCTGAGTCTAAGTTGTGGTACTTCATCTCTCTAGTAAACCTCAGTTTCCTCCTTTGCTATATGGGTTTGACATTGGTCATGACAGTAACACCTCCCTTACATGGCTGATGTGATACATAAGATGGTACAAAAAAAAAAAGCATAGGCTACATAAATATTAGTGATTGTTCTATAATACTAAACTTGATTAAGTTACAAGGAGTCACTCATATGATTCAACATTATTAACCAGTGGGGAAATCTTCAATGAAGATCTAATTATCGTTATTGATATCAAACATCTATATCAGTGAGTTATCAGAGTGTAGGCTCCAGATGCCAGATCATTCCTCACAGCCTCTTATGTTATGCTTTTTGATCAGAAATGAGAGCTATTAAAAATATTTAGAGGATTTATCAGGATTGAGATAAGTGTTGCTTAGCTGCTCTCATGCATAGTTTGTCTCCCACCCTCACATTACATGTCATATAACAACAACCGCATGGTTTTCTAATGATTTAGCAGCAACTGTATAAGAAGCATAAAGAAGAGGGTTTTTACACCCTGTTATCAATGGCTCATAAATCAAAGGAACTGGAGTTATCCTTAAATCATGCCTCTGTAGCAGTTTTGCTCCAAGTTTTAAAAATTGGAAGTTTTAAAATTAACAATTTTATTTAGGAAAAAAAAATGTTTCCAGAAAACTTTTCTTAATTTCTTCACTGATACTTCGGATGTAATAAAAAACTTGTAAGAGAGTGGACCAAAACGTGAGTAGGAGCTTTCCTGTTATCTTGGAGACTCAAGTCCATGGAAGAAAAGTCTAGAGAACCTTCAATTATCAGGACAGCCACCTCCTCAAAAAGTTTGCGGAGAGGTGGCTTTTCAGCAGAATTGGTGCTAATCACTCACAGCACCCCAACCCCATTAATGTAAGAGGGGGACTGGGAAGCAGATGATGTGTCCTCTGGAGAGGGGGTGTTGATGGAGGAAAGCTATCACCTCCCCTCACTTCCCAGGTGGTAAGTGAAGAAAGTGCTTTATGGGTATCACCTAGAAACTTGTTACAATTATAGACTCTTAACTGCTGCGCCAGACATATTTAATTCATGTTTGCATTTTAACAAGTTCCCCTAGGTGATTTGTAAGCACAGTACAGTTTGAGAAGCACAACTCTAACAGTCCATCTCTGCTAAGCAATATCTTTTAGGATCTCAACTACATGCTATGGGAACTCGATTAATTATCTAGAAAAGGGATTGCCTTTCCACGTGAGCTCCACGGTCCTTTCTCTCCTTGGCCCATAAGAAAACCTTTCTTTCTACCACTGTTTCCTTCACTGGAACATTATCCTAGGCTCACAGTTTTTTCTGTTCCTTGAAACTTCCAAGACTTTTCTAGCCTTGAGATGTTGCTTTTTTTGGGTATGCTTCCCTTTCTTGCCATGCTCTTGTTTCCAGTCTTTGTTATTTAGATCTTTGAGTTCCTGAGACCCTCTCTCACCCCATCTAAACTGGCTTCTGATCCTCAATCCTTAGGGACTTCCTAACATATTATGCCCTTATTTTTTTCTGTTTTCTTTCACTATCTGAAATTAGCTTGTCTATTTTTCACCTTTCCTCAGTGGTAAGGTTCTTGAGGATAAGGATACTTTCTGTCCCTTGGTATAGAGGTTCAATCATATGGTAGATAGCAAATTTGTTTCCTGAACATTTGTATCTTCTTATTCCTGTAGTTACTTATTTACTTCTTTAACACTTTCCTGAGAGCCCAAGGAGAAGTTTCAAAATATATGTGTATACACACATAGTCTCTTGAGTTAAAAGTGTAAGAAGCATGGAACCTCAGTGTGATATACTCAGTGAAAATTATTTCAGAAAAGAAATAGTTCTTATTATATGAGATACCTTTCCAAGAAAAAAAGGACATGTCTTCAATGGAATAATATTCATAGAAATGAACTACTATGTAAACTTTCTGGAAATTTATAATAGGTCTCCATCCACAACAAAGATGTTGTAAAATTTAAAGTAAAATATCTTCATACAACCCATTTTGTAATTAAAATAATCCTTTGAAATCTTGTATAAAGGGAAAGTTGATCTTTAGTGCATTGTATGGAAAGTTACTAGGAATCATACAGCTAAATTACCATACAGTACATTAGAGGTATGTTCCTTTATATTCCTTTGGTCACTTTTCGTCCAGAAAACACTTTTAAAAAATTAAATTATATAATTGTCATTGAAATGTAGGACTCTCTGGCTCCTGGTTAATCAGGTACTGTCAGTTTTATATTATCCTTGAAAATGATGAAGACATTTGGATAGCTAGAGAATAAATGTAGATATGATGAATTTCAGATTTTATATACACATATACACACATACATATATACACACATATTCGTATATACACCTATGTAGAAACACACACATATACACACATACATACACACACATACACACACACATTTTAATTTGTAGAGATGTGATCTTGCTGTGTTTCCTAGGATGGTCTCAAACTCCTGGCTTCAAAGGATCTACCTGCTTCAGCTTCCCAAAGTATTGGGATTAGAGGCGTGAGTTACCATACCCGGCCCAGATTTAATTTTAAAACATGTTAAACATCAGATAAAAGACCACTTATCCAGAAGAAATTTGGGTGAATTTTACACTGTTTATAACATAAGTAATATAATTTAAATTTTCCTATTGTCAAAATAATCAATTGAAGATAAAAAAATATTACAGTTGAGAATTATCACTATCATATTCACACACCTTATATTTTTTGCTCACAATTCCTTAGCACCCTACAGTCTACAATTAAATCAGGAAGTAGAATATTTTTAATTATGATTTTGAAAGGAGTTTTCTTGCAAAAAATTATTATAAATCAGTGTTGGTGTCATATTTTCAAAATTGATGCCACATTTACAATAGTTTTATTATTTTATTTGAAAGAAACTACATAATTACCTTGATCCAGATTATTTCAATACATTTTGAGTACTATTTTAATAATTTACAATTTTTAAAAAATAAGTTTTATGAAATTTCACATTTGAGAACCATGACCGTTAGATTCTTATTCTATTTCTTCTGTAATGGACCTTTAAAATTTTAGCATCTTCTAAGTCATTAGTTTTGTTATCCATATATTGAGAAAAAACTCATAAGAATCAAGCTGTGAAGACGTCCAAATAGGAACAGCTCCGGTCTGCAGCTCCCAGAAAGATCAATGCAGAAAGCAGGTGATTCCTGCATTTCCAAATGAGGTACCCGGTTCATCTCATTGGGACTGGTTAGACGGTGGATGCAGCCCATGGAGGGTGAACTGAAGCAGGACAGTTGCATTGCCTCACCAGGGAAGTGCAAGGGGTCGGGAAACTCCCTCCCCCAGCCAAGGGAAGCCGTGAGGGACAGTGCCGTGAGGAACGGTGCACCCAGGCCCAGATGGTACGCTTTTCCCAAGGTCTTCACAACCCACAAACCAGGAGATTCCCTAGGGTGCCTACACCACCAGGGCCCTGGGTTTCAAGCACAAAACTGGGCAGCCATTTGGGCAAACACTGAGCTAGCTGCAGTTTTTTTTTTCATATCCCAGTAGTGCCTGGAATGCCAGCGAGACAGAACTGTTCACTCCTCTGGAAAGGGGTCTAAAGCCAGGGAGCCAAGTGGTCTAGCTCAGCAGACCCCACGCCCACAGAGCCCAGCAAGCTAATATCCACTGGCTTGAAATTCTTGCTACCAGCACAGCAGTCTGAAGTTGACCTGGGATGCTGGAGCTTGGTTAGGGGAGGGACGTCTGCCATTACTGAGGCTTGAGTAGGCGGTTTTACCCTCACAGTGAAAACAAAGCCACTCAACTGGGCAGAGCCCTCCACAACTTAGCAAAGCCACTGTAGCCAGACTGCCTCTCTAGGTTCCTCCTCGCTGGGCAGGGAATCTCTGAAAAGAAAAGGCACTAGCACCGGTCAGGGGCTTATAGATAAAACTCAGGAGAGCTCCGGGTGGCATCTGTTGGGTGCCCCTCTGGGACAAAACTTCCAGAGGAAGGAATAGGCAGCAATCTTTGCTGTTCTGCAGCCTCCCTTGGTGACACCCAGGCAAACAGGGTCTGGAGTGGACCTCCGGCAAACTCCAGCAGACCTGCAGCAGAGGGACCTATTAGAAGGAGAACTAACAAACAGATAGCCATAGCATGAACATCAACAAAAAGGACGTCCACACAGAACCCCATCTGAAGGTCACCAACATCAAAGACCAAAGGTAGATAAATCCATGAAGATGGGGAGAAACCAGCACAAAAAGGCTGAAAATTCCAAAAACCAGAATGCCTCTTTCTCCTCCAAAGGATCACAACTCCTCACCAGCAAGGGAACAAAACTAGACAGAGAATGAGTTAGACGAATTGACAGAAGTAGGCTTCAGATGGTGGGTAATAACAAACTCTTCTGAGCTAAAGGAACATGTTCTAACCTAGTGCAAGGAAGCTAAGAACATTGAAAAAAGGTTAGACGAATTGCTAACTAGAATAACAAGTTTGGAGAAGAACATAAATGACCTGATGGAGCTGAAAAACACAGCATGAGAACTTCGTGAAGGATACAGAAGTATCAATAGCTGAATTGATCAAGCAGAAGAAAGGATATCAGAGATTGAAGATCAACTTAATGAAATAAGGTGTGAAGACAAGATTAGAGAAAAAAGAATGAAAAGGAATGAACAAAGACTCCAAGAAATACAGGACTATGTGGAAAGACCAAACCTACCTTTTATTGGTGTACCTGAAAGTGACAGGGAGAATGGAACCAAGTTGGAAAACACTCTTCAGGATATTATCCAGGAGAACTTCCCCAACATAGCAAGACAGGGAACATTCAAATTCAGGAAATACAGAAAACACCACAAAGATACTCTGTGAGAAGAGCAACCCAAAGACACATAATTGTCAGATTCACCAAGGTTGAAATGAAGGAAAAAATGTTAAGGGCAGCCAGAGAGAAAGGTCGGGTTATGCACAAAGGGAAGCCCATCAGACTAACAGCAGAACCCTCTGCAGAAACCCTACAAGCCAGAAGAGAGTGGGGGCCAATATTGTACATTCTTAAAGAATTTTCAACTCAGAGTTTCATATCCAGCCAAACTAAGCTTCAAAAGTGAAGGAGAAATAAAATCCTTTACAGATAAGCAAATGCTGAGAGATTTGGTCACTACCAGACCTGCCTTACAAGAGCTCCTGAAGGAAGCACTAAACATGGGAAGGAACAACTGGTACCAGCCACTGCAGAAACATACCAAATTGTGAAGACCATTGACACAATGAAGAAACTGCATCAACTAATGGACAAAATAACCAGCTAGCATCATGTCAGGATGAAATTCACACATAACAATATTAACTTTAAATGTAAACAGGTTAAATGCCCCAATTAAAAGACACAGACAGGCAAATTGGATAGTCAAGACCCATTGGTGTGTTGTATTCAAAAGACCTATCTCATGTGCAAAGACACACATAGGCTCAAAATAAAGGGATGCAGGAATATTTACCAAGCAAATAGAAAGCAAAAAAAGCAGGAGTTGCAATCCTAGTCTCTGCTAAAACAGAATTTAAACCAACAAAGATCAAAAAAGACAAAGAAGGGCATTACATAATGGTAAATGGATCAATGCAACAAGAAGAGCTAATTATCCTAAATATATATGCACCCAATACAGGAGCACTGAAATTCATAATGCAAGTTATTAGAGACCTACAAAGAGACTTAGACTTCCACACAATAATAGTGGGAGACTTTAACACCCAACTGTCAATATTAGAACAATGAGACAGAAAATTAACAAGGATATTCAGGAATTGAACTCAGCTCTGGACCAAGTGGTCCTGACAGACATCTACAGAACTCTCCACCCCAAATCAATGGAATATACATTCTTCTCAGAACCACATCACACTCATTCTAAAATTGACCACATCATTGGAAGTAAAACACTCCTGAGCAAATGCAAAAGAGCAGTAATCATAACAAATAGTCTCTCAGACCACAGTGCAATCAAATTAGAACTCAGAATTAAGAAACTCACCCCAAACCGCACAACTACATGGAAACTGAACAACCTGCACCTGCTCCGTTATTTACTGAGTAAATAACGAAAATAAGGCAGAAATAAATAAGTTCTTTGAAACCAATGAGAACAAAGACACAACATACTAGAATCTCTGGGGCACAGCTAAAGCAGTGTTAGGAGGAAATTTATATCACTAAATGCCCACAAGAGAAAGCAGAAAAGATCTAAAATCAATACCCTAACATCACAATTAAAAGAACTAGAGAAGCAAGAGCAAACAAATTCAAAAGCTAGGAGAAGATAAGAAATAACTAAGATCAGAGCAGAACTGAAGGAGACAGAGACATGAAAAACCCTTCTAAAAATCAATGAATCCAGGGCTGTTTTTTTTTTTAAAGATCACCAAAATACATAGGCCGCTAGCCAGACTAATAAAGAAGAAAAGAGAGAAGAATCAAATACATGCAATAAAAAATGTTAAAGGGGATATCATCACTGACCCCACAGAAATACAAATTACCATCAGAGAATACTATAAACACCTCTATGCAAATAAACTAGAAAATCTAGAAGAAATTGATAAATTCTTGGAGACATACACCCTCCCAAGTCTAAACCAGGAAGACAAGTTCTGAAATTGAGGCAGTAATAGCCTACCAACCAAAAAAAGTCCAGGACCAGACATATTCACAGCCGAATTCTACCAGAAGTACAAAGAGGAGCTGGTACCATTCCTTCTGAAACTATTCCAATCAATAGAAAAAGAGGGAATCCTCCCTAACTCATTTTATGAGGCCAGCATCCTCCTGATAACAAAACCTGGCAGAGACAAAACAAAAAAAGAAAATTTCAGGCCAATATCCCTGATGAACATTGACGCAATAATACTCAATAAAATACTGGCAAATTGAATCTAGCAGCACATCAAAAAGCTTATCTACCATGATCAAGATGGTTTCATCCCTGGGATGCAAGGCTAGTTCAATATATGCAAATCAGTAAACACAATCCATCACATAAACAGAACCAATGACAAAAACCATATGCTTATCTCAATAGATGCAGAAAAGGCCCTTGATAAAATTCAACAGCCCTTTATGCTAAAAACTCTCAATAAACTAGGTATTGATGGAATGTATCTCAAAATAATAAGAGCTATTTATGACAAACCCACAGCCAATATCATACTGAATGGACAAAAACTGGAAGCATTCCCTTTGAAAACTGGCACAAGACAAGGATGCCCTCTCCCACCACTCCTATTCAACACAGTATTAGAAGTTCTGGCCAGGGCAATCAGGCAAGAGAAAGAAATAAAAGGTATTCAAATAGGAAGAGAGGAAGTCAAATTGTCTCTGTTTGCAGATGACATAATTGTATATTTAGAAAACCCATTATCTCAGCCCAAAATCTCCTTAAGCTGATGAGCAACTTCAGCAGTCTCAGGATACCAAATCAATGTTCAAAAATCACAAGCATTCCTATACGCCAATAACAGACAAACAGCCAAATCATGAGTGAACTCCCATTCACAATTACTACAAAGAGAATGTAATACCTAGGAACACAATTTACAAGTGATGTGAAGGACCTCTTCAAGGAGAACTACAAACCACTGCTCAAGGAAATAAGGCAGGACAGAAATAAATGGAAAAACATTACATACTCATGGACAGGAAGAATCAGTACGTGAAAATGGCCATACTGCCCAAAGTAATTTATAGATTCAATGCCATCCCCATCAAGCTACCATTGACTTTCTTCACAGAATTAGAAAAAACTACTTTAAATTTCATATGGAATGAAAAAAGAGCCCACATAGCCAAGACAATCCTAAGCAAAAAGAACAAAGCTGGGGGCATCACACTGACTTCAAACTATACTACAAGGCTACAGTAACCAAAATAGTATGGTACTGGTACCAAAACAGATATATAGACCAATGGAACAGAACAGAGGTCTCAGAAATAACACCACACATCTACAACCATCTGATCTTTGACAAACCTGAAAAAAAGAAGCAATGGGGAAAGGATCCCCTATTTAATAAATGGTGTTGGGAAAACTGGCAGCCATATGCAGAAAACTGAAACTGGACCCTTCCTTAATACCTTATACAAAAACTAACTCGATATGGATTAAAGACTTAAGACATAAAACCATACAAACTCTAGAAGAAATCCTAGGCAATACC
The DNA here is from genome assembly GCF_006542625.1 of Nomascus leucogenys. NCBI lineage: Eukaryota > Metazoa > Chordata > Mammalia > Primates > Hylobatidae > Nomascus > Nomascus leucogenys. The sequence continues at coordinate 87,247,943 of NC_044402.1, forward strand.
ATTCAGGACATAGGCATGAGCAAAGACTTCATGACTAAAACACCAAAAGCAATGGCAATAAAAGCCAAAATTGACAAATGGGATCTCATTAAACTAAAGAGCTTCTGTGCAGCAAAAGATACTATCATCAGAGTGAACAGAATGGGAGAAAATTTTTGCAATCTATCCATCTGAGAAGGGGCTAATATCCAGAATCTACAAAGAACTTAAACAAATTTACAAGAGAAAAACAACCCATCAAAAAGTGGGCAAAGGATATGAATGGGCACTTCCCAAAAGAATACATTTATGGGCCAGGTGCAGTGGCTAATGCCTGTAATCCCAGCACTTTGGGAGGCTGAGGCAGGTGGATCACGAGGTCAGGAGTTCCAGACCGGTGTGGCCAATATGATGAAACCTCGTCTCTACTAAAAATACCAAAATTAGCTGGGCATGGTGGTGTGCGCCTGTAGCCCCAGCTACTCGGGAGGCTGAGGCAGGAGAATTGCTTGAACTCAGGAGGCAGAGGTTGCAGTGAGCCAAGATTGTGCCACTGCACTACAGGCTATGTGACAGAGCAAGACTCGGTCTCCAAAAAAAACAAAAAAACAAAAAAAATACATTTATGCAGCCAACAAACATATGAAAAAGAGGTCATCATCACTGGTCATTAGAGAAATGCAAATCAAAACCACAATGAGATACCATCTCATGCCAGTTAGAATGGTGATCATTAAAAAGTCAGGAAACAACAGATTCTGGAGAGGACGTAGAGAAATAGGAACACTTTTACACTGTTGGTGGGAGTGTAAATTAGTTCAACCATTGTGGAAGTCAGTGTGGTGATTCCTCAGGGATCTAGAATTAGAAATACCATTTGACCCAGCAATCCCATTACTGGGTATATAGCCAAAGGATTATAAATCATTCTACTATAAAGACACATACACACTATGTTTATTGAGGCACTATTCACAACAGCAAAGGCTTGGAACCAACCCAAATGCCCATTAATGATAGACTGGATAAAGAAAATATGGCACATATACACCATGGAATACTATGCAGCCACAAAAAAGGACGAGTTCATGTCCTTTGCAGGGACATGGATGAATCTGGGAACCATCATTCTCAGCAAACTAAAACAAGAACAGAAATCCTAACACCACATGTTCTCACTCATAAGTGAGAGTTGAACAATGAGAACACACAGACACAGGGAGGGGAACATCACACACTGGGGCCTGTTGGGGGGTGAGGGGCTAGGGGAGAGATAGCATTGAGACATACATAATGTAGATGACGAGTTGATGGGTGCAGCAAACCACTATGCACGTGTATACCGATGTAACAAACCTGTATGTTCTGCACATGTACCCCAGAACTTAAAGTATAATAATAATAATAATAAAGAATCCAGTCGTTATTTTAAAGAATTAGTGTCATGGGAATGTAAAATTTTGGGGAAATTATATTTTAGTGGCTTTTTAATGTGTAAAAGGAATCTATTATTCCTAGCTTGCACATGTTTCTCCTAAAGTTATAACTCATTGTAAGGAAGGAATTTTTGTCATTGTACCTTGATTATCTTGTTCATATATATTTTAGAGACAGGATCTTGCTCTGTTACCCAAGCTGGAGTCCAGTGGTATGATCATAGTTCACTGCAGCCTTGAATTCCTGGGCTCAAGGATCCTCTCACCTCAGCCACCCCAGTCTCTAGGACTACAGCCATGTGCCACCATGCCCAGATAATATTTTCTATTTGTTTGTGGAGACAGGATCTTGCTATGTTGCCCAGACTGGTCTTAAACTCCTGGCTGTAAGCAATCCTCCCGTCTCAGCCTCCCAAAATGTTTGGATTACAGGCATGAGCCACAGTGTCAGGCCCAGATACTAAATTATCATTGAAACATACCTCTAGTCTATTATTGACAGTTTTCAAATAAAAGGAACTATTCAAAACTTTTAAATTTTCCTTGTCCTTTTGTTCCTTATACTATAAGAAGAATGCACTAGCATAAAGCTACTATTAGAGCATCCAAGGCTCAAGTTGATCTTTAGTGTTATATCTTACTATGCTTTCTCAGTATTTTAAGTGTTTGAACCATACATCTTGGAAATGTGTTTTAATTATAAAACAGATGGCCACAAAACAGAAAAGTTTATTTACAAACTGAAATTAAACTTCAAAACATTGAGCCTCTTTAGTGATTTAAACTTGTGTCATGCCAAATTGTCTTTTATGTGAATCAATGTTTCCTATTTTTAGCTTGAAAAATGCTCTCTCCACCCAAGAAAGACACCAATAATGACATTTTAATTTTAGAGAAACTGGTCAACTTCTTCAAAGAACACAATAAAAGTAGAACTTGTTTCACAGTAGTCACTTTTTTTTAAAAAAAAAGGAATTCCATCAGCTTTAAATCCTCTGATTGCTTTTAAAAATGTTCCTACTAATATGTGCCTCTAAATATTTCATTTAATGGTTTCTTTGAATAAAATTTATCATATGTATAAGCAACAAACATTATCTATGTAGTAATTAATCGTATTAGTCATGGAGCATTTGCTAAGTATATTATTGATTAAATGTTAACTATACCTCATACTAAGAACAGTGTTTTGCTTTTACGAGCTTCAGAAAACATTCTCTAGCAAAATTATCAGCAAAAGATTAGTTTAAAATGGAGTGGTACAATATTCCCTCAATTAAAAAGCTGAAAGACTAGGAGCAAGGAAATACGATTTTTTTCTGTATTTTTGACTCCTCACTTGTTGTGTGACCATAGATGAGACAGTAAAACACTTTAAACCTCATTTTCATCATAAAGATAACAGAATTATCTCCAAAATTGCTTTCAGCTCTTAAACCCCGTGATTCTGATGAAGGGCTAAGAGAAATTCAGGGAACAACAGAAACATATCTTAGTACCTCTGCCTAGATTCTTCCTCTCTCAGGAATGTTACCATATCAATCATCACACATATCAGCTGTGTCTTAATGACATTTAAAAATGTTTATCGCAGCTTTAAAAAAATATCTGAAACAGACATTCCCACTTACAGCTATTGTTTTCTCTCTCCTCTCACTCATAATCCCCCTTCTTGAGTTATGTATACACCCTGCCTCACCTGCCATTCTCTCTTCAACCCAATCCAATCTGGCCTTTGCCACTTAAACTCTCCTAGTTACAATCACTAAAGCCCTCCTATTGCTAAAGCGAAACTGCATTCTTCACTCCCAAATTAAAACATTTCTCTTTCTCAACCTCCTTTGCTGGCATCTTCTCCTAAGTTTTAAATGTTGGAGTCTTCAGAGCTCTGTCTAATGTCTTGTATTTACTCAGTATGCACTTCTTGGTTGGTATCAGCAATTCACACAGCTTTTGTCTACATGCTTGTGACCCATAAATTTATATTTGCACCTAAACCTCTCTTCTGAGGTCACAACTTATATTTATAACTGCTTACCTCAAGGATGCAGGCTGATAAAGTCTCCATTATTTTGTTGATGTGCCATCTGTGATATGTGGCTCCCCAGTTACGATGGCTGGGGAAGAGTGGCTGGATTGTGCAGCAGCTTCTCACCATCTCTGGCCGGAAGTAACGTTCTCACTTTCTCCCACATTTCATTGGTCAGAGCGAGTCACAGGGCTCTGCGTAACTCCAGCAGTGCTGGGAAGTATAGTTTCTCAGACACCCAGAAAGGAACTAGATAGTATTGGTGAGCACAAGTAGTATCTATCACAAAAAGAATTGTATTTGACTTCTTTTTCTCCCTTTTCCCATAACCATCACTTGCTAAATGTTTCTTTAGTATGTCTAATTTTCTCTATCTCTACTTGTGGCAGATGAGAGATGCACTGCCCAGATCAGCCTTCAAGAAAGGGCTTTTTACCTCAGCTGCTGAAAATGCTTTCAGCAGACAGCCTGCAGCTGTCTGCTTTTTGAGGGTCTGTCTCAGCTGCATGGCCTCAGCTTGGGCACTATGTAGCCCAAGTGCACACCCTTCTTGAGATGGCCTGCACCCCATCATTGATTTGTGGCAGAGTTTGACTGGTGTTATCCGACTCTCCTCCCTCTGTGAAATCTTGTTTTCTTTCTTCAGGGAAGGGATTAGGCCGAGGAGAAATTAACAAAATATCAACATTTTAAATACAGATAAGATCAGGCCCCTTCTTTGCACATGTGTTAATGTTTAACACACAGCCTGCATAACAAATTCTATTTAAGTATCTGTTTTTGGAAGAAACAACCTATGCAAGTTGATAATGCGAAGGGTCTGAGAAAGTAGCTGATAACATAGGGTTCAGGAGCCAGACCACTTTCAGCATGCTGCAGTGGGGACCCTCTCTCTGGTAAGTGGAACATAGACATCTCTGGGCATAAGGTGGGTGGATGCTCTGTTATTAAAACTCTCTAGATTAGCGAGTCATGAAGGTATGCCATTGGGGGTGGGGAGGGTACACGCTAGCTGGTGTGAAGTATCAGACCTTTGAGAAGCACTGGGGAAATAGTTACCATGATAACAAGAACAGATGGCTATTGCTAAGCTCATTACAACCCAAGAAAAAAATAATGAAAACCTATGAGCAATTGAACACCAAACATGAAATCCAATGCACCTTTATGATAGCTTATGAAAACACTCTTGTGCTGCAAGAAGGCAGAGGAAGCTGAGGATCAGGAGTAAATGGTGTAGTAGAGCTCCAGATAAGGTTAAATGCCCCATTGAGGCAGGTCAGTTATGACAATATCAAGGCCTGGCTGGGAAAAATGGGACCCTGACACTTGAGAAGAGAATATCTGGTTGTGAATGTCCCTAGAAATTTTGAACACCAGACTCTTCTGAATTCCAAAAATGCAGAAGTGGGCCACCCCTTCTTCATAAGGGCTGTCCACCCACCTTACTTGAAGGTAATGAAGAGCCCTCTCCCTCACAAAATAACATGTGCCTCCTGTTATGGCCACTAGGCATTAACACTAGGGTTAACTCATCGCATAACCCAGCCAAAAAATGTGCTAGTTCTAATAGGGCTTAGTACCTTAAAGAAGCTGTAAGATCTAGCCATTGTGTATTGGCAGGTACTGGCGGGGAACCTGTGGGTTTGATTCCTGAGAGTACTTAATCAAGCAGGCCCAAAAATAAAATTAGGCAAGTAAGAGTTTATCGATATGGGAGCATTCTTGTGGCCTAGGATTTAATGGTTTGGTAAGGACTCCAGGTGATGGTACATACAAGATGGCTTCTGGAAGCATAGAAAAAGCAATGACCAATGCTATGTGAAGTTGCAATATAGACAATATTTGCAGACAGTAGATAAAAGGATTTAAAAACCCATGGAAGTGGGCATGCTGGAGTAAATGTATTTTGTAAAGCCGGGAGCCCCACCTGATGGTAATGTTCTATGGGAAGGCCTATAAAATACACCAATTACCAAGGGCATAAACAATGTGCTGGTGTGGGGCACTGACATCAGTAAAAGTTCAGTGGTGGCTCTCTTCTATAACTCAGGGTTGATGGTGGGAGAGGCTCTTACTATTAAGTTCACTGACAGCAGTGGGTTGAACACCTAATAAAGGCCAGGTGGTACCAATTAACTGCCAAAATCTAAGTGAATGCAATTACTGTAATAAGCGGCAGGGTCAGACTAGCAGCCAGGGGGCCTGACCCACAGAGATGGAAATAGTTTATTAAACAAATTGTCACTAGGGGCAAAACAGATGGGACTACAATAAAGGTACTCTAGCTTGAGCTGTCGGAAGAAATCAAGGATGAATGACCAGGAGACCAAGGGCAACTGCACTGGTTAAGAGTCATAATCTAGTGCCAAGTTGCTGGACCTGAGGTAGTTTTCAGACCCAGAACCCACTGACTGAGGAGGCCAAGACTCCAGCAGGAAGGAAATTGAAATACCATAGCAATATACTTAAAAATGCATTTCCCACTCCTTCCACAAAAGTAATTTACTTGGATAATTTTTTGAATAATTGGCCATCCAGATTTGCCCAGAACTGAGGGGTGTCTTAGAACGTGAGACTCTTGTCTTAAAATTAGAGCTCTCCCAAGTGAACTGGTTTGAGTTAGTCACCCTAGTGCCATGCATTAAAAGGGGGACAGCCAAACATTTAAGGTTTGTTGGACAGTCAGAAATGACAGTCATACTCAAGACTTGAAGCATCATTATGCCCCCTCTACAGTGGGACCATATAGAGACCAGGTAGTAAATGGAATCCTGGGAAACATCTGGCTTTTTTTGGGCCCACTGTTTCTTCACATCTCTTAAGTGGTTATTTCCCTAGTCCCTGAAAGTATAATTGAGAATAACATACTAAATGCTACAAGCCTCACATTGGGTTCTTGGTCTGTGGCATAAAGGTAACCATAGAAGAGGGGGAAAGTGTAAGTCTTTTAAATTGTTACACAAATTCAGCAAATATAATAAATCAAAACCAATGTCACATCCCTAAGTGGATGGTGAAAATTAGTGCCATCCTCTTAAGAATCTAGAAGATGCAGAGTTGTTGGTCCCTATTAAATCTCCATCAAATTCACCAGCATGGCCCTTGCAAAAACTGGAAGGATTCTGAAAGATGAGAGCAGAATACTGCAAACTCAATGAAATAGTAATCCCAATTGCAGCAGCCATGCCAGATATGGTATTTTTGCTACAGGAGATCATTACATTCTCAGGTACATGATGTAAGTCCATTAATTTGGTGAATGTATTCTATTCTGCTAAGGTCAGAAAGGGCTCTTGTTCACACAGAATAGGTAATATTTTTGACCTAGGATTATGTCAACTCTCCTGTCCTCTAAACTATTTGAACATCTTGCAGAACAGTACATTGATTTACTGCATCAATGCTGTTATGTTAATTGGGCCAGATGGGCAAGAAGTTGTTATCATAATCCTCGTTAAGATGCAAGTGCTCTACAGAATGGAAGATAAACCCTACAAAGATTCAGGGACCTTCACATTATTAAAATTATAGGGTTCCTATGAACAGGGACATGCCAGGATATTCATTCCAAAATAAAAGACAACTGATCACATCTTGTACTTCTCACCACAAAAAAAGAAGCTCAACATCTTTAAGTTATATGGGTGGCATATTTCACTATCCTATATGTGGGATTACCGCTGTGGCCTATATGCTGGATAATACCAATGGCTGTCAGATTTGTGGGGACCCAGAACAGGAAAAAACTCGGCTGCAAGTCTAGACAGTGGTATAAGTAGTTCTGCTGCTTGGGCCATGCAACCTGGTAGACTGTATGGTATTAGAGGTATTGGTGGTAGGTAAAGATGACTTTTGGAGCTTCTGGAAAGCCCAATATGGGGAATCACACGTATGTACCTGAAGTTTTGGAACAAGGCCATGCAATATGCCTTTGAAAAACAACTCATGGCATGCCCTGCTGGAGATGGGGCACCTGACCATGGGATACCAATTGATTGATTATTTATCCACAAATGCCCATCAGCAGCTGGGGTCTGTCAGACAGATCCATTGTATCACAGAGCTGGCAGCAATCCATTACAATACAGAATTGGTAAGTCCAGATATGAGCATGAACAGTATCAGAAGTTAAGATGCTTGAGCAGAGAGCCCAGACTCCCATATTATCCACCAGTGTTGGGCAATGCCCCTTCTTTGGCTCATATCTACAATAAGCTTACATAGAAGGAAAGGACTTGGGCTTGGTTTCTGGATGGGTCATCTGGGTATGCGGGTGCAATCTGAAAATGGATGGCAACTGCCATTGGTCAGAGCTAGTCCCATAATCTGCCTAACTCCAGTGATGCTGGAAAGTGTAGTTTCTCAAATGCTTGGAAAGGAGCCAGACAGTATTGGTGAGCACAAGTAATATCTAGCACAAAAAGCATTTTTAGACTTGTTTTTCTTCCTTTCCTTACTGATCACCTTCTAAATGTTTCTTTAATTTGTCTAATTTACTCTCTCTCTCCTTATGGTAGATGGGCGATGCATTGCCCAGACTGACCTTAAAAGACAGTGGCGAGAAAATTTTTTTCCAATGGACAGAGCTTTTGGCAGTGCCTTCTCCCATGTGTTCATCCACATGCCTTTACCCTAGACTTACTTGCATGCAATCTTTCAATTTCTCCTCTTCTGGGCCCTGACCAGCCTGTCATATTATTCACCACTATCCAGAGTATGTTTTATGCTGATCTCAGTCCATTTCCTCTTCCTCACAAATAAGGTAAACTTTATTCTTAGAAATCAGACAGGTTTTTTTGCAATTTATTTTGTCTAATTAAAAAACTGAAAAATTATTTAACTTCTCCTCGTTGAGTCACCTAATTTACATCCCCAGCTCTGAGCAAAGCTTGCTTATGTGGTCAAGGAATTGTTACTGTATTAGTTAATTTCTACTCTCCTTTTATAATCATGAATATTTGGTATGTTGTATATTACTGCAATAATAAAATTAAAATAAAAATTGCCAAATGATCATTAACTAGTTTGACTAGCGTAAGAATAGTATCCATATTATATCTTTCTCATAACTAAAAAATGAATTGTATGGCATTGTCTCAACTAGCATTCCAACTTCTTACTGTTGATAGCCCTATATGTTTTTTTTTTCTAAAACACAGTCTATCCTTTTTGAAGGGTTCTTTTAAAAAGAAGAGTGAAAAACAAGCAATGGGGAAAGGATTCCCTATCTAATAAATGGGGTGGGGAGAACTAGATAGCAATATGCAAAAAATTGAAGCTGGACCCTTTCCTTACACCATCTACAAAAATTAACTCTAGATGGATTAAAGACTTAAACATAAAACCTAAAACCATAAAAACCCTGGAAGAAAACCTAGACAATACCATTCAGGACATAGGCACGGTCAAAGATTTAGTAACAAAAACACTGAAAGCAACTGCAGCAAAAGCAAAAATTGACAAATGAGATGTAATTAAACTAAAGAGCTTCTGCACAGAAAAATAAACTACTATCAGAGTCAACAGACAACCTATAGAATGGAAGAAAATTTTTGTAATCTATCTGACAAAGGTCTAATATCCGGAGTCTACAAGGAACTTAAACAGATTTACAAGAAAAAAACCAAACAATCCCATTAAAACGTCTGCAAAGGACATGAACAGACACTTCTCAAAAGAAGACATTCATGTGGCCAACACATATGAAAGAAAGCTCAACATCACTGATCATTAGAGAAATGCAAATCAAAACCACACTGAGATACCATCTCATGCCAGCCAGAATGATGATTATTAAAAAGTCAAGAAACAACAGATGCTGGCGAGGTTGTGGAGAAAAGGAAATGCTTTTACACTGTTGGGAGTGTAAATTAGTTCAACTATTGTGGAAGATACTGTGGCGATTCCTCAAAGATCCAGAAGCAAAAATACCATTTGACTCAGCAATTCCATTAATGGGTATATATGCAAAGGAATACAAGTCATTCTATTATAAAGATACATGCACATGAGTGTTCGTTGCAGCACTATTCACAATTGCAATTGGTTGATTTCGGAATCAACTCAAATGCCCATCAATGATAGACTGGATAAAGAAAATGTGGTACGTATACACCACAGAACACTATGCTGCCATAAAAAGGAATGAGATCATGTCCTTTGCAGGGACATGAATGGAGCCAGAAGCCATTATCCTCAGGAAATTAACACAGGAACAGAAAACCAAACACTGCATGTTCTCATTTATAAGTGAGAGCTGAATGATGAGAAGACATGGACACCTGGTAGGGAACAACACAGACTGGTGCCTGTCTTGGGGGAAGAGGGAGGGAGAGCATCAGGAAAAATAGCTAATGGATGCTGGGCTTAATACCTAGGTGATAGGTTGATCTGTGTAGCAAACCACCATGACACATGTTTACCTATGTAACAAACCTGCACATCCTGCACATGTACCCTGGTACTTAAAATATAAGTTTATGAAAAAAATTAAAAAATAAGGAGAGTGAAATATCTATGGGAACATAAATAATATTTTACTAATTGGAAAATTATTTTGCAGTTTCCTTAACTCTATCTTTCAAGACAGATAGGCTAATAAAATTCTGAATTGCTGACAAATATATTTGGCCATCCATCTGTATGTCAGAAGCAAGACAAACTCATTCAATTTTCAAATGCAGCTCATATTATAATTAACTCTTACTGTTTCTGAACTACATTTTATTAATTACTTTCTGTTTGTAATTAACCTCAATTTAATCACTTATTTAAATGCAAATGCTCTTTTCAAAGAATTTTGCTTGATATCTTCAATATTTGTTTCATAGACCTACGTATTCCATTATTACCATGATAAAAAATATCGTGATATTTTTCCTTGTGACATAATAAAAATCAATATAGCACCAATAATTTTAAAAATATTTGAAAAGAAACTGAGCCATATAATTTAAAAATAAACAAAAATCTAAGGGTTACATTTTTTCAAATGAACATTTTGAAACAATAGTTACTTTGAAAATAGAGATTTTAAATAACAAATCCGTCGATAATAGTGATTGTATCAAGAAATTCGGTAGTACTTATATAAGTTTCTTGAAAATAAAACATTAAGACCATTATAAATGTGACATAGCTGATAGTATTTCATTTTATGTATAAGAAAACTCCTTTATGGAGTTCTTTAAGGTTTTTTTTTTTTTTTATAGGTTTGTGGTAATTAGTACTGCAAGAAAAATGCAAAAAACACAGAAGTACCAGGGAGTAATCCCTGCATGTTATGTGCTACCGTGAAAAATATTTGAAAACAGTGACTCAAAGTAGGAAAAATCTATTTCCTTAATTTAAGTAAAACATTTTTAAAATCAGAGTAAAATAAGATAAAGGCTCTAAAAATTATTCATTATTTATAACACCCTGAATATACTCATGAAGACACCTAATGCTATAAGTCGTATAAGTAACAGAATCATTTCCTTTAAGTGTAGTGAGCTGTTTATAGGTAAGTAAGCAAATTCCAACAGAGACTTTTATATACATTTGTCAAGACTATATGTGCTTTTTATGTTCTATATAAAACATGTTTTTATATTCAACATTCAAATATTTTCAGATAGTAAACTTTTTCACAATTGAACTCCTTCTATTATTAAAGATAGCTCAGTACTTTTTGTATTTACAGAGTGAGACACAGGCTGTCTTGATAGATGACTACATTTTCGTGTAATTTCCCCCATACAGTTATTATACCTTTTAGACAAACTAAGTTTAGCTGTGCTCCAATTGACAATAAGATTGAAATCCTCTGTAAGCAAAGTTGATCTCTTGTTGTCCTCTCTTATTTTAGTGCCAGGAGTCTTCTTTAGGTTGTGGTTATTACATTTACAGCCTTTGGTCATCTGGCTTTGACTAGTGTGGTACTTTCCACTGATGCATGGACTTTCCATTGCAGTGGGACATACAATATTCTTATGAACAATAGGAGGAAGTGTTTGGGATGGTATTTTCCCAAATGATACAGTGGGTAAATCTTGAAGATACCTGGGAAAATGTTGGCTAATTTTATATTCATAGGTTAATTTTCTTGAATTTGAATTATCTAATTTGATAGAGCATAGATTATCTATTGTTATATTGTCATAGGCATCTTTTGGGCTTTGAGGTGTATTCAGTTTATCCAAATTACACTGAGGTATGCTAGGTAAAATTCCAAGTCTATTTTGCTTTAAGACTAATCCGGTACCAGGAATAAAAAGATCTGGTTCTTTCTGCTTTGATAGATGAATGATGTCTCTGTTTGAAACAGATTGATGTGCTCTTCCATTCACTGCTGAATTTTTCCAAGTTAAAGGGTTATATATAACTTGTCCATCAATAGGGCATGAATTGCACTTGCGGAATAACCAATTGTCAATACACTTCCTGTGAAACTTTAAAAAAAGATAAGCTAATCAGAACTATACCAATCTTGTTTATAATATTATTCAAGTAAATTTCCCCCAGTTCCTAACTGTATGATTAAAAATATTTAGCAAAATTGAAAAATATTATCAAGTTTTATGAAAATATTTTGAAGAAGTTAACTTCTAAATATAATTATGTAGGGACTGATTTCCATTTTCGATATTAAAATGCAAAGCCTTTTATGGACAGCATTCGTAATTTTGTTAAAAATTCTCTACTTAAAGCTATTAATTTCACCGCTAATTATTTCTAATGAAAATTATTTTTAAAGTCATAACCAACTGGGGTTGAAAATGGATCTGATAACAGTAAAATATAAAATAACAAATTTTTGGAAATAGTCATTTTAAGTAAGGATGACTCTAAAGCTTTATTACTGAAGCTTTGTTTGTTTACTGAAGCAACTTCATTTCAGAAAAAAAGTTGGTTATCAACCACTATATAGTTGCTTATCAATTATATAGTGATCAAGTAGTATTATACTGATTCTAATGAGTTCATATGAAATAATAATTATGTCAACCTAGGCATTTCTGTTTCATCTTAAGAATCATAAAAATACATAGCAAAATATTAGTATTCTATAACCTTTTTTCTTTTTACAGATAACTAAAGTAGATAAAGGAATCTAACTTAAAGTACCATTTTATCTTTCCTAGATAGTATATACAGAAATGAGTACTAATCAATATAAATACATCCTCAGGGAGAAAGCTGCCTTCTCCATAGTCTCTGTGGTAGTTCTTTCTATATGTGCTGCGCAATGTGAACACCTCTGTACAGAGTACAACTCAAAAGTAAAAGGACAGAGTTAAATTGTCACTTCATTTGTGAAAATTGACCCTACAGGGAAAGTAAAACTAAAATGATGTGACTTTTACCTTGTGAGTACATGGTAGCAATCTTGTATGTTGACCAAGATGAAATGCCTTCAAGCAAAGTAGACACTGGCAGCCTGGAGCAAGCAGCTTACTATTCTTAGTAATCAGTTGGAGAGGCAGTGATCTTACAATGTGTTTTGGTGTGTAAACTTGGCTGAATGAGAATAAGCAGAGACGAGTGTTTACATGTTATTATAGATCAGGAAGTGATCAATAGCACAGGTAAATAGCCTCTATATAAATAATGCAATCGAACCCTAGGTTTTCTTGAACTAAAGATAATAAATCTCATACATTATAAAGTTAAAAAATCTATTTTATTGATTCTGAACAATATGGATCCAACTTCATAAAGAACAAAGTTTTTGGCTGAGCGCGATGGCTCACGCCTGTAATCCCAGCACTTTGGGAGACTGAGGTGGGTGGATTACCTGAGGTCAGGAGTTTGAGACCAGCCTGGCCAACATGGCAAAACCCCATCTCTAATAAAAATACAGAAAAATTAGCCAGGCATGGTGGCGGGTGCTTGTAATCAGAGCTACTCAAGAGGCTGTGGCAGGAGTATCCCTTGGACCCAGGAGGTAGAGGCTGCAGTGAGCTGAGATCACGCCACTGTACTCCAGCCTGGACAACATAGTGAGACTTCACCTCAAAAAAAAAAGTTTTAAGTAGTCATATCAAATAAATATGCTAACCTAAAATTTTTGAGTTTGAGTTGCACTTTAATGTCAATAAAATCAGACCATATACTCAAATTATAATATTTTAGTCTGAGCCAACAATTAGGCAAGTGTTTAGAAAAATACAACTCAATTTACTCTGTCTTCTGGTAGGAAGTGAAGTGTATAGTAAGCCACATTAAATATTCCAGGCTACTATGATAAATTGGTAGATCATAAGAGATAAGGAAATTTGTTTTCGTTTGGGGTATTTTCTTACCACTTCAATATTGTTAGACTATGGTAATGTAACTCTAAAAGTACCAGCTCCATTTTTTGTACCAAAAATACTGACATAACTAAGATGATATACTATGAATTAACTGCTATTCGATGCCATTGCAACTGGTAAAACAGATACAACAAATCTTTAAGAGAAAAAAAAGTTTGGTTAAAAGGTCAGATGTATTCCTATCATTCAAAAGTCATTCAGAACAAAGTTCAAATATATTCTTCAGAAAAGTTTGTACTTCTCATTATTCTACAGATATATCCTCACCATATTACAGAAATTGCTTTTACCAGGGTCCTCTAATTTCAATTAAAATGTATATTTTTAGTACTCTTTTAAGGTTGTTACGTACTGTTTCTTATCCTGAAATACTCTATTTATTCCATTTTTTCTGCCTAAAATGTCCTTCTTCTCCTAATGTTCTCCTTCTCAGCTCCCTGTCCCCCAATATCTCCTAAGTCTAACCATTAGTTATACAACTTAGCATTCTAACAGGATGAAGTATGATACCTGTGCAGGGAAAATGGCGTTGCAAAGCCTTTGTGTAGGCTCATTTTACGCTCCACAAGAGCTCTGGTCTCCAATGTGTGTGGAGTACCCATGGGCATGGGCTATATATCAACTGAAGTTTGGATACAAACTTATGTATACGTGTGTATGTATACGTGTGTGGGGGTACAGGTGTATTACATGTATGTGTATAAACATATATATATATATATATTTAGTGAGAACAAGCACATTTTTTGTTTAGTTGATTCACTGAAATTATTTTTAGTTTCTATTTTATCCCATCCTGAAAAAGTTGTCTCTTTTCTATGTGTTTCATAATGTACACAATCTCTTAATATTATACAACATGCTACATTTTCTTTTTTCTTTCTTTTTTTTTTTGAGATGGAGTCTCACTCTGTCACCTAGGTTGGAGTACAGTGTTGCCATTTTGGCTCACTGCAACCTCCGGCTTCCAGGTTCAAGCAATTCTCCCACCTCAGCCTCCCGAGAAGCTGGGATTACAGGTATGTGCCACCACACCCTGCTAATTTTTTTTTGTATTTTTTTAGTAGAGGCATGGTTTCACCATGTTGGCCAGGCTGGTCTCGAACTCCTGACCTCAGATGATCACCTGCCTTGGTCTCCCAAAGAGCTAGGATTACAGGCGTGAGCCACGGCGTCCGGCCTAAATTTTCTGTAATTGAACAGGACTATCGCAAAAGGTCTGGAGAACTCTCCACTAATAATATTCTTAATCAATGTTCTGAAATATAACCAATCTGCTCGGCACTCTTCTTCCAACAGGGTGAAGTAGAGGGTAGAGAGAGGGGGAATGAAGCAAAAAAGACTTTCTTCCCCCAAAGGCCAATTATTTCAAATGTAAATTTCAAAAATCTTTGAATCTGTTTTTTATTTAAACATAACTGATGTCAGTTTCTTTTTTTTATTATTATTATACTTTAGGTTTCAGGGTACATGTGCACAATGTGCAGGTTTGTTACATATGTATCCATGTGCCATGTTGGTTTGCTGCACCCATTAACTCGTCATTTAGCATTAGGTATATCTCCTAATGCTGTCTCTCCCCCCTCCCCCCACCCCACAACAGTCCCTGGAGTGTGATGTTCCCCTTCCTGTGTCCATGAGTTCTCATTGTTCAATTCCCACCTATGAGTGAGAACATGCGGTGTTTGGTTTTTTGTCCTTGCGATAGTCTACTGAGAATGATGTTTTCCAGTTTCATCCATGTCCCTACAAAGGACATGAACTCATCATTTTTTATGGCTGCATAGTATTCCATGGTGTATATGTGCCACATTTTCTTAATCCAGTCTATCGTTGTTGGACATTTGGGTTGGTTCCAAGTCTTTGCTATTGTGAATAGTGCCGCAATAAACATATGTGTGCATGTGTCTTTATAGCAGCATGATTTATAGTCCTTTGGGTATATACCCAGTAATGGGATGGCTGGGTCAAATGGTATTTCTAGTTCTAGATCCCTGAGGAATCGCCACACTGACTTCCACAATGGTTGAACTAGTTTACAGTCCCACCAACAGTGTAAAAGTGTTCCTATTTCTCCACATCCTCTCCAGCACCTGTTGTTTCCTGACTTTTTAATGATCGCCATTCTAACTGGTGTGAGGTGGTATCTCATTGTGGTTTTCATTTGCATTTCTCTGATGGCCAGTGATGATGAGCATTTTTTCATGTGTTTTTTGGCTGCATAAATGTCTTCTTTTGAGAAGTGTCTGTTCATGTCCTTTGCCCACTTTTTGATGGGGTTGTTTGTTTTTTTCTTGTAAATTTGTTTGAGTTTATTGTAGATTCTAGATATTAGCCCTTTGTCAGATGAGTAGGTTGTGAAAATTTTCTCCCATTTTTTAGGTTGCCTGTTCACTCTGATGGTAATTTCTTTTGCTGTGCAGAAGCTCTTTAGTTTAATTAGATCCCATTTGTCAATTTTGGCTTTTGTTGCCATTGCTTTTGGTGTTTTAGACATGAAGTCCTTGCCCATGCCTATGTCCTGAATGGTATTGCCTAGGTTTTCTTCTAGGGTTTTTATGGTTTTAGGTCTAACATATAAGTCTTTAATCCATCTTGAATTAATTTTTGTATAAGGTGTAAGGAAGGGATCCAGTTTCAGCTTTCTACATATGGCTAGCCAGTTTTCCCAGCACCATTTCTTAAATAGGGAATCCTTTCCCCATTTCTTATTTTTGCCAGGTTTGTCAAAGATCAGATAGTTGTCGATATGCAGCATGATTTCTGAGGGCTCTGTTCTGTTCCATTGATCTATGTCTCTGTTGTGGTACCAGTACCATGCTGTTTTGGTTACTGTAGCCTTGTAGTATAGTTTGAAGTCAGGTAGCATGATGCCTCCAGCTTTGTTCTTTTGGCTTAGGATTGACTTGGCAATGCGGGCTCTTTTTTGGTTCCATATGAACTTTAAAGTAGTTTTTTCCAATTCTGTGAAGAAAGTCATTGGTAGCTTGATGGGGATGGCATTGAATCTATAAATTACCTTGGGCAGTATGGCCATTTTCACGATATTGATTCTTCCAACCCATGAGCATGGAATGCTCTTCCATTTGTTTGTATCCTCTTTGATTTCATTGAGCAGTGGTTTGTAGTTCTCCTTGAAGAGTTCCTTCACATCCCTTGTAAGTTGGATTCCTAGGTATTTTATTCTCTTTGAAGCAATTGTGAATGGGAGTTCACTCATGATTTGGCTCTCTGTTTGTCTGTGATTGGTGTACAAGAATGCTTGTGATTTTCGTACATTGATTTTGTATCCTGAGACTTTGCTGAAGTTGCTAATCAGCTTAAGGAGATTTTGGGCTGAGACAATGGGGTTTTCTAGATATACAATCATGTCATCTGCAAACAGGGACAATTTGACTTCCTCTTTTCCTAATTGAATACCCTTTATTTCCTTCTCCTGCCTATGATGTCAGTTTCAATTTTACATTTACGTCGATGATTATTTGATTACTGAGGAAACTATTGTATCCCTCATATCTAGTATAGTTTCTGGTCAAATTAGAAATAATAGATAACATTATTTGAATATTTATTGTGTGTATTAACTCATTTCACACTCACAAAATTCCTACAAGGTTGGTTTTAACAATTATTCCCATTTTAAAAATGAGGAAAATGTGACAGACAGAAGTGAAATAACTAGTCCACAAGTCACATAGACAGTGTGTGGTTGAACTATGATTGGATTCCAGCAGTCTGACTCTACAGCCCTGCTCTTCAACTGGATGGTACAATGCCACCTAGTATCTAAGTGCTTAATAATAATTAAATAATAAAGGAAGAAATAAAACTTATTCAAATTGAAAAGTTATTCAAAGATTCTGTCATATAAGAAATATATAATTTACTGGGAACCTCACCCTTGCTTTTCTTGAAAATGTGACACCTTTTCTTCTATCTCACTTTTAGTATCTATGTATTTGACAACTTCATCTGCTCTTTTTTCTAGTGATCTCCATTTTTGGTTTCTTTTCTGTAATAGGTGAAAAGTAGATGTTACTTTGCAAAGTCGTGGATATTTTCATTTTTTGGATAAAAATTAGTTGGTTGCATATCAATAATGTGAATAATACACAATATTTTAAGCATATATATTATTTTTCAATATTTTTTTCAATATTTTTCAATATTAATTTTAATATTTTAAAGTACTTACAAATTATTAGTGAGTCTCATATTGTATCGCATAGCTACTATAATGGCATTACTTTTTAAGGTAAAAAATAACAATAATTGTGCATGTTTTATTTTATCTTGTCTGGTAAGTAGAAGGTAGTATTATTATTCAGCATCAGGAGATACTTTTTAAGTGTATGGTTTAAATTATCCCAGTAAAATTCCATGTTTCATTATTGCTTAAGTAAGAAAATTTAAGTGAAAATCATAAATGTTTTGGTTTTACGTTATAAGCCAATTTGTAATTTCGAGAGCTTTTTTAAAACTAATATTCAAGTTTGATGGCTATAATTTCTGTTCCAAAAATTTATTCACAATGTCATCAGATGTTTCTTATCATGTTAGATTTTATAAATTACCAGTGTAAGAACTAGTTGCTTTGTGCATCCTTATGAAAAAGAGTTCTCCTAAAAATATGGCTTTAGGTTTGTATTAAAAACCAATCAGCTCTGTTCCACAGTGTTATGTATTCTTCTTACACTGACTTAGCTCTACAACAGGACAAATAGAAACACTGTATTAGATTCAAGATGGATACTGTACCTCACGAAATGTAAACGTGTGGGAAAGATGGCAGCAGCTATCAAAACATTCCTGGCATAAGTGATATTCTATGCATTCGGTACACCTAAAAATACAAAACATCAAAACACGCAAGGAAAAAAAAATCCAATTATTGTGATGGTTTTGGGTGAAAAATTCTGGTCAAAACTTCCTGGGAACAATCCAAACATGACAAGGTTCATCTCAAGTCACACTGTGTATTAGTTTCCTGTTGCTGCTGTAAAAATTTACTACAAACTTAGCTTAAACTGCACAAATGTATTATCTTACAGTTCCATAGGATAGAAGTCTGAGATGAGTTTCAATGTGCTAAAACCAAGGGGTTTGCAGGGCTGTGTTACTTTTAGGGGGCTCTAGGGGAGAATCTATTTCCTTGCTCTTTCCATCTTCTAGAGTAGGGGTCCCCAACCCCAGGCACTGACCTGGTCTGTGGCCTGTTTGGAACCAGGACATACAGCAGGAGGTGAAATGTGGGAGAGCAAATCTCCACCTTCTGTCAGATCAGCGGTGGCATCAGATTCTCATAGGAGTGTGAACCCTATTGTGAACTGCACACATGAGAGATCTAGGTTGTGTGCTCCTTATGAGAGTCTAACGACTGATGATCTGAGGTGGAACAGTCTCATCCTGAAACCATCCCCCAATAACTCCTGTGGAAAAATTGTCTTCCACAAAACTGGTCGCTGGTGCCAAAATGTTTGAGGACTGCTGTTCTAGAGACTGCCTACATTTATTAGCTTGTGACCCTTTTCCACCATTTTCAAAACAAACAATGTAGTATCTCTCTGCCTTTCTTCCACAGTCACATTTCCCTCTGACTTTCCTGCCTTCCTCTTCTACTTTTAAGAATCTGTATGATCACACAAGGCTTATCCAAGCAATCCAGGATAACCTCTTTATTTCAAGGTCAGTGATTAGAAACCTTAATTTCATCTGCAACCTTAATTCCTCTATGACATACAAGTTCTGGGCATAAGGGTGTGGACGTTTTAGGAAGTCCATTATTTTGTCCACCACATGCCCCTTCCATGATGCCTTCCCAGACTACCTTAGCTTTCATTTACTTCTTTCTCTACATTCTTACAGGATGTACAGTCTATTAGATATTCTGCCATTTGATTATCCAGTGCTGCTTTCCAGTTGTTTCATGAATGCCGGAGTTAGAGTTGGCAGCATACTTCTTGAAAATAAAAATTATATTATTTTTTCCCCACAGAATGGAAAAAGGTAAACACATAAAAGATCTCAATAAAAACTATTGACAAGTCAAAAAAAACCCATCTTCCATAAAAGCCCAATCTCAAGGTTATATTGTTTATAAAAATTTTGTCACAAGTAGAGGATTTTAAATTACTTGCAACATAATTTACCAAACAGAAAATATTCTGAGCAGTAGTCAAGTAAACTTATTATTCAAGTTATCAAATATTTAGATGATTATTGCCATGAGAAATTTAAGAAAATATGTCCCTCAGACATCTTAAAAGAAGCAAATGCTAATTTATTCATTATTACTCTTTGTACATACAGGGAAGATTTTAATAATTAACACCAATGGGTTGGACAAATGGTGCCATTTATTCAATGCATCAAAGTATGCTGGGCTAAAAAAAGTTAAGCATCTCTGTATTTTAACATATATCTAGTAATTTTGGAATTAACCTCTTAAAAGATGAAGTAGTTAAATTCTGAAATTCTAATGAAGAAGGAATGAAGAAACTTTCTAGTTAATCTTGTCTCCTACTCAATGTGTTCCTAAGAGGAATGGAAATAGTTTTTTAGACTGATGACTGAAGTGTCAGTACTTGAGGGAATGGAAGATGGATGGAGTCACAAACATTGAAAATGCATTCTTTAATTTGTAAAAGAGAATGGAGACAGAGATGAGTAATTGTTAGCCAGATCTGTAGAGGAGAAGTTATGAGACAAGAAAAGATTCTCAAAGGAGAGTGTAGGGTCACTATTGGGCAGGTGGCAGGATAGTGGGCCATGTGTTTGCTTAGTAGGAAGAATAATGCCCCAGGACAGAAAGAGCAGTCAGAAAGCTCTGAGTGACAGGAGTGCACTGTCATCAACAACATACCTAAAAGCGAGATTTGTACTAAAGCTGCCTGTAAACCATTCAGGGAACATTGATCGTAGGCACTGAGAATTTTACACTGTGGCCCTCATATGTCCTTGTTCCCCAACATGTCCCAGGCCCCTCTTTCACATGTGACCTTAGCCCCTCCCTGACTGGTCCTATCCACCCCTCTTGAGAAAATCTAAATTGCCCATGCGATGGCTGCTAATACCAAAGATCAAGTCCTTCCTTTTCCTGGAATCCTCTTTAACCAACATTCTTGAACCTAGCTGAATACCTCTTATTAAAAGTTTATAAAAATTCTGTACTTCCTCCCCAAGTTAGAATCCTCCCTAGGAGCCTTCTCAGGCCAGCCATTTTCCAGTAAATACTTTTGTTAATAATCAACTTTCTTTTGTGTAACACATACAGAAAACAAAACTAAATTCAAAGGAGAAAGGTATAATTTGCTGTTGGATGTGATAATGTTTTATGGTTTTATGAGAGAGTTTTAATATATATATAAATTAAATTGGGCTCATCATAATGTAATTCAAGAAGGCTGAAAAATAAACTGATACATTTCAAAAAATGTGACAAAGATTGAAATAATGTTTTCTTCTTAATGTAGTTAATTTAAAAATTTAATTAAGAAAATACAAATTCCCTAGGCATAGCAATTAATTTGTTTTTTTAATTGAAAATTATTTTTCTTATTATTATACTTTAAGTTGTAGGGTACATGTGCACAACGTGCAGGTTTGTTACATATGTATACACGTGCCATGTTGGTGTGCTGCACCCATAATTTATGTTTTATCGTGAGAATTGTGGGAAAGTTTGGGGGTTACTCACAGTGAAAATTGTTTGCTCTAATAATTACTATGTTTTTGTAGTTGTTGAAGTATAAGATACGAAAGAAAACAAAACCTGTACTCATTGCAATTTGGAGTAGGGGGAACTGGATTAAATATTCAGTCAATCTAGTCAATGTCCCTCTGGCCCAATCTTTGGAATTTTTGGCAATGACTTCAAAGGTAGTTCAAAGAAAGTTACAGAGGGTGAGAGATCCAGCAAGGCTCTGAGCTTGGAAACTTATCTAGGCTAAAGCCACCTATCCTGTGTCCAGAGCTTCTAGGATGGGGTGTTACTTCAGACCCAATCTAGACCAGAGCTCAAACCAATACCCTTGCACAGGAGAAGAAAATAAAATGATTGGAGTTCCTGACATACTGGACTGAGATAGAGGTCAGTCTGTAAGTCCTAAGTAAGTAGTCATCACACAAGTCAAACAGTATATGCAGGAAGAAGGAGGCTACAGAATGGGTGCTCTAATGCTCAAAGTTTCCTGATGTAAGGAAATAAAAAAGAACACATGCTTATAATTTACAGATAACACTTACTTATAACACTTCCCCTCAATTGGAAATTGTTTGCAGTTATTACAGGGAATTCCAAGGTGTTTGTCCAGTCTCTCTTTCTCTGCTGCAGTTACAAGTTTGCTAGAGTTTTTGAATTCCTCCAAAATCAGTTTTAATGGTGCAAACTCTTTCCTGCACAGAGGACATTTCAACATGGAAGTGTTTGATGTACTCTGATAATTAGCTAAGATCTTCATGCATTTTATATGAATACTATTGCCACAGCCAAACCTATGAGAGATAAAATTCAAGTTTACCATTTGTATAGAGCAGTTTTATATATCCATTGTATATATATATTACATATATATTTATATAAGTAAAATTTCCTGTGCTACCATCTTTATTCCACAAAAAAATAGATTCTGAACTGATTTTCAGCTATAGCTTGATTACATACACACACACACACACACACACACTCACTCATTCTAGTAATCTATCATATTTAATATATCAGAATTCCAAACTTAAATTTTCCTTCATTCCAATGAAATGGTGAAAGATTTTGCATCATTAAAATATTTTCATTTGTAAAGTGAGAATGAATATAGGCTTAACACAAAGGAAAATAATAATAATAATAATTTTAATAAAATGCTTCACTGAGAGCAGGGGTGCCACCATACTTTTCCAGAAGTCACACAATGCATGGTAGTACCAAAGAAATATCTGCTGAGAGAAATACTATTTTGGAAAGTAGTTAATAATTTTACAATATGCAATAGAAGCAGACACATGAACAACTACAGTGTGGACAAAAGTTTTGTTAAATTATCAGAAGAAAAAAGAATGATCAGGAGAAAAAAATTGCAATGGAAAATGGCTGTCCAAATTTTTCAAGTCCAACTTTATAGTGCTGTGAAGAAAAGTATGAACATTGTCTAATGTTCATACTCAATAATAATGTTCATGCTCAATAAAGATTTGTGCATATGTGAAAATTGAATTATTTAGGTTCAAAGATAGAATTTTGAAAAACTGAAAATGATTTTTGTAATTTCAAAGTAAAATAATCTTTACTTTCAGAAAAGTCTTTATAACTATAGTAAACCATAGCATTTATTCATGTATATAAAATAAAAACACAGAAATTACTCTACTCTTGTTACTTAAGGTGAGAGGAGGAATAATTGT
Source organism: Nomascus leucogenys (assembly GCF_006542625.1). NCBI lineage: Eukaryota > Metazoa > Chordata > Mammalia > Primates > Hylobatidae > Nomascus > Nomascus leucogenys. The sequence goes on from NC_044402.1 coordinate 87,271,087, forward strand.
GGAATTATGTTTCAGTTTTTACCCTTGTAGGGTAGCTCAGAAAGATTTAGAGTAAGAGCATATATTTAGTTCACAACGTATATACACACACACATATATATGTTGTTTCCTAACATATATGTTATATGTAATATATGTATTTCTATTACATATATTTATATATAATATTATAGATATTATATTTCTATTGTAATATATTTATATTATATATATGTGTGTGTGTGTGTGTGTGTTAGGAAACAAAAGAATGTTAATTAAGTATAAATTAGCGTTAGGTAAAGTTGTCTATTTTTTCCCTATCATGTCTCCTAAGGTAATAAATCACAAATAAGTTTTAGAATTTTTAATTAGTTTTAAGAATCCAAAGAAAAAATACATCACCTGCAAAAGGTGACAGGAAGCTTTTTCTCTAAAAGTAGCTCTTGACAAATAGAGCAGATATCCTCTGAATCAATTTCCTTCTGTTTAATGTACCCATCTTCTTCAACATGTTCATTTTCGTCATTTGTTCCTGGTTGGGGAGTTTGAACTCGATGTATCCCTCGAAGCAAGTCACTTATCTCTCTTTCTCCAAGACCCAATTGTAAAGCAGCTAGTGAAAAATCCCAAAGTATTAAAATTCAGTCACAAAATTGGAGCTACAGAGAGGTAACAACTTATGCTGAAAGTTAGAATTTTCTTTCAAATATCAGAGAGACAGTTTTGATTGAATTATCACACTGACATTGACCACTTCTTTACATTTTTTTCAGAGCCCAAATGTCAGAAGAGTCATTTAAAAAAATGTAAAAATTTCTTTTTCTTGTAACTAAAAAAGAGTCAATGAAAACAGTGCACTTGAATATGACAGTGTTCATCCTTGGATTGGTGTTACCATCATGTCTTATACTGTCATCTGTTCACTTGTCCATAAACAAATATTTTGTCAACATATAAGAATATTAAAATAAATGGGACATGAATACATGAGGAGGAAACTGATATCTGAGTAGCTACTGTAATTATTTGTTAGATGAATAAGTGAATTAAATAATAATGGAAGAGCAAGACTTAATTAATTGTGCCTATTTTCTGTTTCGTGTATCTACAAAAGAGTGTCTCAGCCTTATCCTCAACAGATTTGGTCAGTGTTTCTCAGGGCAATCTATTAGTTACTATATTGCCTGCACCACTGGCATGTGCATTTTTTGAATTCTGAATTTTCTCCATCCTGCAATCCTTAAGGGAATGATGTTCTAAGTGCCTATAGTTTTGATCAGAGAATCCTAGATTCTTCATTCCTTGGCCCATCCCTTTGCTGCTTCCCCCTTCTGTCTCCTACTCCTGAACATGTCATAATTTAAATGCTAGTTGTTATCAGTCCCCTGCCTTCTATTCATTTTATGTATCTTTCTAATATACATGAATTAAAAATTATTTCTAAGATAATGAAACGCTCTGTTTTTCTGAAAAGACCCCCCAAATAAACACTAAAAACACTGAAAACATCACAGTTACATTTCAATACAGAAATCGCGGTTCCCTGTCTGAGGTGGTATGGCAAGTGGACTGTGGGAGGGCATCATACATTAATTAACCATTACTTTGGGGAAGAAGGGCTATTTGTCACAGAGACACAGCAACATCTGCTCTCTAAAAAGGGAGAGAAAAATAAAGAACAAAATATTGTGCTTTGGGGAATAAAGATGCACTGGGGCAGCAGAAATACTGAAGAATAAAATTTCATAAAAGAAGCTGGCCACAAACTGTTCTGTGTGGTAAAATGTGAATTTGAAAATAAAAGGAAGAAACAAAACTCTTCTAAAGTGAATCTGGAAAAATTAACGTGTAAGACTATGCAGGAATATTTTGAAAGAGAAGAGCAAGACAGCTAACCTGCACTGATATCACAATGTGTTGTATAAGTAGTAAATGTAATAATATATGAGATGCTCCAAATAATAAACATTGTTAAACAAAGAGGAAAAGAAGGATTATCCAATAACTGTTACTGAGATAACTGGGTGGCAATATGGAGAAAATTAACTCAAATGAAATACCAACCTCCAACTTATACCAAAACAACTACACACTGATGCTATTATATAATAAAGAACAAAAATAATAGAATGAGCAGAAAAAACTCCAAAGGACTATTGATACTATGGAAGAAAGGCAATTTTTAAAGGGTTGAAACAGTAAACATGAATAGAACAGATGAGCTGATTTAATAACACAAAAACTCCTATGTATAACAAAATTTAATAAAGCCATAGAGAAATATTTATAGCAGATTAGAAAAACACTTGAAAAAAGTAATGCTTATAATAATTAAGAAATGTTTGCAGTTTTATTCTAATAAATAGCCAAAATACGATTCACTTAAAACACAAATAGTAAACAAGGCAGTGGAAGATGTTCAATTTTATTTGCATCAAAGGCAAATGAGTTAAAACAAGAATAAAGCACAGACACTAAAACTGACTGAATAAACACTAATAAATGTTACGATTTGTTTGCCTTATGTTATTTCTTTTGTATCTAAAAAAGTTATTTGAAGGCATTTTACATCTTCCATAAAGGAATGTTAAATAAATAAAATAAACATATCAGAGAATAGAAACTATTTTCTTATTTAACTTACCAGGCATGGATAGATTACTTTGAACCTTGTATCTGGTATTTTTCCTGCTTTGTGTGGCTTTCTTTCCAAAATTATAGAAATATTACTAACATGGCAAAATATTTCTATGTGTCTTTATTTTCATATTTCTTAAATATGCTGTTAATATCTTTCTTTGTATGCTTAAGTACTATAGTTAAAATGTGCCAAAAACATGAATCCAAAAAACAAATAAAACTGAAAGAAATTGACATATTGCTGAAATCACTGTAAATCAGCAAAAGTATTCTGAAAACATATTTGGCAATACATATGGGGGGAGACATAAAAATATTAACACTTCTACTCCAAAACACAATAAGACTTTAGGCTAAGGAAATATTTGAAAAGAACAAAAAGCTTCACGTACAAAGAATATAACAAGTAGTTAGAAATAAGTGCCTAATAGTGGAAGAATGTTAAATTGCTTATAATATACCATATTTAGTGAAATATTAGCTAGCCTTTGATGACTTTCATTACAGAGATTATATAGCACGAAAATATAAGGTAACAGTGTGATAAAAGCAGAACACAGAATTCTGACAGGCTAATAGGCTGTTTTATGATATATATAAAATCATAAAAGGAAAATAGAAAAAAAGTTTACATCTTTCTGGTGAGAATTTAGAAAAATTTCCTTTAATGAGGTTTTAATTTTATTCATAATTATTTAATTCCAAAAAGAAGATAGTATTCACTAGTTATTGTATTTAAAAGGAACTATCAGGTGGTAAATCTAGCTTTTGTTGGGAAAATGTTTGTGAAAAAAAGAATGTTCAGTGTTCAAAAATTAACATTTTTCATAATAAAATTCCCATATAATCATTTTTGTCAGTCTTTGAAAAGAGAGTCTCAGGTTTCTTATACGCAACACTGGGATGTAGATAATTGCTTCCAGATTCCTTTTAGAAAAGAATCTCTGAATGATGTTCAAAACATTCCTCTTCCATTACAAGTAACATTCCCTCCACACTTATTTAAATACTATACGTAATCCTAATGAGTAATTATTTATAGTTTTCTTTATTTTTCATGTATGTTTATTCTAGCTTTAAATGATAAATTCTAAGATCACTGACTTTCTTTGAATATTATTACAGTCTCTAGTATTATATTGTACACATGGGATTTTCTCAATGTTTACTAATTAAAATTTCTTTTAAATACAAAAGACATAAAAAATCTTTATTTCAGAAGGAAGTATAAACTCTCAAATTATATAGGATTAATTTTAAACGTTAAAAAATTCCCTGCTGTAGACCGAATAGTTGCTGTCTTCAATAAGTGCAAAGAATAATAATACAATGTAATATATTAAATTGATCAGTACAAAATTGCTGTGTCTGCAGATAAAAGACATTCATATACTAGCAATACATACAATTCAATTTATAAAAAGCACCTAGCAGAGCTCCTGGCTAATATGTGATACAATAAATATTTGTTGAATTTAATTGGGTAGAACTGCACTGTTGAATATGGTAGCCATTAGCCACAGGTAGCTATTGTGTACTTGAAATTTGACAAGTGTGACTGACAAAACAAATTTTAAATTTTGTTAAATTAAAAATTTAGTTTTTAACTTAAAGCTGATAATCTATAGTTACAGAAAAATGTATAAGTATGTAACAATTTGGATATGTGAATCTATTTTTCAACTAAAAAGTTTGAGGAAGTCTATATACAGATCAAATATTTCCATTGAAAATATAGTGTCAGAATTGAGATCTACTGTAAGTATAACAAACATGCTAGATTTTGAAGACTTAGTATAAAAAAAGTAAAATAGTTCATAACTTTTATATTGATTACATGTTGACACAATAATATTTTGATGTACCGAGTTAAGTTAAAATACATATTAAAGTTACTTCCCTGTTTCTTTTTACTTCTTATAATATGGCTACTAGAAAATTACATATGTATGTTGTATTTCTATTGGACAGCCTCAGTACTGAAGCTTGTGAAAATGATATGGAAGAATAGTGTAGAGAATAAGACTTTGGAGAGAGGGTCAACATTTAACTTCAGTGAATACAATGGAGAGGTAAAAAATAAAACAATATGTATAAAACCATACAACCTAGTCATCATGCATGAAGGGACTGAGAGAGAGGCTTAAGAAGAGGCTGACATTTTAGAAAGAATCTGCCTACCTAGAGGGTGAAAGACAAAGTGCAAAGTTCAGGCACTGGAAACAAGGAGGCTACACAGAATGGTACTACGGGCTGAGGAAAGTGGAACAAAGGTAAGAATGAGTATGGAGAAATAGAAGCACTTGAGAAATATGTAGGATGTAAAACAAGCAGGATTTGTGGTATGGGTAGATACATGGCAGAAGAGGACGAGAAAGAAAAAAATCAGAGAGAATATCAAGGTTTATAGCTTTGAAGAGAAAATAAAAAGGAAAGCCAGTATGTGAGGTAGGGAATCTAAGAGGGGAGCACAGATGGAGAAATCAGTATTTAAGATGCCCATGGGACCTCCAAATTGAGCTGCCCAGAAAGCAACTGGAAATATTGGTCTGCTGGTAAGACTGGGAATCACTGATACAGAGTTAACAGTTGGAGACATGGAAAATGGGAGACATTTCTAAAAAAATATGTAGAGTGAAAAAAGAGAAAATCCCTGTGAAACACTAATGGTAATTTATTATCTGGTATAATTTTTAAAATATGTCTACTGTGATTGTAATTCTATGATAGCTAGGGGGAAATAAACTTGCCTAAATAAAACCAATTCTTTTTGAGTAGAAAAAGTTTAAAACTAATTATCACTTTAATTATTCATGAATATCAGAAACATTTATTAGTACTTTTAGAAATGCAGTTGTTAGATGGGTCTAGTATAGGTCAAACAATCCCTTAACTGCAGTTAACCCTTTCACAATGACAGTATCTTTATTATAAGATGTACAAATTTAAGTGACCTGTATTGCAATTATTTTTCTTTCTCTCTTATTTTTGAGAACTCTGGAATTTAAACTTATATAAATATATAACTGACTCTAAACTCAATGTAAGTACTCACTTAAAAACTACATTTTACTCTGCTTTTGTTTAGCAAAAAAATTTCACTCAGCAAACATTTTTGAATAAAATAATGTGCCATGCCAACAGTCTATTTCTGGGATCTAAAAAAATCACATTTGCTATTTTTCTCACAATTAAAATAATTTTAGACACAGAAACCACTGTAAACTTTTCTTAGAATACGTAAATGTTTTTCTACTTAATAACTGGCCATTGTTTCATACCCGTTTTTAGTAAGTACCTATGAGTTTGAAAATGACATATAAAGTTACATTTTTTTAAAGATGAAAAATGTTCCAAGTGTCTTAACAAGCTGAGCTACTGATAGTTACCAGATTCCCTAGAAAAGTAACCATCTAAATTTAGAAAATGTTAAATAAAAAATTCTTGTATTTGTTAACTTCAAATTAGTAAAATAAAAAAACAAAACAAAAACCCCAAACCCCAAAACTTACATTCATGGTTCCTTGGAAGCTTGAATTTTTTCAACAAGACCCTAACATTCACAAGTAGAAAAAAAATCAAGACATTTATTTTTGACATAAACTCAAAAGACATTTAAAAATATTTAGAATAGAAATTGAACTGTAAGATTTATATTATGGAAAGTGTTATGAATAAACTTAAAAATCATCAATTTTCTGTTATAATAGTTGTTAAACTTATGTTTTAAAATAAACATGTGAAAAAAGTATGATTAATGAAAACAAATGACATTTGGTGTCAAGAGATTTATCAGAGAGAGTCCATGCATTTCTTATGACATACAGTTATTCAAAGGGAAAGGATAATGAGGGGATTTAGGTATTTATGGTACTGCCTTTAAACTTCTCTGGAAACAGAGTAATTTTCTGGATAGTGTACCAAATGGCTGTTTTCCTACATATACCTCTTTAACGCATGATAGAAAAAATTTTTTTTAATTTTACCAATTAAAATGGAATGTGACTTTTTTTAAAAAGTGGGAAATACCTATTAAATTATTATTCAAAGATATTAAATATACTTTAGTATATGAAACACTTTGGTTATATTTCCATTTACTTAATGGTTACAATATTGTACAACATGAGTTATATAATAATCAAAAGAGAATACCCTTCCCCTGACATAAAATGAAAATGGAAAAGAAACTATTTTAAATATAATCATAATACCAAACTGTAAGTTGTGAAAGGACCATATTTTATCTTTATGTCAACTAGAGTAAATAACTTGTGTTACTAGATGCTCAATAAAAAGTGATCAAAATAAAAGAGCACAAAACTTAGTAAAAACATTAGAAATAATTATATAACATTTTTTACTTGTAAAGAAAAGCACTAGAAATGTGAAAGTCATAATCTTTTCTTAATTTCTTATTTTTTCATGTTAATTATCAAATAAATTAAAATAATATTAATAATTTGTTAGTATAAGTAGGCAAAACAAAATGAGTTGATTTGTATTTAAAGTTGAGGAATTTTTTTTTCATTTCTAGAGGTTAATTACCCTACAAATAGATTCTGACACTAGAGGAAAAATTTCAGATTTAATAGACATAATCTTCATTAGAGTTCTACTTCTATCTTGAAAGATTTATAGTTAAAGTCAACAAAATTATACACTAGGGAAATGACGTCCTATTCAATAAATGATGCTGGGAAAATTGGATAGCCATATGCAGAAGAATAAAAGTGGACTCATAACTTTCACCATATACAAAAATTAACTCAAGATGGATTAAAGACCTAAATGTGAGATCTTAAACTACCAAAACTCTTGAAGAAAAACTAGGAAACTCTTCTGGACATTGGCCTGGGCAAAGAATTTATGATCAAGTCTCCATAAGAAAATGCAACAAAAAGAAAAATAGTTTAATAGACTTAATTAAACTATAAAGCTTCTGCACAGCAAATGAAACAATCAACAGAGTAAACAGACAACCTAAAGAATGGTAAGAAATATTTGCAAACTACGTATTTGACAAAGAGCTAACATCCTGAATCTGTAAGGAACTGAAACAACTCAACAAGAAAAAACCTAATAACCTCATTAAAAAGTGGGCAAAGGACATGAACAGACATTTTTCAAAAGAAGATATACAAGTGGCCAACAAACATATAATAAAATGCTCAACATCACTAATCATCAGAGAAGTGGAAATTATAACCACAATGAGATATCATCTTATACATGTCATAATGACTATTATTAAAAAGTCAAAAAACAACAAATGTCGATAAGGACCTGGAGAAAGGGGAATGCTTATATACTGTTGCTAGGAATGTAAATTAGTTCAACCTTTACAAAAAACAGTATGGTGATTTCTCAAAAAACTAAAAATAGAACTACCATGACCCAGCAATCCTATTCCTGGGTATACGGCTACAGGGCAAGAAATCATTATATCAAAAGATACCTGTACTCGTATGTTTATCACAGCATCATTCTCAACAGCAAAGATATGGAATCAACCTAAGTAACCATAATGGTGGGCATATAAATATACCACATTAATAAAATGTGTGTGTATAAACATATATATATACAATGTAATAGAACTCGGCCATAAAAATTAATGAACTCATGTCTTTTGTAGCAGCATGGATGGAACTGGAGGCCATTATCCTAAGTTAAATAATTCAGAAATAGAAAGTCAAATACTGCATGTTCTCAGTTGTAAGTGAAAGCTAAACAATGGGTCACATGGACATATAGAGTGAAATAAGACATCAGAGACTACAAAAACTGGGAGGGTGGGAAGGGAGTAAAGGCTGAAAAATCATTTATTGGGTACAACGTTCACTATTGGGGTGATTAGTACACTAAAAGTCCAGACTTCACCACTATGCAATATATGCATGTAAGAAACCTGAACTTTTTATAAAAAATAAATAACCTGAACTATTTATAAAAATACATGAAAACTTAAAAAGTGATTCATAGTCAAATGTTAACTGAAAAGGAAAATACTTTGAAACTTGACTGCCATAGGCCAATACGGAAAAGGCGAACACTTTCAACCTACATATACATGTAGAAAATGGAACATTTGATATTCAAGAAAACGTGATTTTGGAAACACAATTTGTGGAAGCACAGCAATATCTCAAATGAACCACATAATTATCAGTGATGGAATCAGGATTTTTCCCCCGTTTTATAGTTAGATTTCACATTTGTACATGAGAATCTAAAATTGATTTTTTCTATTTAAAAGCATTAACATTATAAAATGGTTCTCAATTTAAATGTTATTCAATTTTCAGAATAAAATGAAATACTGAAAAATTTATTGGTAAGCTATGACCATTTTAACTTTATATTCCCCAAACACCAAATTTCTTTAATTTTTTTGTTATTGAAACCATGAAAAAGGCAAAATATTTAACACACCAAGATGTTCCTTCATGGAGGATCTTCATTGAAAAGTCACTTACCAGCAGATATGCTTACAAAGTTCCCCTCCTTTCAGAAATGTGGAACAGTTACAAACATGAGGATTTCCTAGAAAAACCTTTAAAAGAAAAATGCATACTTAAAAAGACCAGAAAAATTTGAGAGTTAGAGCAAAACTGAGTTAATAAAAGAGATTTGAAGAGGTAGTTTATGTGATTCAAAAAGGTTGAATAGATTCTACTGGAGAATCTTAACTCTTGATACTAATCTCTAGGCTGATTTTTCATTTCATTATTTATCTTTGTTAGCAAATTAACAAATTAGGATGGTTTCAAAGTGACCTGCCCTTAGGCAGGTGAAAATAAATCTAATTCCCAAAGTCAAGAAAAAAAGCAAAAATCAACCCATAAATTCCTCACCATAAGGAAATTCTACTTTGGGGTGGAGCTAAGCACCTTTTGTAAGGTAGCTCATTTTGGATTTTTGTTTGGTGCATTTGAGTCGGTGAATTTATTTAATTGTATTCAAGAGGACAAAATTTATTCATCAAGACTAGTTTGGCTAAAACAATTAAATACAGTAAGTACTGAAGCAACAAAGTAAAAAAAGATGCTTTAAATAAGCACAGACTAGTAAATTGCATTTAGCTCTTAAACTTCATGGCACTAACGTAAAATTTTGTAAGTCAACTCCTAGGAGGTAGTGCAGTGGCTAATTTTTGAGTGGTTAAGGATGGGATATGCAATTATGAAATATCTGTGGTCTTTCAGTAAACTTGAATTTTTATTCATTAATATCTTTCCAAGGTATTGCCATTTAAACTATCCTTTAATAGGGCCTTCATATAGTTTCAGAGTGAGCAAAGAGTAAAGGGAAACCTATTTATTTATTTAGAAAATATTTACAGTATGCTAGCAGATTGTAGAATTTTCATTTCGTTTGATTTACAGGACTAAGGAACACTAACAACAGACCCAAGAACACATGTAATGCAAACCAGATATTCATATAAAGCCTCTGACATTTTCAAGCCTAAAGATCAAGAGCCATCATCTTTTACAAGAGTTGCAGTTTGAAGTCTTAACCTCCAAAACAGAAACTTCTAATAAATACTATTTCCTTCTGTAATTTCACGTTTTTTAGAGTCTGGAACACTCGTGGGAAGGCGCTTTCGGGGGTGAGGCAGCATATATCCGCAGAGATTGTGATGGTGGCTACGCACATTGGGTATGCCAGTGGGGGAACATGGTGGGCGGGGATGGTGGCGAACTGGGGCGGTAAAGGCGGTAGTTACTCGGAAATCCATGTATTCCGGCTCCTCCTCCCTCAGCAGGAAGCCAGTGGGGCCCATCTCTCGTAGGAGGTAGATACTGCTACTCAGCGCCTGGTCTTGGTGCCAGCTGAGCCTCTCGCTCAAGTGTTTTCGCCTTTCAGAGGCCTTATAGCCTCGGCGAAGCATGCTGGGTGCGGGCGGAGGCGATCGCTCTGCTCGGCTCACTGAGGCGCCAGCCGGTCTCCAAGACAACGGCGTGCAGGCTTGTTGCCCTGGTGACGGTGGTTGGGCTCGGGGTGTCCCGGTGTGCCCTGCGCCGAAGAAGAGCGGGCGACAAAGGTGCGGGATGGCGTGGATTCCGCAACTCGCCCCAGCCTCCACTGCATTTTGAAGCGACGCCCTTGACTGGGGAGTGTTTTTAATAATCATCTGGCCGACTTGGAAGCTGGCGGCCGAAGGCATAGTTGTCAATTTTCTTGCGTTCCTTCTGCTTCCTCGGGGCAGAGATGGTGAAATCTACTTGTTAGGACAGTGGCAAACCCGACTGCAGTCTGGGCTGTGGATGCTGAAATTATCCTGTGATGATTCATCATCTTTAACAGAAAGCCGAGGTTACAGAGCCCAGAGTGATTTTTGACGTTCCACAATATTCCACAAACGTTTTCTGATTGCTCACTATATGCATAGATTGACTAACTCTCTGGGGGAAAGATGTAGAAAACAGGAGTTCTAAACCCTAGGAAGTGCATCACCCGTAGTGGCGCCGGCTGTAGTCCCAGCTACTTGGGAGGAAACCAGATCCTTAAGTCATTTCTCTCTGCCTCTCTCTCTCGCTCTCTCTCGCTCTCTCTCTCTCTCTCTCTCTCTGTGTGTGTGTGTGTTGTGTGTGTGTTGGAGGGGAAATGGTCTTCCAAGTGAGGGAATATTTTTTAATTGCGTGTTTGGGTAGGGGTGGGTGTTGGGGATGGTACAGCCAGAATGGTGGATGGTGTTACATCCTGAATGGTAGCACAGAATCCATTGAATATGGGTACATGAAACTTACAAATCTGTATACTAAGGAATAAGAGTTTCAAGGTATGAAATATTTGTATCTCTAATAATTTACATTGTCTCTGAGGTTTATTTACCACGTTTTAGGGGGAAAACTGTAATAAAGTATGGGTCAACATTTTGAGTCATAATTACTGAAAAAAGAAGCCATATTACTAGAATCTCTATAGGAAATTAAAAGCAGGAGATAGCACTACTTGGAGGCCCAGTAACCTTTGCCTTGGTGGCCAAAGATAGAGCATATTTGTCCTATTTTATCATGGGCAGAAATCATAACTAGATTATGTCAACAGCAGGAGAGTTCTCAGAAAATGGCAAAGGCAAAAGATGAAAGAAGATGATAGTAATGGCAGCTTTCACAGGTGAGACACCTGGATAAACATTATCCAACCCTTAAAATCTTAGGTTTAAGGTCTAATGTTTTAATTTACTAAATTTTATTTTTACTCTCCTATTCTGACTAATAACAACTCACATTCATACTACCATACCCCCAACTTTTAGAATCAATTTAATGGTACTAGATGTTAAAGAAATATGTTATAACATTAGAAAAAAAACTCACATATCAAAAGCAAAAGAAATTATAAATTGGATTAAATTATTTTACATATTGATATGTATAACTTTAAAAACTCAATAAATTAATGGCAATCCATATTTGCTATATAATATGATGAGTTGGGCTTCAGAGTGAAGACATTCTATTCAACCATCAAATTTTCTCTCTCTCTCCTTATATATATGTGTGTACATATAAAATAAAGTTATAGAATTTTTAAAAACAAACAGCAAAAATTGTTAAAGCTGTTGTGTTTTAGTTATAGCTAGATAGTGATACTTGTTTACTTGCTCCATGTATAAGTGATAAACATTTTCAAAGGGTCACATGTTTAAGACACAATAGTCATTATATCAATGGAATATAGGTTCATAAATTCCATTTTGGGGGATGGTAAAAATAATGGTGTTTATGCTTTCATAGAAGTTAAAAAGTGAAAGCACAGATTGCTAGACGGAACTTCAGTCTATTTGTAAGACATTTGTTTTGATATCTGTCAGTTATGACTTTAAAAACATTTTTATAGTCAGGTGACTATCCCATATGTTTGCTTCATCTCTTAAGAGTGTGTGATAGGGGTAATATTTTGAAAATATTAAATTGGAGAATTAAATATCCTCCTTAAGGCATATTTTGTGGCATATTGCCCCATGTGAGAGGGAGGTGGTTACTGCAAAAAACAAAGCTGTGAGCTGGGTGCAGTGGCTCATGCCTATAATCCCAGCACTTTGGGAGGTCAAGGCTGGGGGGATTGCTTGAGCTCAGGAGTTTGAGACCAGTCTGGGCAACATGGCAAAACCCTGTCTCTACAAAAAATACAAAAATTAGCTGGGCATAGTGATGCACGGCTGTAGTCCCAGCTACTTGCGAGGCTGAGGTGTGAGGATCACTTGAGCCTGAGAGGTGGAGGTTGCAGTGAGCAGAGATTGTGCCGCTGCACTCCAGCCTGTGTGACAGAGTAAGACCCTGTCTCAAAAAAAAAAAAAAAAATTGATGCTTAAGTTTCATGGATTGATAAACCTGAGTTTCTTGGATTAATTTTTGGCCTCTTTAGCAATACAATTGTCATGAAAGACAGGTATTAAAAAGTTATGATGGCTCCCGTTAAGACAGAAAAAGCTGAACCTAGAGTATTAGACCTTGGAATTATATGGAAAAGAATGCTCTAGGAAGTAGGAAGAAGAGTGGTGGAAGTCACTAGAAGAAGTCAGCTTGCCAGTCTCCAAATGGGCATGTGTGAGTTGGGTTGAGGGTGGAATATATGGAGTGATGGATTGAAACATTGAGATGAGTTTAAGATGACTGAATACCTGGGGCAAGTGTGTGTGTATAGCATACTTCTGTAATGGTGTTAGAGAGTTGCAGGCTACTAGGAAACTTCAGCTTTTTGCCATGTCTAAGACATGGCAAGCAATATTCGGAGGTGCCTGTGGAAGGCAGGTAAATGATCTGGTTCTCAAGGATTAAAAACATGAAATGGATACAAGAGTTTGTGTTTCTTTCTAGAGATTAGGCACAAAATAAAGGCAGAATACTGGTATCTGACAAAGAAGATACAGAATTAATTGACTTCAAGACTGGAAGCAAATAGAACTAAGGATTCCAGAGGGAGGCACCAGCACAACCACCTTAAAAAAAGTCAAAACTCACAACTCAATGTTCACTAACAAGGAAAAATTCAGACTGCCCATATTGCAGAAGTGACCAGCAAGAGTCCAGGGGACACTGTGTGAATTTAAGGTCATCATCTTTTGTTATCAGACACGTGTTTACAGAGCTTTTATTTCCTCATACATTCATATATCTTTTTGAGATGAAATAGGAAATGAGTGGAAATCTAAAATTCTAGGCATTTTATCCTAAATAGTGATTATGATGGTCTTAACATTCCACTTAGCTTGACTAAACTTTAGACAGATTTTTTCCTGACTGTAGATTCTTGACCTCCCTTTTCTTAGAGTATTTACTTCAGAAAACTTGGAGTTATAAATTATTTCTCTACCCCTTTAAGATGTAAATATTCTTGCAGCCTCTTGCAGATATGACAACCAGTCATGTCTTTCTCAAGGACCTGGGAGGCATTCTTTGAAATAGAATCATCAATAAAAATAGTGCTCTTGTATCCTAGTCTTTGTAGCAGCATAGAAGCCTAATTTAGATAAGTGCCAATTAGCAAATACAGGTGGCTTAATCACGTTGGCCAACTTTCACCCTAAAGTCCTCTAGTACTTTTCCACTATTTTACCTCCGGGTGCAGCAAACTACCATGGCACGTGTATATCTATGTAACAAAACTGCACGTTCTGCACATGTACTCCAGAACTTAAAGTATAATAATAATAAAAAATACAAAAACTGCCACCTTTTTTTCGGTAGTCATGTTTAATCTCACTCCCGTATTGCAGTAGACTTTAATAAAGTCTTCCTTGCTTGTTTAACTCCATCCAATGCAGTTTTTCTTTGACAGTGAACACCATTTATCTAAAAGACTATTTGGTAATTAAGTCAGGCTAAATTATATTTTGCTGAGTTTTTTTCTTGTGAACAAAGAAAGTGAAGTCTATCAAAAGCGACTGGACCATTTATAGAGAAAATATTTTTAAACTTTTTGCACATTAAAGTGTAATATGAATAAATATATAACCCACTATGAGTGTGATTGGGACTTTAAGATGCCAGACTAAGTAGATAATGTTAGTTTCTCCCCCATTGACTAGCCTAAAAAAAAGTCAGGTTTCAACCTCTGACAATGAAGAGAACTAAAGAGGGCTGAGGTAGGCAGAATTTTCAGAATGACCCCAGTGACCCCAATGACCCTTACCGTTGTATAATTTCTTCCTCTGTGAATACGTAGTGTTATGTGGCAAAAGAGATTTTGCAGATACAATTGTGGTTACTAATCAGTTGACTTTGAGTTAATTAAAAGGGAGATAACTTTGGTTGGCCTAATCTGATCTCATAAACTCTTTAAAGGCAGTTTTCTCTGGCTGGTGACAGAAGGAGAAGTCAGAATGGAAGCACATTTTTTTTTTTTTTTGGCCAGCTTTGAAGATGGAGGGGGCCATGTGACAAGGAATTCTGTGGCCTCTGGAAGAAGAAAGTGGCCTCTGGCTGACCACCAGCAAGGGAATGGGGTCCTTAGACCTTGAGCAGCAAAGGACTGGATTTTTGGCAGCAACTTGAATGGGCTTGAAAGCAGATTCTTCTGCAGAGCTTCCAGAGAAGAGCACAGTCTGGATAACACATTGATTTCAACCTTGTGAGACAGTGAGCAGAGAGCCTAGCTGAGACTGCCTGTACTTCTGACCTATATATCTGTAAACTGGTAAATGGATATTGTTTTAAGTCACTAAATTTGTGATAATTTCTTTTGCAGCAATAGAAAAAGAATATGGGGCCATTGGCAAATTAATAATTTCAACAACCTACTAGAAGAACAAATATGGGTGGAAGAATGCTGACTGATGATGGTAGCATCAGTAATTGATGGCAAGAACATGGAACAGATTACTTCTCATCTGCCAGCATTGGGTTGGACAATAGAATCACTTTAGCTAGTTTTACTTACAAAGGAATTTACTATAGGATATATGTTAGCTTGTAGGCTGACTAGAAGGGCCCAGAATCAAGCTTTAATTCCACCCTAAAGTGAGGCATTCAGGAAACTTGTTCACTTATACCATGAGATTTTTCCAGTGGAAATTCCTCTGAGTCATTCAAAAAGCTAGGGACTAAACATTGTACCTTTATTCTCATTGTTGCAGTGAAAACAAAGGACTTCATAACGTAATTGCTAGTTGGGCTGTGTGGTCTCAAGAACTTTATTATTGCCTTTTAAATCCTGGCAGAAGACAGGTATTTACAATCTAAAAGTTAACAAAATCTGGAGAATATGGAAAGGTGGTAGAAAAAAATTGGAGACTTACCAAAATTGGTAAGGGGGCAGGAGAATTAAAACAATTGGACAAGCCAAAAGACCAAGATATTAAAAAGACAATCAGAATAAGAAGAGTTTTTTGTTGTTGTTCTAGAAATGATTTTTTAATTAAGAAACTCAACAGAAATTTTGAAAGATAAAGTCAATTATCTAGATGTAGAGCAAAAAGAAAAAAAGATGAAAAATATTAAAAGAAAGAAAGAAGGCTAAGCTAAAATGTACAAATTTAGACCATTATGATTTTCAAAAGGCAGAGTGAAGGGAAGGAAATTATCAAAGATGATAATAGAAAAGATTTCCTAGGATAATTGGGAGAACTATATCTTCAAATAAAAAGGGTTTATCAAATGCTGAGCAGTACAAATGGATAATGATTCATACCTAGATATGTGGCTGAGAAATTTTGAAATGTCGAAAATAAAGAGAAATACCTAGCCATTTACAAAATGAAAAAAATATACAAATGGGCAAAAACGAGATAAGAATTCGAGTCTTTATTTGCATCAGGGATCCTAAATGACTTGGAAAAGTTCGAGGGAAAATGATACTGACACTAGAATTTTATGTCTAGCTATGTTATCAAACAAATGTAAGGACAAAATCAAGTCATTTTCAGACATATAGGATTCAGAAAGCTTGTCCCCCATTCATGAATAATGAGTAAAGCACAAGGATATATGTGAGAAAAACCAGGAATGTATAAATTTATGTTTAAATGGTTCTTATTATCACCAGCTCTCCTTCTTATATCATAGCTTCTCCATTCTATTTAGCAAATTCATTTCTTGGTTGGTTTGAATGACTTCTTCAATAATTTTTTGCAGAGAAAGCATGAGTAGTATACTTTTTGTCTTGAATAACCTAAATTGTTTAAAATTGCTTTCACACGTAAATGACAATTTGGCTGGTTATGCAATACTTGGATTAAAATCTTTCTCCTACAACTGCAAAGATATTGCTATATTTTTGTAAGTGAACCACAATATATAGCGTATAAATCTGACACCGGCCAAATTTTTTAACCTTTATGTATTGAGAGCATGTTTCTTTCTGGAAGATTTTAAATTCTTCGTTTTTAAGACTTCAACCAAGATCATTTCATAAGTCTTTCACTGATTTTTTCTGATATGTCATCAACTGACTTTTTTATTCTGTGACGTTATTGATTGTTGCTTCTGTTCTATTGCTTCAGATTCTTTTTAAGGAACCCAAATTATTTGTACTTTGTTCCTATTTTATTTGCTTGTTTTAAGTTAGTCTTATCGTTTTATTCTTCCTCATTTTTTTTTCTCAATCTTCTGCTTTCTGGGAGAGCTTTTCTTGTTTTTCCTCTTTATCCTGATGCACTGAAAATTATGTCATTTGCATATTTATTTTAGAACACTTTAAAAATTATCGTTCTTTTGCTATCTTTGCCTGTTGCTCATGCAGTTTTAAAAAATCTCAGCCACTTGTTTAATTGCAGATAGTTATTACATAACCTTTTTAACTTTTTTATAGAGGCTATGTTTTAGCTAATTTTACTAATCATATATAAAACAGATGTTATTAAATATAATAACATCTTTTTTAAAAGCACATGCTTTCTCTACCTCTTGAGTGGTATGCCTTTTTGTTATTGTTACAGAATTTTTCCTAGTTGCATTTTTCTTTTTATTCATTTTTAGTAGGGTTAATTCCTTCTAAGTTTGGTATTTGCCCCTAAAAGAGGACAGATGGAGTCTTCTTGTTTTGCCTCAGTTTCTACTTGGGATTATTAGAATCCTCTTGTAGCATTTTAAACATGTGGAATTGTTCGCAGTTCAGTGATCTGGGAATAGGAAGAAGCTAGGACTGTGGTCAATACCACTTGGGGAACTTGTCTCGGTGAGGTTTCTTCTTGTATTTTGTGAAACAATTTTTTCAGCGGTTTTACCCATTGTGGTCCAAGCTCCTTTCTAAATCTGTTGCCCACAGCATCAAAAAGATGTCTGATGTTAAAGGGCAAAACTCCTTACTAATGACACTAGTATTTTATTTTGTGTGGCTTTATCTTTAGGTTCTTGAAGTCATCTTGCTGTCCCTCTTGCTACTACATTTCACATAGTCAGGGTTCAAGTCATTGTTTTTTGTAGACAAGCTCCTTGATTACTAGTACAGTCTACATCAGTGGTGTCCAATCCTTTGGCTTTCCTGGGCCACATTTGAAGAAGAGTTGTCTTGGGCCACACATGAAATACGCTAACACTAATGATAGCTGATGAGCTAAAAATATTGCAATAAAAACCTGATAATGTTTTAAGAAAGTTTATGAATTTGTGTTGGGTCTCATTCAAAGCCCACCTGGGCTGCATGTGGCCCATAGGCCACGGGTTGGACATGCTTGGATGGTGTATCTTCCTGGTTCCTCTTGCACAATTCTCTTCAAATAATAAATAATACAGATCAGTGTTCCAGGTTTTCTTCTATACTTTGCATGTAGTTCATCTTTATGTCATAAAGAAGTCAAGTAGGATCAGATACTTTTGTTTTAGCTGCCAACTGGATTCTGGGAATTCCTTTTTTTTTTTTTTTTTT
Source organism: Nomascus leucogenys (assembly GCF_006542625.1). NCBI lineage: Eukaryota > Metazoa > Chordata > Mammalia > Primates > Hylobatidae > Nomascus > Nomascus leucogenys. Next base: position 87,289,525 of record NC_044402.1, read on the forward strand.
AAATTGAGACAGGGGTCTCACTGTGTCACCCAGGATAGAGTGCAGTGGCACCATCTTGGCTTACTGCAACCTCTGACTCCTGGACTCAAGAGATCTTCCCACCTCAGCCTCTTGAGGAGCTGGGACCACAGGCCCACATCACCACACCTGGCTAATTTTTTTGTATTTCTTAGGTGGAGATGGGATTTTGCCATGTTACCCAGGCTAGTCTGGAACTCCTGAACTCAAATGACCTCCCAACCTTGACCTCCCAAAGTGCTGGGATTACAGGCATGAGCCGCAGCACCTGGCTTGGGCACTATATTTTATGAGGGGTTCTTAGAACACTTAAAAGGGCATGCTTTTTAAAAAGGCACACATATGGAAGAATACAATTTTGATCTATGTCATTCAAGAGGGCTTGATGTTTTAGAGAGACAGACTTTGGCTCATTATAAAAAGGAACTTTCGAACAATTTCATCTTTCCAAAAATGAACTGGCTCTCTTACACTGCTTGGAGATTCCTATCACAGAAAACATTTCATGGCATTCTGAATGCCAATATTGAGGGATGCTGTGGAAGGTTTTCTTGCCCAGATGAGAAAGTGTCCTAAATATCCTATCTAAAAGACATTTCAGCTTTTAAGAGCTATGATTATTTTGTTTTAAATTATATGACAAAGCTTTAAATGTTGTTTTAAAGCTTAAACTAGTTGCCTCTCATTGTTTACTTGCCATAGAAACTGTGTCTAATTTGAAATTTATGCAAGTTTCAGTAGTATTCATGAATCTTTTCTATAAATATAAAAATGCAATATTATCTTAGTTACCATACTAAAAGAAAATCAACGTGAACACATTTTGAGAGTTTTCTAAACATATACACAACTTCCAATGTGTAAATGTAAGTATCTTATTCATTGGAGGATCTTTCTTATGGAACTCTTGGGCTTTAATGTCACCAGTGTAAATATTTGATGTTAGGGTCTATGTAAATAAAAAACAAATTAATATTATATAAAATTGTGTTTTTTTGTCTTAATTGTTTAATCATTATCTCGGAAAATACATCCAGTCTATTTCTTCTCTTTACCATCCAGATGGTGATTTTTCTGATATTATATTGGCATTATTCTCAACTGCAAAACAGGAGTGAGTAGCTGATCTATAATTGGAATATATTATTGAATATTGCCTTTGTAACAAATGACAACACCTGCAATTCTCAGAGAAGAGCCAAAAGAATATGATTATAAATAGAAAAATATGACATTCCTTAAGCAAAAGGAACAGAAGTGTGTGTGTGAGTGTGTGTGTGTGTGTGTGTGTGTGTGTGTTCAGAGTCAGCAAGAATACGTTGTACTTTGACATGGGAGAAATGTTTTTTTTTTTGAAAAACTGATTTCAACTTCTAATTTAGATGCTGGTGGTACATATGCAGGTTTATTATATGGGTATATTGCATGACACTAAGGTTTGGAGTAGAAATAATTCTGTCACCCAGGCAGAGAGCGTAGTACTTAATAGGTAGATTTTCAGCCCTCCCCACTTACTCTGTCTCCTCCTTCCAGTATTCTCCAGTTTCTATTGTTCTCATCTTTAAATATCTATAAGTACCCAATGTTTAGCTTCCACTAATAAGTGAGAACATGTGGTGTTTGGTTTTCTGTTCATGTGCTAATTTGCTTAGGCTGATGGCCTCCAGGTGCATCCATGTTGCTGCAAAGGATATAATTTGATGCTTTTTCATGTCTGCATGGTATTCCACTGTGTATATATACTACATTTTCTTTGTCCAATCCACCACTGATGGGCACCTAGGTTGATTCCATGTATTTCCTATTGTGAATAGTGCTGCAATGAACATACAAGTGCGTGTGTCTTTTTTGTAGAATAATTTATTTTTCTTTGCATATATACCCAGTAATGGGATTGCTGGGTCAAATGGTAGTTTTGTTTTTAGTTCTCTGAGAAGTCTCCCTGGGAGAAATCTTAAAGTGACATGATACCTCAGAGCAAATATCCGTGTGAATATTATCCCATCTTTTGATTTCCAAAAATTATTTCCTGAGCTCCACTGATGTGGTTCTACATTGGTCTGTGCAATGTTGGCATAAGTTAGACAAAGAAAAAAAAAGAGGGCTCTACTGAACACCTATGCCTATCTCTCGGTAACTCTCTCCTTCTCGAATCTCTGGTGCATAGGAGGTAGCATGCATCATTTTACCTCTATTTACAGCTACTTGGACCAAGAGTGGACACTATATTTAATGAGAGTTCACAGACTAGTCTGACATCAGTGGTCTGACTCACAAACATGATCTAGGCTTCCTTTGTTAGAAACGGAGCTAAGATTTGAGGAGAAGGGTTGTTTTCTTTTCTGGCAGGGGGTGTTGTCACGGGGGTATAATAATAAGCAGATTTGTGAAGTGCTGCATGGTCACACTAATGACAAACCGCTAAAGTAAAGCTTTTTGGACTCCTGCTGCCAAAGTCACTAGAGCTACCATGAATATATGACACTCTCTAGTCCTAACCTCACTGAAGTTTATTTCTATTGTAGCCCCTCCTCCCAGATTATTGTGTGACTTCTTAGTTATTTACTACTATAAACCTGCTTGTTTGAACTACTTCAAGTGAGTCTCTGTTTTTTTCTGACCAAATGAGTAACAAAAATGATTGTCTGCATTAATTTAATGGTTGTAGAGATGTAAAAGAAAGAATGGGTTTAAGGTGTAAAATCAGAATACCTTAGAAATCCATAAGATATGGATGATAGGGAGAAGGAAGAGTCAGAGATGAGCCCCAAACCCTTGCCAATAGGTAACACAGAAGACAGAACAGGGATTGAAAGAAACATATTGAAGTCCAGGTTAGACATGTTAAGACTGTGGTGCCTGTGATTTTTTTTGTTGTTGTTTTTTGTTTTTTTTTTGAGACAGGGTCTTGCTCTGTCGCCAGGCTGGAATGCAGTGGCACGATCTCGGCTCCCTGCAACCTCCACCTCCTAGGTTCAAGGGATTCCCCTGCCTCAGCTTCCCGCATAGGTGGGACTACAGGCGCACACCAGCACAACCGGCTAATATTTTTTGTATTTTAGTAGAGACAGGGTTTCACCATGTTGGCCAGGATGGTTTCAATCTCCTGATCTCGTGATCAGTCCTCCTTGGCCTCCCAGAGTGCTGGTATTATAGGCATGAGCCACTGTGCCTGGCCAACTGTGAGATTTTTAATGGAGATGCATATTAAAAAGTTGGATATGTAAGTGTGGACTCACCTTCATGCGCTACTCTTTTTTTTTTCCAGGAAAGAAGGCTTAGTTGATATAAAAATCTTATATTCAATTATTTATGATTAAGGATTTTGACAATTGAAAGTTTAACTGGTAAATTGACATAGACTGCATCAAACTAATATGACATCATGCTATTAATGAGGTTTCATTCCTTTAAAATAACCTCGTTTTGGAGGCACAAATTTTGAAGAATTAGTCATGAATTTATGATGTCTCTAAGGTAATTTAGGTGTGGAAGTGCACAGCTAGACTCTCTAAATATCATCTTTGGTTCTATTGCATTGGAACACTTATAAACCAATATCTTTAGTGTATTTTGGCTTTCCTCTCAGTGACCCAAGTGGCAAAAAGATCTATTAACTAAATAAGCACACAAGGTTGCTTCTTGGTAAATTAATCATATGAATCTAAATAAAGTATTTTCCAAAACCCCACTGAAGCTATAGTAAAGGAATATTATGAAAGACATGAACCCACAAGTCAAAAGGAATCAGAGTGGAAACAACAGCAACATAATTTTGGAAAATGAAATGATGGATAAGTGGTAGGCATTATAGCAAACTTGTGAAAGCTCTATACTAAACTTGTGTTGCAAAAGGTAAGAACCAGTTCAGTTTACTTTGAAGAAGTTTAAAAGAGCCAAGGATTTATGTGATTAGCTACCTCTGGCAGTTAGAGGGTCCAGTGGGATGTATTTTATAAAAAGGAAAACTGATTGAAAGCTGCTTAGGAAGGAGTTACATTCCCGGTTCTCCTTTCTCAGTCTGAAAATTTAGGTAACTGCCTCCATCCAAGTAAATCAGCAGAGATTTGTTCTCTGTAGGAGGTCAAACAAAAGGGCATTGAGGGATACCAAGCATAATTAGTGGTATCTTACCAAAAAAGTGGTATTAAGTTAACATGCATACTGGAGGCTGAATCCCAGCCCCTCCTTATTCTACCCTATAACTAGATTACTGGTTATCAGAAATTTGCCTTCCAAGAAGAAAATAGTAAGAATCTTCTCTAGAGAATCTGATGAAAATGTAAATATTAATTAGAGGGGCTCCCTGATGGCATGGTCCGGCCAGATTACCTGCAGTGATGTTTACAGTCAGAAAGCCCCACCTGCCCACTCAGTGTTTCAAACTGGGGTTTTTCATCATCCACTCTAAAATATGAGCTGACAATCAAGGCTTAGAAATCTAAGGGTGACCTTTAACATAAAAGATGCAGATCAAATAGCTAAAAGTAAAAAACTATGAGGTAAAAACAGAGATTCTGCAGAAAGAAAATCATAAAAATTTGCATAATCTTTTTAGAGAGATGTCTATTGAAACAAAGGGACAGAATGTTATAATAAAGACATATTAAGATAATAAAAATGAGATTTTAGTAATTTAAATTATTACAAAGAAAACTCAAGATGATTGTAAGAGCTGAGAAAATTCCCTCCCAAACAAACAACAACAAAAAAATGACAACAAAAACTAATTCACCATCACTGTCACCATCAACAACAAAAAACAGAATAAGAATTCAAGTGAGGAAATATTGGAAGAGAGCACAACAGTTTCACTACCCAATTAACAGAAATTCCGGAAAGAGACCAGATAAAAGAAATGGGAAGAAAATGTTAAAAATAATTTTACAACGTTTCCTGGAACTGATTCGAGGGCTCCTGAAGTATAACACATTTGCTGAGTACGGATGTATAGGTTGGGCAGGGAACCACTCCAAGGAAGCACTCTGTGTGCATAAGTGAAGTCATGCAGTTCACACCTACAGGTGGTGGCTCTGCGTCCTACCAAGACCGATGGACATGAAATTTCATAATTCTGGGGAATGACAGAAGATCCTACACTCTGTGGGGTGTGTGTGTGTGTGTGTGTGTGTGTGTGTGTGTGTATGAGAGAGAGAGAGAGAGGAAGATAGGGAGAGAAGGAGAGAATGAGAGAGATGAAGCAGGAGGGAGAGAGAGAGAGGAGGGAAAGAGAGGGAGGGAGAGAGGAAGGGAAGGGGAGAGAGAGAGAGAGGAGGGAAGGAGAGGGAGGGAGAGAGGAAGGGAAGGGGAGAAAGAGAAACTAAAGGATCTAGAATCAGAATTGATTTTTACTTCTTATCAACAGCAATGAAACCATGAGACAAAGAGGAATGCCTTCAAAATTCTAAGGAAAAGTAATTTCTAACTTAGAGTTCTATACCTAGCCAAGTACTATACTTTTAACCTAGGTGACAAAATTATCTATAGATCAAACCCTCATGACATGCAGTTTACCTATATAACAAACATGTATATGTACCCTTGAAACTAAGATAAAGGTTTTAAAAAAGCAAAAGCATAATAAAATAAAATCTTGTATGTTTGAAAATGTTTATCTGCATAATGGTAAGTTTGGGGACGGGGAAATGGGATGTAGAGAAGAGGGGACCATTTTTGCCTCAACAAACACTGATTATCTTAGCTGCATTTAAAAAACCAACTTTGATTAAAATAAAAATGAAGAAAAAGCTACTGATTACTTTTAAAAACCAAAGTTTTATAGAATTTGGTGAGGTATTATTTGAAAACCAACAGCATCTGCTTTCAATCATTTCAAACATTTTTTCACTAAATTGGCACCAAGGCCATCTTTCCTTTTGGCATATTTATGATATGTATATCATGTGAGTCTGTGTGTATGTGTGTATTATTTATTCTACAGCTTAAGGGTGAAAAGCTTAAAAATAGATTTCTTGGAAGCATTGGGATCCTATTTTTATTCCACTAGGTGTCAGCATAGTACCATGAACCTGAATGCTGTTGGGTTAGCAATCATTAAATCATTGCTTGTTCATAAACATGTTTTTATTTATCTTTCCAAAAATGATGATGTGAAATTTAGATTTAATAATGTAATCATCTTCTGCATTGTAATCATTACTCTCTACTCAAATGTTCCTTTTTCCCCTACCTATTCAGACTAGTATGAGCTGCTTAAATTAGTTAACCTTTGGTGCTAATCTACATCAAGGGAATAGAAAAAGAAAACAACTGCTGACAGAAATGACAGCAATGAATGTGTTTCCTGCATCTGAACTTTGGGTTTTCAGTCAGTGTGTTTTTTTTAGTAGGTTAAGAGAGACATTTGGCTGACTGGGAAGATCAAAAGTATAACATTTCCACCATCTGTTATCTAGTTTATAAATATGCTTTAAAGGATATGAGCAATAATTGACTAGTTTAGTGCCATGGTGACTGATAAGTGTTCTTGTTAAGAGGACGTGTTGGGTAATTATTGTTAGATATTTTTAACTTATTTATTCCCCCTCTGACTAATCACTGTAGCATCATTGGCTTTGGCTTTGTGTTGAATTGACCTTGACTCATCTCAACATCAGCTATACATACACCTATATGTATATACATGGATGTATATATATACACACACATATATAAACTCACATAGACACACATATAAATATCAACGAATACAAGGAGCATGTCTATCTTTATCTTCTGTTTATTATAAGTAAAAAAGTGGCTGAAACATAATAGGTATGCAATAAATATTTGTTAGACAAATGAATTATTTAAAGACACAATTCAATAATATACATGTGTAAGAGATTTAATTATTAAGACTTGGTCACTTATGGATGCAGATAATTAGGAAATGAGAAAGTCCCATGGGGTTTCTAATTTAGAAGTCTTGGTGGTGGCATTCATAACTACGTGGGACTCCAGGAAGAGTTGTAAGTTCAGCAGGATAGATAATGAGTTCAGATTCTGCCATTTTGAGGCAGTGGAGTGGACAGCAAACTGAAGCTGTCTGATAGGCATTGGCTATAAAGCACATACATTTTGTAAAAATATTTGAGCTGGAGATACAATAATTATCATGATGTAGAATGGGTCAGAGAGTAGATAAGTTTACCCAGGCAGGGTTTGTTCAATGAGGAGAGAAAAAGGCCAAGGGCAGAAACCTTGCAGAATAACATTTTAGGAATATTTTACAATAAAAGGGAATCCTGAAAAAGAAGCTGGAAAGGAAAGAATAAAGTGTTAAGCATAAAAAGTAGTGAATTTTGGATGGGCGCAGTGGCTCATGCCTGTAATCCCAGCACTTTGGGAGGCTGAGGCAGGCAGATCATGAGATCAAGAGATCGAGACCATCCTGGCCAACATGGTGAAACCCCATCTCTACTAAAAATACAAAAATTAGCTGAGTGTGGTGGCACGTGCCTGTAGTTCCAGCTACTCAGGAGGCTGAGGCAGGAGAATCACTGGAACCCAGGATGCAGAGGTTGCAGTGAGCCGAGATCACACCACTGCACTCCAGCCTGGCGACAGTGAGACTCCGTCTCAAAAACAAAAAACAAAACCCAAACAACAACAACAAAGTAGTGAATTTCAAGAAAAATAGAATGGTCACCAGGGTCAAATGCTGCAAAGTAGTCCAGCCATATAAGCAATAAAAGATAGCCACGTATTAATGAATTAGGAAATTGTTGGTGACTCTGCTGTGGAGTTATGAGAAGAGATTACTATTTACAGTATGGCTGAGGATGACATAGGACATGAAACAGTGAAGATAGTGAATACAGACTGTAGACTCTATTTCAATGGACTATGACTATTCAAAGAAAGGGAATAAAGAACTTGGCAGCTCAAGGTTTGCTAACACCAGCTGCCCCAAGGTTGAGATTTTATGGAACAGTTAATCAGCAGTCTTCAAACTGAGATATGTACACTTCTTGAGGTCCGTAAAAGACTTTACCAAGTACATAGGGTTGAAATAATTTAGAGATTAATGTCTATATCCTCCATTCCACATACACTCTTTGCTAATATTAATTGGCCTTAGAGCTTTAGTTAAAATATCACACTTGTTTTCTTTTCCTACTTTCCTTTTGCAACTACACTTCTCTTGCTTTATCAAACAAAATCACATATTATCTAATCTGATGTTGATCATCCCAGGGTATAAAATCATGGAGACATCAAACAAAAGAAAAATTTGTATTGATGATGAGAAAGTGAATTTCCTCAATGATTCAGAAATAAAATTTTTTGAACGTCAGGGAGTTTCTAATTTTTTGCTTTCAAAACAATTGAAGGAACTGATATATCATTAAAATATAATTTTTGATAATACATCCCTATGTGACTTTTGGCATATAACATGAAAGGATTTCAATAGTTGATTTATGTTGCTAATACCAAAATATCCATTTCCATCTGTCCTATCCCGCATTGTCACACAAAAAATTTTTCTCATATTTATAAAAATAACCAAATTAGGAAGTAAATTTATGTTGAACACTGTCCTTCATCATAAGTAATGTTTAGTCATTGCACATAAACTAATTAGAAATGAAACAAAAAAAGAAAAATAATCTCACAGGGTACAAAGAAAAGTGGGAAAGAGAAGAGCGTTGGTACTCAGAACTGAAGGAGGATTGAGTAGAATGGGAATGAGAACATATGAGAGGTAAGGTCAGTAACGGGCTTGAATTCTGTGCTGGGCTGGGTAGACAGGGATATAATGGAATCAATGATTCTAGGTTTGAGAGTTCTCAGTAGAGGTGGACTGAAGTCTCAGGTGATGTCCAACGAGGCCAACTATCTGTGGCTCTAGTTTTCCCTCAGGATTCATGATTTTAGAAAGGCACTTAGGACAATGACTGTGATGGGATGAATCCTGAAGAGAACACTCTGATCAGATGGTGGGAGGAGATTCAATGTATCTGAGAAAACTCATCTCTTGAGGACTAAGAGCTTGACTGCTTTCTTCACTACAGTATTTTTAAAGCTTAGAACACTGCCTGGCACAGGATGCTCAGATATTTTCTGTTAAATGAATTAGCAATGACTGGCAATAGCCAAGACTCGTGAGTCTTCACTTAGTGGAACTAGAGTGGCCTTTTAACAGAGCCTATTTGCATTTACACATTATGTATTCACGCTATATAGAGAGGAACAAAAATATGCCAAAATACATATTTATGTTCATATAATTCAGTTTGAAAGTTCTCTTTCAAATAAATTTCACATCTTTCATTAGCTAAAATAAGAGATAAAAGTGTTACGTATAATCCCCCCAAAAGAAAATAAGTCATAACTCAAATTATAATATTATTAATTAAAATAAATTATATAAACTAGCATTAAATTATTTGCTATGGCAATATACATAAAGAAAAAAAGTGGGTGACAGCAGACAAAAAAAGTCTAAAAGCGTTACTTAAACTTGGTGTCATGAGGTGATGTTGTCAGAGACTTAGCTTTTAAGAGGCCAGAATGATCACGTAAAATAAAACAAGCAACAATCAAAAACTGTCATTCCGGGAACATGGGAATGATTTTGAAGTTAAAAACTGTTTTTAGAATAACAGTCTTAATGATATTTTCTGCGAGTTAAAAATGCTATAATTGACAGCTGTTTTAGTCAAGAATTTTTTAGTTGTAATGTATAGAAATCCTATTTTAATTAGTTTTAACCAAAAAAGGAGATTTATTGGCCCCCAAAAACTGCACCCTGGAAGCCCAGGGTACACCTAGCTTTAGCACAGCAGGATGCAGGGGGTTAAATGACATCATTAAGACAATCCTCTTTCTTATTTTCTTGGTCTTGTTTTCTCTTGTGTTGCATTTATTTCTAGGTAGACTTTCCCTACTAAAAGAGCCTCAAGAGTCCAAGCTTATATGGTACCTGAAGCTCTGAGGGAGAATATACATTTTCCTGATAGCTTTAACCAAAACAGCTGGGAGGGCTTTTGTGGGCTTGGTGTGGGCCATATATCTAGCATGGAACATTTATGATGGTCGGTACAATGTAGTCCTCTGAGTGACCAGAGCTGGGCTCTTTGTGTCCCTGGGGAAAAGGTTGGTGTCTTCACCTGTTTGTGCTGCTAAAACAAAATACCACAGACTGGGTAACTGATAAACAATAGAAATTTGTTTCCAAGTCCAAGATCAAGGTTCCGGCAGGTCTGGTGTATGGTGAGAGCTGCCCTCTTGGATTCCAAGGTGGTAGCTTGTTGCTTCATCCTTTAGAATTTAGGAATGCTGTTCTCACACGGCAGAAGGGAGGGAAAGGCAAGAAAGTGATCCCTTTAACCTTAAACCTTAAACCTTTTTATATGGGTGCTAAGCTCATTCTTGAAGCCAGAGCCTTCATGACTTAATCACCTCCCAGAGGACACACCTCTTGATACTGTTGCATTGGGGATTAAGTTTCAACATGAATTTTGGAGGGGACACCATCATTCAAACCATAGGAGCTGGTGATAGAGGCATCCCTATCTGAACACTTGGATTAAAAATCTCACCCCCGCCCACCTCCCCCCAAATAGATTGTCTCTGTAGAAGAATTCCAAAGGAAGGTAAGCAGTTCAGGGAATGTAGGTGGCTCTTCTCCTTAAGTTCAATCGGGATTTGAAGTTCCTTCCATTTTGTTGTTTCTCCGTTCCTTAATGCTGAAGCTATCTCATTGGCACTAGCCCATAAGAAAGGGGAAGGAGGAAGGAGAGGAAAGATAAAGAGGAAGGTAACTTCCATTTAAGGAAACAATCTGGAAGTTGTTCACATTAGTTCTTGTTCATATCATATGACCATTCCTGATGGCAGAAGAGGCCAGGAAAAATAGAGTTCTGTTACTAAAAGGAGGAAGGTCAGGATGTATAATAGGACAAGTAGTTGTCTCTGTACCAATTACTTCTTTTAACGTTCAGATATACAAACATTTAAAGATTAAATTTAAAAATTACTTTTACAGAAGGACATACCTAAAACTGTGTCTTAATATGGGAAAATGGAAAACAAAATTTCTGTTCCACATTAAAACAATCAGTTGCAGTATAAGTGGTTAGTATATTTTAAAGTCCTTCACTTACGGCTGTACAATTGAGAGATGCTTTATTTTTTGACATTATTATGTGCATTTCAGAAAGAATATTAACATATATTTTTACTTTTGAAAGAATGGATATTGATACTCTCAAAAGAACTATAAATATTTTGGTTTTGTACTTTTAATGTCATTGGCTAGTATATCAATGTTTTTAGAAAACAAAATTAACTATCTTGATTTTACAAAGAACCAAATTGTTCTACTGTAAAAGAGTAGACTAAAAATTCAGGTCTAATAGAATTGCAAGATTTTATCTCTTTCTAATGCTAAAATGTTACTGAACTGGAAAAAGTATAATTTAATATGTTACTCGCTTGCCAAAAAAATAAAAGATGCCTGGCTTGGATTTTATCCAGGAAGACATCTGTTTGCCTGGAACTAATAATAGCACAATCCTAATGATGTGCCAAACAAGTTATTTTAATAGAATGCTTTGTTTTGGGAGGTTAAGTTTGGTTACTCAGCAAAACTGCTGTGTTTGTAAAGGTATTGTGTTTGAATCTTCAACTAGGGAAGCTGGTGGGAAAGTTGGTGGGAGATGCTGCACATTTTAAAGATAAAGCTGAACTGATAGGGTATGCTTCATTTCTAAATGACTTTTCAAGATTAGAGAATGGATGCAAGGTAGTAGCAAATCACAATTCAAGTTTCAGAATTGATACTGGAGATTCTCCATTGTTTCAAAAGGCAAAGATATTCATTCCAATGTCTAGTGACTATTTCTCAAAACCTATTCAAAGTAAAAATTCTAGTTAGTTCAGTTTGGTCCCTTTATTTTTCACCTTTAGCATTTCCCTAAAATTATAAAACATCTAGATGGAGGGAAGAAGAAATAGTTAAATATTTGAATGTTTGGTCTATATGATTTAAAACAGCTAGATATTTAAAATCATAGAAATAATTGAATTTTTGATTTTATTTAAACTTGCTATTGTATATACTTAGCACATTAGCCACTGATGTAACTGATTAGTAACTGTTTTCTTGTATTATAAAAAACTTTGCCGTGTGGACTAAATCAAAAGAAATAATGTCATAGGGAAAGTTATTTATAAGACTTTTTGGCCTGTTGAGTAATTTTTGTGATTGCTCTGTTCATTCTCATTGTGCCAACACTGCTTCCATTTAAGCATTAGGCCAATGGTCGATACTCATTAAAGAAATATGTCTAAAATTTCTTCCAATATGGCCTTAGGTGTTAATTCAGAGGCATCATCTAACCCAAAATGAGAGGCTAAAATGCTTCTTTTAACAAGATTAAGTACTAGAGAATAATTATTGTAAGAAAATACTTACTAATTTATATTTTACTTTTTTGAACTAGAGTGTTAATGATATAGTTGAAGCAGAATAAAGAGGCTAATGCCTTAACATTAAAATAAGGTTTTCTGTGTAATTTCTACACAAAGAAATTTTGTAAGATTAACATTTTCTGAAAATTTTTTAAACTGAAATATGACTGCTATGATGTTTTATATAATAAATTTGTATTAATTAGCCACCTTCTAAAGGCACATGAAATTCTGAATGATGTATACAGAGAACACAGCCAGAAGAACATTTTCTGGCTAAATCTGGCTTCACACGTTGCCATTGACCATGGGAAACAGATTTTGGTGAAAACAAATGCTAAGAATATTCCAGGAACTTTCTGGAACACCTGGATTTTTTTTCTTAATTAACTAGTCTCTACTGAAATGATTTTCTAGGCCTAGGCTACTTTAAGGGTAGGGTCTTTAAAATACAATTTAATTCTAGTTCCCCAGATGGAGTTTCAGACCATATTGAATAGTCTCGAGGAGAAATATTAATGTAGGAAGTTGTAATATACACTACTAGTTGCCTTTGCCACAGAAATTGCCCAACTATTTTTTAAAATTTGAATATAATATACACGTAGTAAAAGTAACCCCTTTTGGGTGTACAATTCTATGAATTTTGGGAAATTTATACAGTTGTATAACTATTATCACAACCAAGATAGAGAACATTTCCATTATTGGAACAATCTCCTTCATGCTTCTGTAATCAATCCCCTTCTTCAATCCGGAGTCTCTGAAAACCACTGATCTTATTTCTATCCGTCTAGTTCTTACTTTTTTTAGAATGTCATAGATTGAATCACATAGTGTGTAGCTTTTGAGCGTGGCTTCTTTCACTTAGCATGATGCTTTTGAGATTCATCCATGTTATTATGTGTATCAGTAGTTTCTCTTCTTCTTCTTCATTCTTCTTTCTTCTTTCTCCTTTCTCCTCCTCCTTCTTTTCTTCTTCCTCCTCCTCCTCCTTCTTTCTTCTTTCTTATTCTTTTCTGGAGACTCACCCCCTCTGAATGCTAAGGGAATCAAAGATTTGTTCGTGCAAACAGGTTGCCATGGCTCACGCCTGTAATCCCAGCACTTTGGGAGGCTGAGGCGGGCGGATCATGAGGTCAGGAGATTGAGACCATCCTGGTAACACGGAGAAACCCCGCCTCTACTAAAAATAAAAAAGTTAGCCGGGCTTGGTGGCAAGAAGCTGTAATCCCAGCTACTCAGGAGGCTGCGGCAGGAGAATCGCTTGAACCCGGGAGGCGGAGGTTGCAGTGAGCCCAGATCGCGCCACTGCACTCCAGCCTGGCTACAGAGTGAGACTCTGTCTCAAAAAAACAAAACAGACCCAGCCCCCATGGCTTCAGAAGAGCTACAGAAGGATCTAGAAGAGGTAAAGGTGTCGCTGGAAAAGGCTACTAGGAAAAGAGTACGTGGTGCTCTTACAGCCGAAAAATCCAAGATTGAGACAGAAATCAAGAACAAGATGCAACAGAAATCACAGAAGAAAGCAGAACTTCTTGATAACGAAAAACCAGCTGCTGTGGTTGCTCCCATTACAACGGGCTATACGTGAAAATCAGTAATTATGGATGGGATCAGTCAGATAAGTTTGTGAAAATCTACATTACCTTAACTGGAGTTCATCAAGTTCCCCCTGAGAATGTGCAGGTGCATTTCACAGAGAGGTCATTTGATCTTTTGGTAAAGAATCTAAATGGGAAGATTTACTCCATGATTGTGAACAATCTCTTGAAACCCATCTCTGTGGAAGGCAGTTCAAAAAAAGTCAAGACTGATACAGTTCTTATATTGTGTAGAAAGAAAGTGGAAAACACAAGGTGAGATTACCTGACCCAGGTTGAAAAAGAGTGTAAAGAAAAAGAGAAGCCCTCCTATGACACTGAAACAGATTCTAGTGAGGGATTGATGAATGTTCTAAAGAAAATTTATGAAGATGGAGATGATGATATGAAGCGAACCATTAATAAAGCCTGGGTGGAATCAAGAGAGAAGCAAGCCAAAGGAGACACGGAATTTTGAGACTTTAAAGTCCTTTTGGGAACTGTGATGTGAGGTGGAAATACTGATGTTTCCAGTAAGGGAATATTGGTGAGCTGCATATATAAATTTGACAGATAGCTATTTACATAGCCTTCTAAGTAAAGGCAGTGAATTCTCCATTTCCTACTGGAGGATTTATTTAAATAAAATATGCTTATTAAACACTCCTGCAAAGATGGTTTTATTAGTACCCTGGTCGTTTTGTTCAAGGAAGGGTTATATTGCATTCTCATGTGAAATACAAAAAGCAAGTCTTGCCCAATAAAAACGCTACATTGTGTGTATTTTTTGTTCAGCTAAGAATTGGAAAAGTATTTGCTTGCCTTTAAGTTACTGTCATCAGCTTCCACCAGTGTAAAAATTGAGTAAAACCTGAAGTTTTGCATAAAATGCAAATCGGTGCCTGTGCTTGAAGGTTGCTGTAGAGCATCTGACCCCTTATTACCACCTGAAGCAATGTATATGCCATGCATTACCATGCACTAATTCAATCACAGGTGTTTCTATCTAGATTTAAATGTATTTGTCAATGAATGTGGAATAGAAACTAAATCTAAACATGACAATAACAGACACACATCTTTGTGTGGTACCAGTTAGTTTTGCTGTGGGTCAGATGGTTTATAAAGTAATAACCATAAAGCAAAAAATAATTTGAAAGCCTGTCCATTCCTATGCTCAATAAAGTTAAGTTTTTCTTCAAAAAAAAAAAAAAAGAAGTGG
The DNA here is from genome assembly GCF_006542625.1 of Nomascus leucogenys. NCBI lineage: Eukaryota > Metazoa > Chordata > Mammalia > Primates > Hylobatidae > Nomascus > Nomascus leucogenys. The sequence continues at coordinate 87,304,771 of NC_044402.1, forward strand.
TCTTAGCCAATCATGGCAATCTTATTTTCCTTAGTCAAGGAGTCCATTTCTCATAATTCTTTTCACCTAGGAATCACCATGTGTCTGTTCAGACAAAGGAGAAGCAAGGGGAAATCTGTTGGAGAACATTTAGGAAAGATGTCTCTTTCTCATATTAAAAAAAAGGAACAAATACAAACTTGTCATACTCCAGTCCCACTGGTTTCTCCCTCCCCCTTCCAGATTCCCACTTCTAGGCAAATTACATCTGGAGCTATGGTAGCCATCTTGCAAGTCTAAAAGAAAGGCCAAGAGAACTGTAGAAAGCCCCCGAACTTTGTCATCATTAGCTCAACAACAAACCTTAAAACTGCCCACCTTCAGGTTATTGATTATGTGAGATAATTGAAAGTGTTTGTTATTTTAGACACTTTATTATGTTATTTGCAGTAAATGGCATTCCTTGCTGAGAAAATTGCCATTCAGTCTAGAAACCAGTTCGGATTGCAATTGCGGCACACCATTATAGAATTTTGATTACCATAGTTAGAAAACCTGTACCACTACTTTCTACAGTAACTTCATATTGTACTTGAAATGAGTTGGTATCTAAGCATTTTCCTGAGGAATTCCAACCTATCCATTCACTTGAATGATTACAGTTCCACCTCTTTGGGATTTGCCTTGGTGTTCACTTACTGTACTTGCTCCAATATTTTCTGTACTGGTTTCAGATCTCTGAAAACTATATTATTCACTGATTAAGATATTGCAGTTATCTTCTATAGTCAAATTTAGCATGATTTTTATATTATTATCTGGAAAAGAGGAGAGAATTAACTAGAAAATTTAAGGAGCCTAGATCACACTGTGTTAGCAATGCTATCATTACAGTCTCACAATAGTTAATAGACAGTAACTCAAATAATACATTTTCTTATATTAAGTTAGGCATAATATATAACCTTAAAATAAATAGTAGGATATACCCTTTACTTTGTGGAACTGGGGAAACATGTTAATACCTTTAAAACAAAATAGAAAATGAATAAAAATGATTTCTTTAGGTAGACTCATATTTTTATTTGGAGTCTATTCAATATATGCTATTATTACTTACTATTAAGTACTTGGCTCCAGGTTATTCCAGCCAAGGTCCTTGTAATTTTGCAGCAAATGAACAGGAAATCCTGTGCTTAAAGAATTGTTCTCTTTGGCATTAATGTAGGGATGCGCCTAGTGGGAATAGCCTGAGAGAGTAATTTGCCCTACAGAAATATTGGAATAAGATAATATAAAACTATAAAAAAACTATAAGATGTTTTTGTTAATGAAATATATTTATGCTAATAATTTAGAGGAAAGAAGATAATTTCAGGTTTAAGTCTGTTTTATATTAAACTCTTTTTCAAGGAGGGCAGGGGGCCAATGTTATTGACTAAAGCAAGTGCCCATATGCAACTAGTTTATTTGTCCAAAAATAAACTAGAAAGATATTTTAAATAAATTATTCTTCTATATTTAAGACATTATGAAATATTTCTTGAAATAGTGCTAAGAATAAGAAAGTAGATTATCTAAAGGATCTTTGAATTTGTCTTGAGCTTGTCTTGATTTATAACTCAGAATCGAAAAGGTCTTAGAGACGTCTATTTTTGTTGTTTCAAGTGCTCTGATTTACCCAATGATGTGCGTACTTTTTTTTTCCGAGTTGGAAGAAAAGAGGTGAAGTTACAGAGAAAGTAGCTACAATTGCCCATAATCTATTCCCAATATCTCATCTGTGCTACAGTCCACAGGAGAGTGTTGCACTTGAGAGCCACCATCTGCTGTGGGTACATGGAGATAGAGTTTGAGAAACAACAGATCTACTTAAATTACACTATATATTTGAGAAAACCAGTGGTCAGAGAGGTGAAATAAATAACTTGCTTAATATAAAATAGCTATTCAGAGAACTAGGAAAAAACATCCTCAAGTAGAAATAAGTACACTTTGGGCCTATTCCTATATGCGCCATTAACTTGTTAGAAATGGCAATAGAAAAATGATTCTAACTGTGACCAATGACTTACCAAATGTATGTCATTTATAGATTTGGGACGCTGTGTCCAAGAAAGGTCACATTCCCTGTGTAAATTTAGCATGGTCACATCTTCTGTCTCAGAATCATGACTGCAGCCAACAATTATTTTAGTCATTGGAGGAGAGTTAACAGATATTAACCAATAATTGTTTGTGCTGCATGACTCAAATAGGATGATGAGCCAATCAGGGAGAAGGATCAGGTGGCTGTAGAGTTTAGAGAGTTTAAGGTGGCAGCCACAATGAGAGAGAGTGATTCAATGTAATCACAGAAATAAGAAGAGATAGTCATATATGGAACACTTATTACATACTACAAGCATCATTCTAAGCACTTTACATCTCTAAAATCCCAACAGCTTTATTAGGAAGCTTCTGTTTTGATTCCCATTTTTCAGATGAGGAAAATAAAACTTATTTAAACTACTAGTTTATCTAAAGTCATATAGTTAGTAAGTAGTAGAACAAGATTTTGGACTTCAGTAGTCTGACTAGAGGCCCATACTCTTGGGCAGTGAGAGAAGCTGAGATGTGATGAGCAGCCTGATACTACAGACTTTTCAGTTTTCAGGTCTGGTTTTCTTAAAGGCTGTGTTTTCTTCATTTTTTGTGTTCTATGAGATTTACCCTATACCCTCTTTCCACATTTTTACATGAGCTAAGTTTGTTCCTTAAACAAAAAAAGCCTGTGCTAAATGTTGGGAAATTAGGTGCTGAGAGTAGAAGACTGCAGAAACAAGCTATTGGAGCTATTTACAGTGTATGAAATAACAGACAGGGTAGAATTTTAACAAAGACATCTCCAACTGGAGGTAAGAGATATGGACTACAGAAATAATGCAAAGATGGAGAGAGTGAGGATTTATAAGTAATGTTTATATTGAAATCCTAGAATTTCTGAGAATTACTATGTGCCAAATTTAGACTCAGAATTTTAACACTGTTCTAGAGTCCCAAGAGCTGGCAGTGGAGTGAAATGTCAGTTTTAGAAGGTTTCTAAAAAAATCTGTACTACTATCTGACACTTGTAAGATGGTCAAAATATGTTGAGTGTTGTACATTCCATGAAATAGATTTGTAATTTACCTGAGCAATTCCATTTGAGAAGAAATGGAAAAGTTGATACAAATGTTATCCCAATGACTATTCTTCCAATTTCTTTTCTTCTTTCTTTCTTTCTTTCTTTCTTTCTTTCTTTCTTTCTTTCTTTCTTTCTTCTCTTTCTTTCTTTCTTTCTTTCTCTCTTTCTCTCTTTCTTTCTCTCTCTCTCTTTCTTTCTTTCTTTCTCTCTTTCTTTCTTTCTCTCTTTCTTTCTTTCTCTCTTTCTTTCTTTCCTTCTTTCTTTCTTTTTCTTTCCTTCCTTCCTTCCTTCTTTCTTTCTCTCTTTTTTTTTGGACAGTCTCCCTCTGTCGCCCAGCCTGGAGTGCAGTGGCACGATCTCGGCTCACTGCAAGCTCTGTCTCCTGGGTTCACACCAGTCTCCTGCCTCAGCCTCCCGAGTAACTGGGACTACAGGCACCCACCACCATGCCCAGCTAATTTTTTGTATTTTTAGTAGAAACGGAGTTTCACCATGTTAGCCAGGATGGTCTCGATCTCCTGACCTCATGATCTGCCCGCCTTGGCCTCCCAAAGTGCTGGGATTACAGGCGTGAGCCATGGTGCCCGGCCTATTTTAATTTCATCATTAGATTGCAATTATATCTCAAGCAAAGTGATTTGTGTGCTATGAAACTATGGTACTCTTTTTTTAACTAGCTTAACAATTAAGTACACAGTATAGTATAGTTAACTATAAGCACATTATTGTAGAGTAGATCTCTAGAACTTTTCATATTGCGTAACTGAAGCTTTATGCCCATTAAAAAGCAATTCTCCATTTCCCTCTCCTCCAAGTTCCTGAAAAACATCATTCTACTTTCTGCTTTTATGAGTTTGACTACTTTACCTACCTCATAGAAGTGGAATATCTTGCAATATTTGTCCTTCTGAGACTGGCTTATTTTACTTGGCATAATGTCCTCAAGGTTCATCCATGTTGCATCTGACAGATTTTCCTTTTTTAAGTGGCTGAAAAATATTTCATTATATATATATAAACCATATTTTAATAAACTTATATATTTTTAACTGAGAAATAAAAATTACACATATTATCACATAAAACATGTTGTTCTGAAATAGGTATATATTGTGGAATGGCTAAATTGAGCTAATTGATATATGTATTACCTCACATTCTCCTTTAGTGGTGAGAACACTTAAAATCTAATCTCTACGAATTTTAAGAATAAGATATGAGGGGACTTCAAAGAGTTTGTGAAAAATGAAATCAAAAGATAAAAATTAAAAATATAAACTTTATTTCTCAATATAAGTTCTACCAAGTTTAAGACACTTTTGTAGTGATGATACCAGCCATTTAGTCCATCCCATTAGAAATGAGAGTCCTGGGAATTTAACCATATCAATGCAGTCTTTTTTTACGTTAACCGATGAAAAATAAGTGCATTTTAAAGATTTTTTAAGATTAGGAAAAAAAAAAGCCAAAGAAGCCAAATCAGCACTGTAAGGTGAATGACTAATGAGCAGAATGAGCAGGAACATTGTTATGGTAGAGAAGGACTCTCTGGTGAAGATTTCTTGGGCATTTTTTGGTTAAAGCTTGGCTAACTTTCTCAAAACCCTCTCATAATAAGCAGATGTTATCAGTTTTTGGCCGTTCAGGAAGTCAACAAGCAAAATGCCTTAAGCATCTCTAAAATTGTTGCTATGACCTTTGCTCTTGACCAGTCCCCTTGTGCTTTGACTGGAACACTTCCACCTTTTGGTAGCCATTGCTTTGATTGTGCTTTGTCTTCAGGATAATACTGGTAAACCTATCTGTTGTCTCCTGATACAATTCTTCAAAGCAATGCTTCAGGATCTTTCTTCTACTTGTTTAAAATTTCCATTGAAAGCTTTGCTGTTCTCTGCAGTTGATCTGGGTGCAATTGTTTTGGCAACCATCAAGTGGAAAGTTTGCTTAACTTTAATTTTTTAGTAAGAATTCTGTAAACTGGGCCAATTGAGATGTCTATAATGTTGGTTATTTTTTTCTGTTGTTAATCACTGGTCTTCTTCAATTATGCCATGAACAAAATTAATTTCCTCCTTGCAAATCGATGTGAATGGTCTGCTGCTACTACAGGCTTCATTTTCAACATTGTCTGATCTCTCCTTAGAATGAGTTATCCATTTGTAAACTACTGATTTCTTTGGGGCAATGTCTCCATAAACTTTTCATAACACACCAATGATTTCAGCATTCTTCTACCCAGAGTTCACCATAAATTTGATGTTTACTTTTGCTTCAATTTTAGTAGAATTCATGTTGTTCAAATAGGGGCTCCTTTCAAACTGATGTCCTTCCTCATGCCTGAAACTAGGTCCTGTTCAGACATGCCATAACAAGTTTGTATGAGTTTATTTTGGTGCAGGAAAACTTTGAAATCTATGCATAGTTTTTGATAATACACATTTTCCATGAACTTTTAAAAGTCCCCTCCTGGCCGGGTGTGGTGGCTCACGCCTATAATCCCAGCACTTTGGGAGGCCGAGGTCGGCGGATCACGAGGTCAGGAGAGCAAGACCATCCTGGCTAACACGGTGAAACTCTGTCTCTTAAAAATATGAAAAATTAGCTGGGCGTGGTAGCTGGTGCCTGTAGTCCCAGCTACTCAGGAGGCTGTTACCTTTTTTTTTGTTTTAGTGATAGCCATTCTAACAGATGTGAGATGATTTATCATTATGGTTTTAATTTGCATTTCTCTGATTACTAGTGATTTTGAGCATTTAAAAATATACCTGTGGGCCATTTGTATGTCTTCTTTTGAGAAATATCTATTTAGGTCCTTTGTCTGTTTTTAAATTGGGTTATTTGTTTTCTTACTACTGAGTCTGCATTATTTATATGTTTTGGATATTGACCCCTTATCAGATGTATGGTTTGCAAATATTTTCTACCATTCTGTAGGTTGTCTTCAACCTGTTGATTTTTCTCTTGGCTATGCAGAAGCTTTTAGTTAATCTCATTTGTCTATTTTTGCTTTTGTTGTCTGTTCTTTTGGGTTTATATCCAAAAAATCCTTGCCAAGACCAATTTCTTGCAGCTTTTCTCTAGTTTTCTTTTAGCAACTTTTACAGTTTCAAGTGTTACCCTTAAGTTTTAATCCATGTTAAGTTGATTTTTTTATCTAGTATGAGATAAGGATGTAATTTCATTCTTTTGCATATGGATAACCAGTTGTCCCAAAACCATTTATTGAAGAAACAGTCCTTTCCTCATTGTATCTTGGGACCTTTGTCAAAAATCAATGACCATAAACATGTGGATTTATTTCTGGGATCTCTATTCTGTTCTCTTGGTCAGTGAGTCTTTTTCATGTCAGTATCATGCTGTTTTGATTACTGTAGCTTCATAGTATATTTTGAAGTCAGGCAGTGTGTTGCCTCCAACTTTGTTCTTTTTGCTCAAGATTGCTTTGGCCATTCAGGGTCTCTTGTGTTTCAATAAAATTTTAAGTTTTATTTCAATTTCTGTGAAAATGTTACTGTTATTTTGGTAGGGATTGCATTTAATCTGTAGATCATATTAAGTAGTGTGGACATTTTAACAATATTGATTCTTCCAACCTATGAACACAGGATATCTTTTAGTTTATTTGTGTCTTCTTCAATCTCTTAGATCAATATTTTAGTTTTCAATGTACAGGCCTTTTGCCTTCTTGGTTAAATTTATTCCTAAGTATTTTATTATATTATATTTTTAGCTATTATAGATGGGATTGTTTTCTTGATTTCTTTTTTCGATGGTTCATTGTTAGTGTATAGAAATCCTCCTGATTTTTGTATGTTCATTTTGTATCCTGCAACCTTACTGAATTTGCTTGTTAGTCATAATAGTTTATTTTGCGGAGTCTTTAGAGATTTTGTACATAAGATCATGTTATCCAGAAACAGGGACAACTTAACTTTTTACTTTTCAATGTGGATCCCTTTTATTTCTTTCTCTTGCCTAATTGTTCTGGCTAGGACTTCCAGTACCATATTGAATAGAAGTGGTAGGTATGGGCATCCTTGTGTTGTTCCTGATCTTAGAGGGAAAGCTTCTGTTAGCTGTGGGTTTATCATAGATAGCTTTTATTATACTGAGATATGTTCCTTCTGCACCTAATTTGTTGAGAGTTTTTATTATAAAAGAATGTTATATTTTGTCAAATGCTTTTTCTACATCTATTGAGATGATCATGTGATTTTTGTTCTTCATTCTTTAATGTGTGGTGTATCACATTTATAGATTTGCATATGTAGAACTGTCCTTGCATTCCTGGGATAAATCCCATTTTATTATAGTGAACAATCCTTTTAAAATGCTGTTAAATTCAATTTTCTAGTATTTTATTGAGAGTTTTTGCATCTATGTTCATTACAGTATTGGCCTATAATTTTTATTTCTTCTAGTGTCCTTGTCTAGCTTTAGTATCAAAGTAATCCTGGCCTCATAAAAGGAGGTAGAAAGTGTTCCCTCTTCTTCAGTTATTTGAAAGAGCTTGAGAAGGATTGATATTAGTTCTTTTTTTTTCTTTTTTGAGATGGAGTTCCACCCTTGTCGCCCAGGCTGGAGTGCAATGGTGTGATCTTGGCTCACTGCAACCCCTGCCTCTCAGGTTCAAGCAATTCTCTTGCCTTGTCCTTCTGAGTAGCTGGGATTACAGGCTGGTGCCACCATGCCTGGCTAATTTTTGTATTTTTAGTAGAGATGGGGTTTCACTATGTTGGCCAGGCTGGCCTCGAACTCCTGACCTCAGGTGATCCACCTGCCTTGGCCTCCTGAAGTCCTAGGATTACAGGCATGAGCCACCGTGCCTGGTGATATTAGTTCTTTACATGTTTGGTAGAATGGAGCTGTGTAGTCATCAGTTCCTTGGCTTTTCTTCAATGGGCAATCTTTGTATTACTGATTCACTGTCCTTACTTGTTATAGGTCTGCTTCAGATTTTTCTTTTTCTTCATGAGTTATCCTTTGTAGGTTATGTGTGCCTATGAATTTATCCACTTTTTTCTAGGCTATTTAATTTGTTGGCATATAATTATTTATTAAGAATAGTCTCTTGTGATAGTATTTCCAGGGTATCAGTTATTCTTCTTTTATTTCTGATTTAGTTTGATTCTTCTATCTTATTTCTTAGTCTAGCTAAAGATTTGTCAATTTTGCTCACTTTTTTGAAAAACCAACTCTGTTAATTTTTTTCTGGTTTCTATTTCATTTCTATTTCCATATATTTGTCAATTTTCCAGTTTTTCTACTGCTATTGATATATAGTTTCATTCCATTGTGGTTGGAAAAATACCTTCATATGATTTCAATCTTCTTAAATTTGTTAAGACTTGTTTTGTGACCTAATGTATGATCTATCATGGAGAATGTCCCATGTGAACTTGTCAAATATGTGTATTCTGGTGCTGTTAGGTGGAATATGTATATATATATATGTGCATGTGTGTGTGTATGCATATATATGTGTGTGTATGTACATATATATAAATTTAGTGTGCTAGTATTTGCTTGAGGATTTTTACATCTGTGTCGAAAGTAGTATATTGAAGTCTGCTATTATTATGTTGTTGCCTATTTGCCCTAAAATTCTGTCAATGTTTGCTTCACGTATTTAAGTGCTCTGACATTGACTGCAGATGATAGAAAGGTAGATAGATAGATAGATAGATAGATAGATAGATAGATAGATAGATAGATCGATCGATCTTCCTGTTACAATAGTAACAAGTTGAACTTGTTCTTAACTTCTTATTATTATAATATCCTTCTTTGTCTCTTTGTGACACTTTATTAAAGTCAATTTTAACAAAGACATTTTATTAAAGTCAATTAATTAAAGTCAATTTTGTCTAAGTATGGCTATTCTTGCTCTTTTGGTTACCATTTGCCTGAAATATCTTTCTCCATCCTTTTATTTTCAGCCTATATGTGTCATTAAATCTAAGGTGAGTCTCTTATAGTCAGCATATAGTTGGATCTTGTCTTTTTTTAACCACTATATCTACTCTAGATTTTTTTATTGGTGAGTTTGATCCATGGACACTTAACGTAATTATTGATAGGGAAGAATTTACTACCTCAGTTTTGTTAATTGTTTTCTATCTCATAGTTCTTTTGCCCCTCTTTTCCTCTCTTGTTGTCTTCCTTTGTGTTTCATTGATTTTTTTTTTGTAGGGACGTGCTTTGATTCCTCTCTCATTTGTGTATCTTATATTGGCATTTTCTGTGTGGTTACCATGATGCTTACATAAAACATTTTATAGTTAAAACAATCCATTTTAAGCTGATAACTTCAGTTCAATTGCATGCAAAAACTACATTTTTGCAAAAATAACTTTTTGTTATTAATGTTACAAATTACATCTTTTAATATTGTGTATCTATTAACATTTTAATATAGTTGTAGTTATTTTCATACTTTTGTCTCTTAACTCTATACCAAAATTAAAAGTGATTTTTGCACTACAATTACATTATTACTGTATTTTGTATTTGTCTATATATCAACAAGCAGTATAATTTATCAACAAGCTTTATAGTTTTATATAATTGTATAGAAGTTGCTATTACTGTTTTATCTCTTTTATTTTAACTTGAAGGACTCCTTAGCATTTCTAGTAAAGGTCTTACAGTGGTGAACTGTCTCAGCTTTTACTTATCTGAGAAACTTTGTATTTCTCCTTTATTTTTGAGAAACAGTTTCACCTAATCTAGTCCTCTTGGTTGGCAGTTTTTTCATTTTAGCACTTTGAATATACCATCAATACTATCACACTCTCTTCTCATCTGTAAGATTTCTGTAGAGAAATATGCTGATAGTCTAATAGGAGTTGTCTTGTAAATCACAAGTTGCTATTCTCTTGCTGCTTTCAAAAGTCTTTCTTCGAATTTTGACAATTTGGTTATAATGTGGCATGGTGTGGATTTCTTTGGGTTTTCCTAATTTGGTTGGATTGAGCGTCTTAAATCTAGATGTTTATTTTCTTCCCCAGATTTGGAAAGTTTTCATCAATTAAAAAAATAAATTTTATGTTTCTCTTCCTCTCTCTTCTGTAATTTCTGTAGTGCATATATTGGTCCACTTGATGGTGTTCTATAAGAAGCTTAGGTCTTTTTCACTTCTTTTCTTTTTTTCCTTTTTGTTCCTCTGGGTAATTTAAAATGATTTAAGTTTAGTTATTCTCTTTTCTTCTTCATCAAGTGTGCTGTCGAAACTCTAGTAAATTTTTTAGTTCACTCACTGCATTCTTCCTCTCCAAAACTTCTGTTAAGTTCTTTTTTATATTTTCTATTTCTTTATTGAAATTATCTTTTTGTTCCTGTATCATTTTTGCTCAGCTCATTGAGCATCTTTATGAAGGTTATTTCGAATTATTTGTTGGGAAATTTACATACCTTCATTTCTTTATGGTTGGTTTTTGGAATTTTTTTTTTGTGTCTTTGATTGGATTATTTTCCTCTTTTCTTTCATGTTCCTTATAACTTTGTGTTGGTACCTATGCATTTGAAAAGACAGTCACCTCTCCTAGTCTTTATAGATTGACTTTATAAAAGGAAAATACATTCACCAATCAGCTTAGCTACAGATTTTGAGAATTTCTGAAACATTTTCTATGGATGTATCTTCTCTGAGCGTATTGCTCAGCTTGTTCTTTTGTCAGTGGCCTGCAGGCATCTAGAAGATATTAGGCCTTATCAGCACCCCAAGTTTTACTAAACAGAAACCAGTGCCTCAGGCATTCCCCTCCAAAAGCTGGATCTTTGGATGCATATTCCACTCTTCTCTTTTCCCCCTGAGGGAGAGTCCACTGAGCTATATTGGCTTCTCTCTGCTGTACCATGGGCCCTCTAGAGCAGGAGCACATTGCTCAGCTCATTTTTCTTTTCACTGGTCCCTAGCCATCTAGAGTATGCTGAGTGCTGTCCATGCTTTGAGACAAAAGAGACAGAAATCAGTCCCTTAGACAGCTCCCCCAAAAGCCAAAACATCTGTCCTGTTCTTTTCTTTGCGCCCTGAGCAATAGACCATAAAGCCATTATCAGTGTCTGCCTGCTGTACTGTGGTCCCTCTGAAGCAACAGCATGCTATTCAGCTCCATTGTTCTTAGTGGCCCCCAGGCAGCCAGAGTATTCTGGGTCCCATCAGCATTCCAAGAAAGATCAGACAGAAGCTGATCCCCTTGGCAGCTTCCACTAAAGTCAGAACATTGGGCATGTATTTCCATCTTCTTTTTTACTCCCTAGGGAGAAGCCAGGAGCTGAGTGTTTCTTCCTGATCATGTGGCATTGTGCCAGGGAAAAGTACTGTGGCAAAAGAGAATAGGATGCTATGAATTTT